>NC_060152.1:11412193-11424459 GCF_021292245.1 Micropterus dolomieu
CTGCGTGAGAAAATTAATGGGTGGCTTGACACAAATGTCATTTGCTTGAGTCTCGCAAGACAGCTTTTTACCTGATGAGAAATATTGTCACAATTTAATCTCGCAAGATCTTGTAGTGCGAGATCGCGTAACACCCACATTCAAAGCACATGCTCTGAACTATTGTTACATAAAAACTTAATAAAATAAAACTATGGCTTAGCAATAAAAACTAAATTTAATCACACATGGAGTGTGACACAGTGACAGATGGTCAAAAGTGACTGGCTGGCAAGTAAACATTACTGATTTAAATGTATAATACCTAATGTAAAATATCAAAAGAAATTATGCATACGGTACTCATTACTCTACCTTATTCCAGCCTATTACGTACATGTGACTCGTGAGGGGAGGGACAGCAATTGTATCAGCGACCCTGAAATGAAGCTCACTGGAAAAAAAAGTTAAGGGTTGGCTAGCAGTGATAGACCGATATGGTGTGTTTATGTTGTGCCTATGTAATCATGTTACACCCACCCTGACCTTGCTACTGGCAGGCTTCCAATTCGAGTAGGTGGCCCACAGTGAGAGTGTGTGAGGAGAGAGGCTGGAGCGCTGAATCTGAGACTAGTTTTCCGAATAAGGTCATTGGTGCTGCACTGTCTGAGCCTGAGGGGTCGAGCATTAGCTGTAGTCACAGGGTGTATAGAGATTTTGAGTGTGTTTATGTGTAGAGCGGATTGCACATGTGTTTATATGATCTTGGATGAGTGGTCCGTTCACATGCAATTTACGGTGTGTGTGTGTGTGTGTGTGTGTGTGTGTGTGTGTGCAGGTGATGCTGCTGGGTTTTTATGGAAGTGGAGTTCTATCTGAACCTGGCAGTTCAAGCAGCGGCTTGAGTTGAATTATGAGTAGGTTCTGTCTGTTTGGGACCACTGTGTATCGGCACCCATGGGCAATGTAGTACGTGTCATGTGTGCAGTGTTTTCTCTCACTGTGACGGGTGAGCGGTCAGGACATGACAGAACAAGGGAGAGAGAGAGAAACAGTGGGTGAGGTCAGTGAGAAAGCTATGTCGGCCAACACTTTCTAATGAGACCTGGCACCTGGCCTGCAGCAAAGAGGGAGCAAGGGATATAAATCGAGGGAGGGGAGGTGGGGACAAAGGAAGGGAGGGAAAGGTGACTCAAGAAGGGAGAAATAACGGAGGGCAGCAATGTATTCTTTTTGATTATGCAGTTGAAATTCAATTTGCACCTCTTCGAAGTTTCCATAACCACCTTTGTTCTACTTTTCTTACTTTGTCTGATGCCACTTTCTATAATTTTTTTCCTATGAAAAGAATTGTTTAAAGTCATCACCATCACCATCTGACATCGCCACAGATGACAGGCAGTGAAGGAAGGTAGAAGGAAAAGAGTCAGTTGGACAGTTGCAGATGGGGAAAAATGGCTCAAGGCTAGAAGTTGATTGAGAGAGAGGAGGTGAAAATGAAATGATGAGAGAGAGTTAAAATGAGGCCGAGGGAGAAAGGAATTGATGAATGGCAGAAAGAGAAAAGGAAGACAGAAAGATGAAAATAAAGATGAAAACACAAAAATGAAGATTAAGAGGCATGTAAACGAGTGATCTCTTCGAGGCGCAAACAGAACAGGAGCAAATGAGAAAACCTGAGGAGCAAAGACACAAGAACTAGAAAGGAAAAACTAAAAAGGAAGGTGGGATTAGATGACGAAAGCGAGTCGAGTGATGCCAGAAGTGGATGTATCATGAATCAGGAAGGAGGAGCTGGAAGACAGGAGAGTGAGAGGGGAGCAAGTTCAGAGTCTTCGAATCAAAACATCTCTCTCTGCCTGTCAGTTACTTTTTTATAATGACTTTTCTCATTCAACCTCCGGTCTTGTTATTACCAAGGCTATTCAGCCTGCCTGCCCGCGTGGGTCAAGTGATGTTGCCCTGAATCCTAAGTACCTTGTTGGACCTCTGAACACATCTTACAAAATTATTCGTTAACAAGCCCACACTTAGAGCTCAGGGGTGATGGAGAGCGATTGGATGCCCTCAGCTATGTATTCATGAACTTCACCTTAGGAGAACATACTGTACCTGTAGCTGCAAGGTATTCAGAAAATATAAGATGCTTGTAGAAAGATGCCACAGCTTGCAGATTCACTGTAAATCTCTGATAGGTGGGCTCTTTCAAACCAGCAGGGTCAAACATCAGTTTGGACATTGATTGTTGGTACAATTGCTGCTGAGTGAGCACTTCTGACACAGCGAAGTCATCCACTAGTATCACAGAGATTAATGATGTTGATGCACAGAAATGTCTTTTGCAGTATTGTGGGCTGAGGCGCATGTAAGTACTGACTGAGAGCAGGAAAAAAAACAGTGTTTGCAGTGTTTGTAGAGTGTTTAGTGAATTTTGGAATTGCATGTTTGTGCAGGAGTTGTGGAAAAATCTGTGATGGGTGATGGCAGAGTGAAAACTAGCATGGCATACCTTTTTTTTTTTTTTGCCAGACTGCTGTGTAAATGCTTGGCTTGGATAATGACAATAATGACATAAGGACGTGTTAGGCTACATTACATCCTGTGTTTTTTCAATTAGCACATTGCTTCGATCACACAAACTCTGCAAAATTTAAACTGTGGATAAAAGCTCTGAGTATTGTGATACAGAATGAGGAGCCGGCCATTAACAGGTGTTTATATAAATAAGCTGAGAGAAATATACACTCGCTCTACAAAGCAAAAAAGTGGAATAATATCACAGCGTAATGAAGGGGATAATTGTGGTAATGATATGGTGTGTTTGTGCCCATAGAGCTATGTACCTGACTGCATAGGAACACCAGCTTACTTTAATGCAGACAGAATTACAGTGAACACTTACAGTGCTGTGCAAATGAGAATAATTTGTAACCACTTGTTATATGATGATGTAAACGCAAGCAACCATGCAGGTTGTATTTGTATAGCTGAAATAAGGTGGTATTATTTTAAACTTCCCATACAGTAGGCAGTCTTAAAGTCCATTGAGAGAGAGTGAAAATTTGTACACACTATTCTTTTTTTAGCGGCACAAGCCCTCAAACCACCTCCTCCTTCCCTGTCTCCTCCATTAATTACAGCTCCCGTTCTCTTCTCCGCCTCCCACCTCTCGTCACTCCATCATGGGAAAGAGGTAAAAATTCTCCTCACCCTGACCCCCCTCCACATCTTCATCACATTTTTTTTATACAGTCTCCCTCATCGTTACATCTCGCCTCATTTCCTCCTCTCCACTCACATCTGCTTTCCTCGCTTCCACATCACCGTCATGTTTCTTTTCTTCCGCTACTATCTTTCAATCTATCTACCCCCCCAGAATAGCGATCTTTACATATGTTTTCTATCTATTACTCTATTGGTTTACTTCCCCGCTCCCCTCATCTCTCCCTCTCACTCTATCCAATCATCTCTCTTTTTCTGGAGCGCAGTCTCTTCTTTCTTTTTCTGTCAGTGAAATGAAAGATAAAGATCTTTAATTAATCAATCCACATACTGTTGCCGACACTGTCTTTCTGTCTTATGTCTCTGGCTCTGCTGCTGGGGAAAAATGACCTTTTCCACCTTTTCTATAATTCATCCTTGCTCTAAGAATACAAGAATATATTTTCCATATTTTGTGAGGTCACTATGGCTCTGACTTTTGCACACCTGACCATGCATTCACAAGTAAGGTGAACGTTTACTTGCATTAATGAGTCTGAGTTAAACAAAATAGTTGATCTATTTTGTGACATTAGAGCTACTTGCAATTGTGCTTTAATCTTAGAGATTTCATTCAGTCAATTTACATTGTTTTGTGTTAGACAGAATACTGCCAAAGACCTCTTTTTCCTGCTTCTTGTGGAATTCAGCCTTCTGCTTCTGGGCCAATGTTATGAGCATCTCTTCTGCCCAGCAGACAGGGGGAAAGAAACTCTCTAGACATAAGGTTGTGAATCTACAGACAAAACAGTGAGGACACCTGTCTGTGAGAACATGTATAAGTATCTTCATCTGAACTTCATTCAGTAGCTCTTAGCCTTGTAAGCTCAGAGGTCAATATGCAGATGTGTGCCGAATGAGCTTTTAGCTGCTCCTTTTTGCAATGCGCTCACGGAAGACTGGAGAGGCGCTCCTCACAGTTTGAAAATGTCTGCTGTATACAATACTAGGTAGAGGAAGGAATTTATGGATGCCTGAAAAGCTTCATGCTTGGCACCGAATGTGTTTCACTTTATTGCACCAGACAAAAATCCAGTTGACTATTTTTACTAAATTTGCGGTGACTTTCTTGCTCTGTTGGCTTCTTTCCATCGGATTATACCTGTATGTTTAGAATTTTGGCTAGGTGTATTCACTGTAAGTTACTCTAAACAAGCCTTCATCACATGCCTAAAATGTAAATGTCTCTTTTTGTGTGTCTTTCTCTGATTTACAGCTGATGTACAACACCACATTGTTCCTTTTCTTGCCTGATGGCGTCATGGTTTCTTAGCCTTTTCCTTCTCTACAACCCCTCGCCTACTATTCCTTGTAGTGAGAAAGAAGCTGTCAGCACACACACACCCACACACACATTCACACAGATGTTTACACATTACACCATCACACATACAGACTCACTGTGAGCCATGATTGTCTTCTGCAGACAATAAGAGCGAAGAGTGACCTCTTGCAGAATCTCTGTGTCTCACACTATCTCTCTGTAATCCCTCATCTCTCCCTCTCCTCATCTACACCTGCTTCTCCTCTCAGTCCTTGCTTCCTCTGATCTGGTCTTGTTCTGCTCTGTTCCCTATAGTTGATCTCTTTACACTCTTTTCTTTGCTAATCTTTTTTCTTGTGTTTTCACCATCATTCTTCTTTGTTCCCTGTTTTTCCCTTTCTCATGTTGTTGTTTAGTCCCTGTCTTTTTTCATTCCTGCTCCCTTTGTTTTTTTCTACCGAAGAGGCTGTTTTCTCTTCACCATTCACCACTGCACCATCACTCTGACCTTTCCTTTCTTCTTTTCCATTCATCTCATATAGCCTTTTACAAGATCCACTCTTGGCTATATGTTTACCTCTCCAATTAAATTAAATGAATCAAAATTAGTGTTAATTACTCTTCCTTTACTGGCAAGCATAGAAAATGACTTTATGTTACAAGGGCATATTTCAATTGTCTAACAAAAAGCCAAGACACTCAGGCAATATGTCTAAATGGATAAACACTAATTAAATAGTGTGATTAAAAGCCGCTGCAAAGTCGGGAAGATGGTCATGCACAATTTAGCACAGCTCAGCATGCCACATAACGACAGTTTGACAGGTTTGTTTGCAGTGTCTGTGATGACATTGATAGGAATTATTTTATTTGGTGTAACATTGACAGACTTTTGAGTTGCTGAGACTTATTACAAGTTTCAGAGAAGTTGATCACCAAAAAGAAATTAGTCTTATTTGCAAAAGAATATTTACTTTAATTTGATGCCAGTCTTAGAAAATAATATAACATTTCAAGTAAAGTTGCACCTTAACAGATAAAACCAAACCTAAACATGCAGTATATGTATGTATGTGTGTGTGTGTGTGTGTGTGTGTGTATATATATATATATATATATATATATATATATGTGTGTGTGTGTGTGTGTGTGTGTATATATATATATATATATATATATATAGTTATGCCTTCCAGTTTTTGGTCAAAACTGCATTGGTGGTGAATTCACACCCTAAAGATAAATATGAGGCTGAGAAAATAAATTCACCAAAAGTTACATTGTAGATGTTCGAATTTCCATTATTTTCTGAGAACTTTGCTTAAAAGCAGAGGTTTAAACTTTGTTCTTGGCCAGATATTGTGGATTACAGACTTCCGATGAAGTTCATGTTATATCATATGAAAACTGCAACAAAATGGATCTTGTGGTGGATGGTGAGTGAGTTGCGATGACTTTGAATCTCATAATGTTAACAGTTTTAGGTTTAAATGAGTCAGAAAGCAGAGGGCTAACATGGTAACTCTGCACAGAAAAAGCCAGGCTGCGTTGTGAGCTGACACTGCTAACTGCAATGTCACTTAAATGCCTCACTTAGTGTAGAATTACACTTCTTTGTGTAGATTTACCTGGTATTCAGAGAAATAAAAAGATGTATTAGAGTAGAATAACCTTTGATCACTTCACCTAGATCTAGAATACTTACCTGACAAGCAAAGAAAAGCTTAACACTATAAACACTCTGACCCATGCAAAGGATTGCAAAGAATTCCTCACAATGCTGTAAAAATAAAATGCCCAGTTAGTACTAAAAATACAGCTACAGCAGAGGAGAATGTTACCTTAAGCCATTGTCAATCAGTACACTCCAGTTTCAACTACAGGAAATGGCTTTTCAAATCTATGCACTTTTAAATGTCTTATTTCACCAACAACTCAACAAAATATATTGGCTGCCACTGTATTAAACAATGAATGTCATAATGGAGACGTAGTGTATATTAAAAATGTGCGGTTCAAGTTTAATGCATTAATCTCTGATTAATTATCCCTTCTGAGATTGTGACGTGTTGAAGCTGATTTGGCAGCTAGCTACTGCACCACCTCCACTCCTCCTCAGCGAGCTTGAAGGGCTACTTAGAGTTTCTGAATATTATGGGAAGAGAATAAAATAAATCGACTTGCACATGGGCAACAAGTTTTTTTTAGTCATCATTTTATAATATATGTATGTGAATAGAACTTGCTCTCTCTGGTGTCTCCTTTTGTTTTGCTGTCTATCTTGCCTTACTGCTTCCATCCATCGCTGTTTCCCCAACTCTCTCTTTCTCTCCCGCTCTGCATGTGTGTCTACTGTCGGTGGTTAGAAAGAATTATTTGAAAGATTAATTGCAACCTACTGTACTGTGGTTACTGTCAGCAGCCCCACTGGACTGTGCAAACAGAGAAAGAGAGAGCAAGATAGAGAGTAAATGCAACAAGGGAGCTGTTAACAGACTGGAATTGAGAGTGAAAAAAGAAAATAAGAGGTGGCCTATGCAACAGGAGGAGACGGAGGGAATTCAGAGGCGGAGGAAGAGATGTAGAAAGGGAAAGGGAGAAAAAATGGAAAGGAGTGAGAGACGGGCACAACGAGGAAGGGAGGGGTCGGGCGAGAGTCAGTGCAGAAAATGGAATTGGAGGCTACTGTAGCGTTACTCTATCTAGATGGGAAAATGAGGATATAGGTGGATTCAACACTGTGTGAGAGAGAAGCTTAGGCAGTGAGTTATATGCTTCTGTGATGAATTTGTAGGCCCCTGTGTGCATGTGCTTGCATGTACATCACGTGTGTGTGTGTGAATAAGTGACTACACTGTGGGAATAACTGAGTGTACTATGGTTGTGCTTCTCTGGGTGGGAGGCAACACTGAGTAATTCATAGATAGAACTTAATGTAATCACACACTGAGAATCTATGTGTGAACTAAGCCATTTTGAAACTCAAACTTAAGATAGTCTCAAATGAAAAAAACTAAACTAGCTCAGTCTATCGACCTGTTCGGTTTAACTTTTACATGCGTCCAATAGACCACATTACACAAAGCAAAAACTATCACAATTACGCAGATGATACCCAAATTTACCTTGCTCCATCACCAAGCAAGAACATAGCAAGAATCAAACTAAACCATGCCTTCATTTCCATCAGGTTACTGGTTACAGACCGCAATGTCACTTAAATGCCTCACTTAGTGTAGAATAACACTTCTTCACACACACACACACACACACACATGCGCACACATCACAACAGTTCTCATATCTTTGCAGTGGATCACAGAATATAGTTTAAAGTATTACTGCTTGTCTATGAATCTCTCAATGGTTTAGGAACAAAATATATCAGTGACTGTCTTTTACCATTTGAACTGTTCCTAGAGTGCAAACTAAGCATGGAGAAGCAGCTACCCTTTACTTTATTTTCTTAAAAATAAAATACCCGGTTAGTAGTATGTATACCTCTATACACATAGTATGTACTTTACGTTGTACTTGACTGCTTTTTGCACTTCTGGTTAGATGCTAAACTGCATTTTGTTGTCTCAGTACCCGACCTCTTTGCAATGACAATAAAGTTGAATCTATTCTAATCTAATGTAATTTAGTTATTGTGCACCACAGGGCTGGGACAAACTTCCAGAGGATATTAAACTTACTCTAACTTTAAACCCCTTTAAATTCAGGTTAAAAACTAAAAATGTTCGGCACTGCCTTATACTTAACCTTAAATACTCACCATGATGTCATGTTTTCATACATTTTAATGCATTATATTAAGGACTTTGACTTGCCTTTGTAAATAAACTTGCTTTGCCTTGCCTTCTCATTGTCATTAGAGAAATTAGTAGTAATAGTTTGTGTTTGTAATGACTCCACATGGGTAGTTTTGGAATATTTTCACAAAGGCCTTCTTAGCCCTTTTCCCTTAACACTTTACTCTTTATTTCTGCACTTTGAATCTGTTCAGTAAAAACAAAAATTATACAGCTGGTAATGATACCAGTAATAGTGGTGGTACTGAAATATGTCATTGCAATTTGCATACTGCTTAACACAGGGCACAACTGTAGCTGTCAATGTCCTCAAGGATTCTCACGGCATTGCCTCATCAATTACTTTGCTACTTGATATCTACTGGCAGACTCAAGTACAACAGTAAATGAGATTCTTACATAATACGACATTGGCCAATAATGTCTTTGGAAGCTCACTGCGTGCATTAGATTCAGTAGCCATGTATTGCAATTCTGCACTTAAAATCCAGCACTTACTGCACAAAGACTAGCAAATGCTTTTATAAACCGCACAAATAAAGTTATGCAATGTTTTTTATACCATATGTCTCAGTTTTGGCCCACTGATATCAGTTTAAGCATCATCAGCATCATCATCTAACAGCTTCTGGCTGCCAGCTCCTGATCACATGACACGTTATGCGCAGTTTAGTTTTTGCTCTTCTTTATTGCATGAAAATAGGAGTGTGGGTATGTACAGGGAATTGACACAGCCGCGTGAACACCTGTAAAATAGCGTCTCTACCACTTTTTGTTTTCAAGTGTTGTGGAGCAACAACACCAAATAAATCACCTGGCGCTTTTTTACTGAGCTTTGGGGTAGACATGTCCAACTTGTCTAATCAGTGTAACACACACAGCTCCTCCTGTAAGATCACTTGTATTCTGTACAGAAACAGACCTTACAAACGCACTGAGCTTTTCAACACTGCCCGTTCTTCCCTCTCTATGTCCACAGGTCTAATGCGGGAGGGAACTGGTACTGCTGATCAGCATTACATGTTGAAAGCTTTGAGGTTTACTTTGCCGGAAATAGCCTCTGCATGTCTTACTATTTTTCTACACACATAAAATGCTAGGCACTGCTAGTTCCTTAGTAGTGTTTTGTCTTTTGCTCTAGTTAATAAAAATGTATTGTCGCTCATAAGCTGTGACATCAGGCCTAGTTGTTTTCTGATGTACTCTCCATATCATGGTTTAGAGATAGATAAAACCCATTTATTCTTGCACATATGTGGCAAACTGATTTCCTCGCAAAAAGAGAGAAGTTAAGGAGGAGGGTTTCACAGTAAAGGCCCTCCTCTGCCTTTACATTGAACTGGATTTATTAGAATTTGTACCAAATGTAACATTTGCTTACCACAGAAAATGCACAGAGCAGAACAGAAAACAAAAGGGTTTCTGCGGTGACAATTTGAGTGACCGCTTACAAATAGTGATACATAAAGCAATATTATGCACTGTGGATTGCTGTGTGCTGTTGTTGACAATTCTGGTGTGGCGGTCAGCTACAACTGAATGAATCAAGCGGAAACATTGTATGATCAGCAATGCAATTTTTAGCTTTTAGGTACTTTCTGGTTGTTGAACTGTAGTGCGTCGTATTATCAGGTGTTATAGACATGTATACATCACAGGCTCAAATCTTCACAAAGGTAGGAGTTTTTGCATTAGGTTGCATTATATTTTGGGTGTGTACCATTAAAAATCTGACACACCAAGAGGGAAGGATGGGGCTGGTGAAACCACACAGACGGTCAACAGTTGGTTCATCTTAGCAAGTCATTTTGGTCAGTTTATAAAGCTGTTACATTCTGATGCTCCAACCAACCCACAGACTGGGCAGCCCACCAGGATTCTGCCTCTTCAGTCTGGCCACATGGCATGTGTATATGTATGTGTGGGAGTTTATACCTATATTTATATTTTCATATGAGCTTGTGTCTTCATTTCCCTCTTTGTTCATATTTAACTGTATATTTGGTCTTTTGTTTCTTCATGATGTGTGTGTATGTCTTTATCTCCATTTGTGTGCATGCATACAGTATGTGTGTTTTCACGTCTATGCCTGTATGTGTGTTTGTGCCTGTCTGCGTGTGGCCTTTGAAATGTGCAGAGGGGGTTGTCTGTCATTGTGCATCCATCAGTCTCTCTGTCATGACAGTCAGACAGCGAAGCAAAGGAGGGAGGAGTGGGAGTACAGACTGAAAAAAGGACGGATGAGAACAGGAGGAGAAAGACAGACAGCGAGGCAATTGTTTCAGGCAGACTGCATTTGTGTTTGTGCGCATGTGTGCTTTAAGTTTTACCTACTGATCAGCATGACGATAATCAACACACATTTCACATACAGTGAAAACAAGTCCCTACAAAGATAAAAAAGTCAATCCATCCATTATAGAATACATCTTAAGACATGCAGAGGCTCAAGTGAGGGCAGAAAATGTTTCTGTTCATAATTGATGGGACACACATACAACCACACACACAAAGAGAAATCCCAGCCAGACAGGAGTCAAACATCTTTTTAGAGATAGTTTGATTCACACAAATGCGGTAATGAGCTCTCCAAACCTTGCCTACACATAGACTGGCTCTCCCATGTGTATTCACCCAACTCAAACTTTAACAGGCTAGAAGTGCAAACACACACAGACACACACACACACACACACACACACACACACACACACACACACACACACACACACATTTACAAACCCCCACTCTCTCTCTCTGTCTTTCTAACTGCCTGTCCCTCTCTCATCCACACATATACCAGGCCTGCTAAGCAGACCCATATATCTCCAATGAAGTGTACTTTAATTAGTCTTGAATGCCATGGCTGGGTGTACTTTTTTATATGTGTTCTTTTTGCCTAGCCATGGATATGTGTGTGTGAATGTGTGCGTGTGTGCTCAGTCAACTATCTCTGTCTCTGTGTTTGACCACAGTAGATGGATGTGCTTGCCCTGGTCTCTCAAACCCTCATCCATGGTCTCTGCAGGACTTCACTGCACAGCACTGTGGATAAATCCAAAAGCACAGTCCTCAGGTCAGGGGAAATGTAGCTCAGTGAAAGCCTGCTCAGACATGTTTGGTGTCTGTATGGCAGTGACGTTAAGAACATGCCTTTCTGTTGCCTCTAACCTTCTCTGCAATCACTCACACAACATAACCTTGTTCATAATATTATTTTGATGACTCCTCCTTAAAATAGTGATCTGATCAGTGCAGCAGTGGAGGAATTATATTTATTGGCCTTGATCAAATACATTTTTGCTTGTTCGGTTGTTTGACAACAGCAATAGAAAGGGATGTAAATGGAAGCAGCTAAATTGTAGGTATGGCTGTATTGAAACATAGTATAAGGTGACCACTGAGAGCAGATAGCAGAATGAACCAGCTGAGACTCAACCAAGCAAGTTGCCAGATGTGAGTTGTGATGCACAGTTGTGTTGTTTAGCCAACTGAAAGAGGAGACATTTAGTCTTAGTTAATGTTTTGGCATTTCACTGTGGATGGAGATCTTTACAGAAACAACCTGACTACACTAATGTGTAACCTAAGCCGATTTCACATGTAAGCACTTTCCCACTCAGTGTGGATGCAGTCTGAGAGTAAAATAAACAAATAGTTGTAGAAGAAAACTGCAAATTTGAACCCCTGGGGTTTCTCTGTTTGTGTAATGCTTATGACAAATGTGACAAATATTTGCCTGTGGGATGCTTGTTTATGTGTGTATTTGTGTATTTGCACCTGATTGTGTGCGCCCTTATCAACATATAACCAATGTTATGGTGATGGGAAGCAATCAATCGTCCAACTATCCCATTAGCAGGAGCAGCCTCGAGAAAGTGTGTGTGTGTGTGTGGTTGGTGGTGGTGGTGGTTTGTGTGTGCTGGGGGGGGGGGGGGGGGGGGGGG
>NC_060152.1:11424479-11552970 GCF_021292245.1 Micropterus dolomieu
TCAGGCTATTTAGATTTACAATACAGCCATAAGAGAGAGAGAGAGAGAGAGAGAGAGAGAGAGAGAGAGAGAGAGAGAGAGAGAGAAAGAAAGAGAAAGAAGGGAGACAAACGCGAGAACCGACTGAAAGGGACAGAAAACAAATGGAGTGGAAGGAAAAACAAGACTGCTGGCAGAGAGAAAGAGGGACAGATTAGATGGGAGGCGGGGTAGACCAAGTGAGAAAATGGGATGAGAGAAGTGTCAGAGAAGGCCAAGGAGTCAAAGTCAGCATTTAATCCCCGAGACGGCTCACAGGCGGGGCAGAAATCAACCTCACTACAAGTCACCGACCACACAAACACACATACAATATCATGCATATCACGTGTTGAGGTGCACCCTTATATCACCTCAGTGCTATTGAGCACATATTTTCACAACTGTACACCCAGTGACCTTTATGAACAAGGACATGATTTATAAAAGTACAGAGCTACTTCAATGCAGACCCATTATTTGATTAGACACTAAAAAAATCGATATCAAAGAGTTTTTATTTATTCATTTAACCATTTTCTGTAGATTCATTTATTCTAAATGATGGCATAAAATCTGTTTAAATGACTTCTCCACACTGCCATAAATATTGGATTGAAATAAGTGTGAAGGAGAATTACTTAATTCCTTCATTTTATTTTAATAAGTCAGTTTGAGTTGTTTCAGTGTCTTTTTGCATATAGGCTGTAAATGTCTGGATGTATACAGTGTCAACAGTATGTGTTCTTATATGTTTTCGCAGGACTCCACTGCTGCACCAAGACAAGGACATTAGTTACTCAAGAGCAAATTACTTAATTCACAAGCCATTTAGCACTGATCTATTCCACTCCAGTAACTAGATAGTACTGTCTGCAGAACTTCCAGTAGCATTAGCCTCTGTGTTCATTTCTTCATTACATTTAGCATTAGCTTAGCTATAGGCCCTGTGTCGCCCTATTAATTAAGTATGTTGTGAGCACAGAATATTTCAGATCACGTTAGTGAGCTAACTGAAGCAGAACCACTCTTTCTTGCCTTGTTGCCTTCCTCATCACACGCCTGTTTCTCTTCTCAGGCTTTACTTCTTTGTCTCCTTGCCTTCCAAGCTCTCATTTTCTCCTAGGGTCACTGGTCAACCGTAAGAAAGAAAAATAACTGTGTTTGTGTGTCACATGTATGTTGTATTTCTATCCGTTTGAGAACCTTTTATTGAGATTTACTACTACTTGTTATAGGAAGATGTGTTCGGCTTATGGCTTTATTTTAGGCTCAAGATTAGGATCAGTTTGAGGTAATGCTTTGGGTGAGACATGTAAAGTGAAGGGTTAATAGTAAGAGAAACAAATATCCCGCTATGTGTGTCTTTCTGTACTATAGGATACATCGAGTGGCTCTGTTATAATCTGCAGTGTTTACCTATGCAAGTTGGGTTTATGTTTTTACCCCTGTATGTGTGTGTTATGATTGGAGTAAGTTACGTGTAGTGGATGAATGGAGGGAGGGGGCTGAGGAAAAGAAGAGTGGCTGACATGATAAAGCGGGGCTCTTATGGGATCATTGAGGCAGAGTGTAGGACAGCTGTCCCACAGAGGAGAGAGATGGGGGGAAGTGTCAGTGGTAACAAGAAAAAATTATAATAATGATGAGGTTGGAGCCAATTTTTTGGATTTATTAATTGTTTATTAATTTAGCTGTTCTGATTAACCTTACTGATTAACTTAGATTTTGGTCAGCTGTGGAAAGAGGAAGAGGTGTGTGTGAAGAGGTCCTTTTTTTCTGAACCTACAGGCGGACACAACGAGAGAGGACCAACACAGTCTTTGACCTCAAGTTTGACAGCTTTTTTGTTAGATTTTTTAAATAAATAATCGAAGGAAACTAACAACTCAAGCCTTATATTTTTGATCATTTAAACATGTGATTCAGATGTAGAGCCCTGTAACCTGGCACAGCGGTTTTAAATTGAAAATGGACAAGACAATGAATGATTATATTAAAAATGGCTTATGCCATCACAAGCTTTTCAACTGTCTTGGCAAATTTCCTCTACAGGTGTCCATGAGAGATGTTAGTGGTTAACATAATTGGTCTGACAAGATGTCAGGAGTCATGTTTGAAGCTGATTGCATGTCACTTGTGCCTCTGGCAAAACCTCAAGTTGAAAAAACACTCTGAAGCGAGCGCCTCTTCATTTACATTTCCAGTAGAGTGAAGGTCTGTTACATGTTAAACTGCCACTTTGCAACATGTAGAGTGGCAGACCACTGAACATAGGTGAACATTTCACAACTGAAGGATGCACACAGACTCAGTCAGCACAAGAGACAGAACAGATCCAGATCAATTTATTGTTTTGAACACACATAATCCACACAAAGCAATACATAAACATTTACATTTACATTGCTTTTATCCAAAGCGACTTACAATTGCTATACATGTCAGAGGTACCCTTCCAAATAAAGCGTACTTTTACTTAAGGAACTTAAGGGTAAAGTATCCGAATACACAAAATACATATGTTTTCTACCTAAACCCTCCTGTGCTCATTGTCATTGAAATAAATCAGCTGTAATCCCATATACAGTGTGAGCTTCTTTCTAGTCCGTGAAGAATGAGTTAAGTAAACATCGTAATTCTTGCATATGTTAGCATAATGCTGATTTTATAATACGAGACATGTGGTCTTGTCAGTTTTAATCTAAAGGAGATGCAAATATGTGTTTTGAATTTTTATGTAAGAATAATGTTAACAGGCCATTAAAGCTTCTTGAGCTTAACTGAGCTGAGGAGGGAAATAAAGGAGAGAGAAGCAAATTAGTTGAAAAAAGTAGAGACAGACAACAGGCCAGAAAGACAGATTAAGGATGAGAAACTGAAAGAGATGGACTGAATGAAAGGGGGAGAGAGAGATGAACAAAGACGGCACAGAAACACCTCTAATGAAGATGAACAACAGAGAGAATCTGTCACTGAAGAAGAGTCATGTCTGATATATGGCAATGATAAGGGAGAAGACAAATGTTTAACTCGCAGAACGGTCATCATCTGTCCAGACCATAATAGTTTGCCCATCCTGGCCACCCAGTGACATCACTGGTCCTTACCGTGGGGGACGTTGGGCGTTGGTGTCGCCGCGGCAACTGGCTCTCCTCCAGCTGTTGCCAGGCGGCAGTCTCCATGGAGATGTATATGGTGAGGGTGGAAGAGGGAGAGAATGGAAAGGGGGCTGCTGTGTGCTGGTGTGTGTGTGTGTGTGTGTGTGTGTGTGTCCCTCTAATAGAAGATTTTTTTTCAAGGTGAGATAGTAAAGCCATTAAATATAATGGCGACATTAACAAAGATTAAAATCCATAATGGCAGATATGTGGCTAATACCACAGAGTCCCTCCACCCTGCAATAAGGCCTGGACTGACAGCTCTGTTACTGTGTGTGTGTGTGTGGGGGGGGGGGGGAGACAATCAGGTAGACAGTGTGTGTGCATGTGTGTGAGAACAGTAAGTAAGGATCTCTGTCTTTCGGTTTCCAATAGTGGAGTATCTAAGACAGTAGAAGACAAACACAAAAACATACATATATATATACACACTGCCTTGTTTTTTCATTGTATTCCCTCTCTCCCGCTTCACTTCACCCCCTCCATCTCTCCAACTCCTACCTCGCCCTCTCTCTTGTAATCAGATGTGAGTAATACACATTGTCACCACTGAGCAAAGTCACTGCTCCTCCACTACTCCTGTCTTTTTGGCAGTCACAACACATACACACTCTACATGCACACATACTGTACGTACACATCGTCTAGTTTGCTATAGGCAACACATTTGGCTCTCTGCGCCAATAAATGTATGTTCTGTGCTGCATTGCCCAACACAGTAAGCTACAGTATATACTGTGTAAACCTTTTATTGAGCCTCCTGCTCCTCAGCACCAACATATGGACTGAAACTAATACACACACACACTGACTTAATAGCCAACATGATAGCTGTGGGAACTATTGTGCATGGAGGTTTTTACAGCATTTCTGTAGGTTTCCTCTCAGAGCGCTGCTTTTATGATATAAGGTCAGTGTGGGTATCAGTTAAAGAACCCTCACACCCTCAGCTTAAAAAGCTGCTACAGTCCAAGAAGATAAATGCATTCAGAGGTTTCATCAGAAAAATTATGAGCATAATTGATTTTAAATTTAAGTTAAAATATAAAAATCATGATTTCCCTTATTAAAACATTACTCTATAGCATCTCTACTGGCCATGAGCCACATATTACCTTTAAACGCCATACGACCTTCACTCTGGTCAACCGAGCTGACTGAGCTATTTACCTCATCATTTCCCAGCTGGAGAAAATTTAGCTTTTCTGTTTTTGCTGCTTTGAATAATTACATGAAAGCATGTTCATTATACCCAATCACTGTCATCTACTGAGCTAAGTATGAGTATAATGGCATCTCATCTGCTGTTATAAGTTTAGTTACCAGAGGAAGTCTAAACAACAGTCTCAATCATTAAATATATTGCCTTAGCCACATGAAGTAACGTCTCTGCTTTTTTCCTGCCCTGTGGGTTCAGGTTTTATTTTATAGATGTGAATTCATTTCCTGTGACGTTAGAGAGGGCTGTCATTAATTCAGGTGGTCCGCCTCTGCTAACAGCTACAGGAAAACCTGGATTGCAAGTGGTAAACCTGGGAATTTCCAATTCAGTGTCTGAGTGTAATGTGCATTTTTCAGTCCAAAAGTAGTTTATGCTCAAGCTCATTTTAGATTCAGTACTGTTTTACCTATAGTATAACACATACAGTACTGCAAACACTTGTATACTCAGGGCTTTCAAACAAAATGAAGCCACGTTATTTTCTTTTACACACCACTGACTTTGTATGTGTGTACTGTACCACCTGTACATGCAGTCATAGCTTTGCATTCCTGCTTATAATGGTTTTACCTGTAAATGTTTCCCATAAATGAAATTTGTAAGTACAGTAGGAAATGCCTCAGGTGTGCAAGTTGTAGGAGGTTTTCCAGCAAGTGAGCCTTTGATGACGACAGCCAGGCAGCACCAGATAAAATGAGTTAATCATTCATTTGCTCCAGAACGATTGAAGTTAAAATGTTATTTTAGACCTTCAGTGGAAGCACAGGCTGTTTAGACACAATATTTGTGCCTGCAGGAATTAATATTGTTAATCTGCGAACTGAGACTCCCTGGCTATCCCTGATCAAGTGCGTGTAGTTGCACCTCTGCCAGTTTTTCTGCCAGGCTCTTTAATCAGCTCCTCATTGCTGCATGAATTCCCTATGTAGGCCTGGCCTTCCTCCCCTTGTGCCTAGCAGCCTGTTATTTTTCCCTGCCATATCCACAGCTCATCAACCTGTAAGTGTCATTTAGCTATCAACACACACAGAGCTTTCTTGTTATTAAGAAATGGGACACGCTCCCCTCTCCACCAAGGTGCCACGTGTTTTTGTGTGTGCGCGTGTGTGTGTGTGTGTGTGTGTGTGTGTGTGTTGATGTTCATTTTGGCTACAGAGAGACAGTGCTATTACTAAAAGTAACCCTGTGTCCCCCCTGGAGGAATCAATGAATCAAGAATTATTTGTGTGGCTCTCCTTGTGTATGTGCATGCCCGTGAGTAAGCGCATCTTTAGAGTTCCAAGAAATAGGTGTGCTTATTCTCGCATGCATTACTGTGTGTGCGTTTGTATGTTTGTGATATGGGTTCTTGTTATACATGGGCTGAAAGTTGCAAAAAGCTCAAACTGCAAGAGAAATACAACCCTGGAAATCTTGTTTTCCCTTACTGCTGTATGTCAGGTCTCGAATTCACTCTTTTTTTATTACGTTTTTTGCTTGGGAATTTTTCATACCTCAGCCCAGATAAGTAGGGTGATTACCTACTTACATGCATTCGATTTACCAGCTTGCACGAAAGCCCCCTGGGTGATAAGTTACTGTAGCATTCTTGTTGGAGAGACCAACCTACACCTGAGTTTGTGTGTATCTGTTTGCAACTCTATTTAATATCAGTTTATTTTATCATTTTTCATGGGTGTGTATTGAAAGGAAAAATGTTATATCAGTGAATTATTAAAATGACAAGTAGAAATGTCTCCATGACACAGCTGGCTGCCATGACTGGCTTTGTATTTCAGCCCTGGAACTGTAGCAAAATGAGCTGTCAGATACCGCATATATGCTACTCTGTGTGTGTCTGTGTACACATTTCATATTTGATCAAAATTAAGCTGTCAGATATGTGCATGTCTTTTGGCGTGCCTGCTTTTGAACAATTTTGTGCAGCCATAAGAGCGTGTTTGCGAGCATGTGTGTGTATGCACAGAACTTCAGTGCCATTTTTTAGGATGCGCACTCTAAAAGGCTTTAGCTTTGCCTAAATCTATGCCATATTAGTATTTATATATTCAACTCTTCATTTTCCACTCATTTGCACACAAGCGCAAGCACATAGGTACGCAAACAGTGTGTACACACACAGAATGCTTTATTTATTTGTGGGAGTTTTTCAGCTAATTAGTTTGAGTCCAGGGGAAACCGTAATTGCCTCCCATGAGTAAAGGGGGATGACAAAGGGAAAGAGAGGATGAAGGCCTAGAGGGAGAGAAAGAAACTGCAAAAGAGTGAGAGAAAGAGAGAGAAAGTTGTGGAGTGGGAGAGGCTTTGCCAGCAGTTTGAACATGTTGAAAAGGCATGTTTTGACATGTGTACATCTACAGGTACGCCTGTGTGTGTCAGGAGAGTGTGACGGATCACTGTTGATGGTGACTGAAACAGTATGTTTTCTGATACATCCCCTTGTTATATGTGTATGTGTAAGTGCACGACAGTCCATGGTTGCTTAGGTAAAACGGTGTTTGCGAGTGTGGGCGGTGAGCGAGACATAGCTAACTGACACCAACAGTACTGTATAATTTGAGTGACGGAGAGCGAGAGGGAGCAATGTGAAAAAGATCGGCAGAGATGCAGAGAGAAACAAGGATGGAGGCTGTGTAAAAGATGAAAGGGATTCAATGTTTAAGGAAATACAGGAAGACATGCTGAAAGACCAGTGACAAAGTTAGACAAACTAGAAAGAGAGATGCGAGAAACCCCAGTGGCAAAGCGATGCAGAGATTGAAAGATAGGAGGAAAGACAGAGGGAGGGATGAATTTCAGGCAGAAAAGATGAAGATGATGAAAAATAGGCCACCTCCGTGATTTTTTTTGGGGTGCCTAGGCAATCAATCATTCTATTAATCTCAGTCCTTCCCCCATCTTTCTATGAATTTAATCCTGACTCACTGCCTTCTGCCCCCGGCACACACATATTGTTTCTTTACTTCTATCTGCCTCTTTTCTTCTATTCAGTTTTATTCAGTGGTGAAAAATGTAAACAACTTATTACTCATTTAACAAAATAATGACATTACTCCAGTAGTTACTTAACAATATATGTAAATGACTTGTAAAATGACTTTTCATTACTCAGCCCAGCTACAAAGGCAGAACATCACACAACCCTGTAACCATAACAACTCCCACCTATGTGCATGCCAAACCAAATCTACATATGGGTACAAATAAAGTAACCTGAACCCCGATTATTGTATGCAGAACTCCAGAAGCGAACGGTGAAATTGCAGGTTCAAATAACACAAAACTTCACTGAATGTTGGCTTACAATGGCAACTAAGTCAACTAAGAAGACAAAACATGCACAGGACACATTTGGAGTTGCTTGAAGAGGTATTCCTCCTCTTTTCGTGGAGCCTAGCTGCATCCCACCACTTTATCCCCTACAGAAAACTAATACATCCCTGACAGATCACAACAACAAAAAAACTCCCAGAGAAAAAACTGACATTAACCCTCCGATCCAGACAGATCGGATCCCTTAGACAGATGATCAACAAGCTGACTAAATAAAATGAGTAAATTTTAAATTGTAATCTCTTAAGGTGGCTGTGTGCTCCAGCAAATGTTGGTCAGGTGATTAAACAGCGACTGAAACCCTTTTTGACAAATTGTGAGAGCTTTGTCCAACAATTTCTGTAATTTTCCAAAACCGGTGATCTTACCTACTTCACACAGTAATTGGCCAGCTGTGCTGAGGTGAGAAAATAAATTTTTCTCAGGTCTCTGTTTTTCATTCTTTACACTACTAACTAGTTTCTTTTCATGTACATAACCGATAGCATCACAACATGTATACCTTCAAGGGTAGATATGTGCTGTTATCCGCATATTGAAAAGATTATCCTTTTTCACTCCTCACTATGACGGCCGTATTTTTACCTGTGAGGTTGTCCATTCCCAAGAGGTATAAACACTTTTGCCTTTGTCCATTGTATGTGGACACATCCAGCATTATTCTATTCAGTTCAGTTTTTAGTTTAGTTTAGTTCTTTAGTTGTGCAGTAAAAATAGACACACGAAGAACAAAGACACTAAAAAACATCAATTAGAACAAGTAACAGTGATGGCAATAAGTGAAGGCAGCTGGTCCAAAGCTGTTCTATTGTATTCTATTATATCCTGACCTCCAGATATTGTCACATCTTCCTTTGTCTTCATCACCATCTCTCCAAATCAAAGTCTGGTAATGACAATGGAAGTATACAATGCATGTGTAAGATTATGATACAACGATTTAACAAAATGCAAGTGGATTATGTGAACCACCATCTGCCACAGTGCCACGCGCTGGAGGCTTCATCTTGGTTTGCATTGGAAGAACAGACACATCTTTGTGCTGTAAAGCATGTTCCCTTTTTGCAGTAAAGTAATGCAGCAGATTTGCAAAAATCAGACCTGATGGGTCAGAGGGAAAACTGGCTTTAGAAGCAGGTAGAGGCTTTACTTTCTGCCTTTCTTGTTCAAATGATGCATGTAGCACCTTTAAACTACTCTAAACTAGGGTTAAAGAGATATTCCTGCTCATTTTTCTCTTGCAGTGTGGCAGGAGTAGACAAATCTAACTCCTACCCATGAGGTACTTTTATCTTCTCTATCTCTTCCACTCTAACTTTCTTTATATCTCAGTGTTTTCTCTTGCAGCTGCAATACAGCAAATTGTCTATGTGAGTTGCTGTGTACTTCCATCAGTGGTTGCTCTGCTGGTCCTTGTATGTTTCAAGGCCATTAGTCACATTGTCACGGGGTTACCGCAGGTCACGACCGAGTGCAGCTTGGGCTTGTTTACTCTTTGGTGCTCTGAGCTCATCTGTTCTTTTCTCTGTCTGTCTCTGTTTCTCTGTTTCTCTCTCCACTTAGCAATCGCACCTCCTCCTTTGCTTCAAAGCTCTGTCTTTCCCTTTGGATGTCTGATTACCTTGCATATTGTCCGTATTGTCTCTAGTTAGATAAACTTTGCATGCCTACAAGTCTACATACTATGTCTACATATTCCTTTATTGAACTATCTATATTGCTAGGGAAATGGAAAACATTGCCAGAGCAATGAAGTATATAAAACAATTAATTTAAATCAACAAGGTTGATCAACACGATATCTATCACTCTCCGATTTTCTCTTTACTCATTTACTCTCTCTAACTCACCTCTTCCCACTCTCCCTATGTGTTTCACCTCAGTTCAAATCAATTCAAGATGCTTTACTGACACAATCAAATCCCTCTCTTGTTGCCCAGTGCAAATCACATTAAGAGTACATCTCTATTTAGATTAAACAAATAAGCAAGCACACCTTTACAAATGGTGCAAATAGGGTATATTCGCCTCATCTGTTCTCTCTTGAAGTTATAAATCTTTAAAAACAGGTCATAAATGTATAGTTACTTTTTTAAAGGGTAAATAATTTCTTGAAACAGTTGAACACTGGTAGTTTTTAGCAAACATAGCTTCTGATTAATACACATTTAGTGCCCTAGTGTGTATACAGCAGCTGGATGATGGATGTGGTATTGACTCAAAATAAACTAGTCCCCGTCTTCATGGTAGTGAGGTAATATGTCACCCAGTGCAACTGTGTGGCTCAGTGATGACTTTAATAGTTTTTGGACAACAATGCCACAGAGGAGTAAGCTATATCAGGCTTTGGCTACACTGCCAATATTTATTAGGATATATTTATTACTGTTTTTGGTGTTTCCATGGCATGTATTTACAAAAAGAAAAATATAAAATGTCACCAGCCTTATTTTATCACCACTATGTTTATCAGTCTGACTTTTTCTTTTCTCATTTCTCTCATTCTCTTTCAACCCACCACTTCTTTCTCTCCTCGTCTGTCTCGCCTCAGTTCAAATCAATTCAAGACGCTTTATTGGAATGATCAAAATCAGATCCTTCTCACATTGCATAAGCACGTGGGCAAATCACAATACCAATACATCTCAATTTAGATTATATAAACAAGTGAGCACATCATTACAAATCATACAAATGTGTGATACAGTTATTTCACATTTTCTGTTTCTAATTGTTTTGTATATCAGGTAGATTCACTGACCTTTATCAAGAAATATGGCAGTTTATTGATCCTCGTGAGTAAATTTTGAGTTTATACCAACAAATGGGCTGTTGACAATTACGACATTAATTAAATATCGTGAGTGGGAGAGATGACAACTAAGTAGAAAGACAACTAATTGCTAATTTAGAGGTTTTTGTCACTTGGATAGGTTGATAACAATTCCAACTATTTACTTGAATATGGATTGCAACATTTTTAGAAGTCCAATATATAATAAAATAAAAACTCTCCATCTGTTTAGCCTGTTTCTTCCTCTCTCTGACTTCCATGCTGTCCCTTTTTACCCGTCTGTCCATCAGACTCTATGTCTTTTGTGCTGCTCTTTAACTGTATTATAAAGCCATTTTCCTACAGTAGCCGCTCTGTCTCTGAGCCTCCCCCTGTACCCACTCTCTACCCTCCTACCGCTTCAAATCAATGAAACTGCACAGGCCCTTCCTCTCCCCTTGACTCTCTGAATACTGTTCTCTCTCTCATTCGCTGAATACTTTTCCCTCCCGTTGCTTTTTCTCCCCCTCTGTCTCTCTCTTTGAATACTCTCGCCCCCATCTCTCTGTAAGTCTGCCTGTCTGTCTCTCGCTATCTCTCTGTGTCTCTTCTCTGCTGGACAGTTAGTCTGTTTTCATAAAACTTTCTCTGTCTTTTGCTGACTGGATTTTAAAATGTCAGATGAGAACCAGACATACACAATGTCCCTCTCTCACAAACGCACACATGCAGGCGAGGTACACACACACACACACACACACACACACACACACACACACACACACACACACACACACACACACACACACACACACACACACAGACACAAACATTAATGAATGCATCTCCCACTTCTCCACACACAAATACCTCCACACACTTCTTTGCATCTTCCGTTGCTCTCACACACATTTGGTTCTCACAAAGACAGCAAAACGCTCTTGCAATATAGACACATATCCAGAGTGCAGACTGGTGATGCTGTCTTATTTTTACACCCCTGACATGCCACATGTAGGCTTGCCAGTAATGAAACCTGTAAACAGTGCTGCTCTTCAACAGCACAGCCAATTACAGCAGGCATCCTTAGCACGGCTTTTAAATTCTCCACAGTGGAGGATGTGAACAGACAGAGTTGCACGACAGCCATGTTCTGTTATACTCTCAGATCACTTTAACTTTCCATTTCTCCAGAAGAACATGGGGAATGGAAGTGACTTTGCCACATTGTTGATGCTGGCATGTAATTTGTTGTGGAGGGGAGGAAGCAAATTAGTGATGCTAATCTCAGCTATGGAGAATTAGTTTAATTGGAAATCCTCATGATGGGAAAAAAAGAAAAGAAATGAGGAAAAAAAGGCAAATGCTTTTGTGTCTGGTTAACCAGTCAAAAGATTTTTCAACATGTTGGATCTGAAAAAGAAGTTTAATTTCACAGCTACTTGGGGACGTCTTTCTGAATGTTGGCATAGGCAGAAGTGTAAATAGCATTAGTTGTGTGTAACTGCACTTTTCTGTGTCTGTTTACTGCTACTGATAATGTATCTGGATTCTCAGTAGGAATGTTTGCGTGTATGTGTCTGATTGTGCACACATGCCTGTATGTTTCTTGTTATAGCCTGTCAATAAATGTGTGCGCGCATTGCAGTGTCAACAGCGAAGTGTGTGTGAATGAGTGTTTAGCAGCAGCTGTGTTTGTCTGCAAAGGAAATACATGGAAAGCTCTTTGTCCTATAACAAATAGGCTGCAAGTGTGAGTCTTATTCAGAGAAGGAATGAAAGGCTTACAGTTGCAGCTTCTTTCAGATGAGTGTTAGGGATAGAGAAGGATGGAAAATGGTGGAAGAAAAATGTTTACAAATGAGAGAAACAGAGATGGGGGTGGTAAAAGCGCAATTTGACAAAGTGAAAGTGATCTGTTTTCACAACAGCAGCTACAGAAGGATAAGGAGAAAGGAAAAGGGAATGCCATTCTGCAATGGACCGAAAGAGGTTAAAAGAAAAAGAGTGATGAGCGGAGATTGAGTTGAGAGGTTAAATGACAAAAACGCTGGGTGAAAGGGTGAAGAAAGAGAAAAACACACACACTGAGAGAGAAAGAGAGACAGAAATTGACAGGGTCATGCCAGTTTCTCCGCCATTGTCAAAGTCAAATGCCGCCGGTTGCTCGAGAAACATGCAAATTAAATTCAAATGAGCGGAACCTCAGGCGGAGAGGGGCGTTTTCATGTTGACGTTGTCATGGAAATGCCAGTGACACACACAAGTGCACGTGTGTGTGTTTGCATGCAGGCATGTGGCTGGATAGATGGATTGGTCAAGGGGTGAGAGAGGTATATGAAAGGTGGATGGATGGTTAATGAAGATGACAGAGGGTGAGAGTGTTTACCTCAGAGTTAAAGAGGGCAGAGAACTTCATCTGGCCAATAACGCTAAATACTGCAGAATCCTGGAACAAATTTACTAGAGGTGAACTGCATAATAGGCAAGGGTAAACAATTGACATTATTGGTGAAAAATGAGACAAGACAAGTGGAGAGAAAGGAAGTAATATGAAGCAGACAAGGCTGAGAGAAGGGAGTCTGTCTGTGTCATCAGTTCATCAGTCTCTTCTCATCTGTCCTTCAGGTTATTCTTCCTCTCCTCCATTTATGAATCAGTCATTGTCCTCCATTGTCTTTCCTTCTGCACTTCTACAGCAATCATCAGCCATTCCTCTTTCAATTTTCAAGGCACCATTAAGAAAGACGGGTACTGTAACTATTAAGTAAAATGAATGCATGCACACTGGTAGCCATGTAAAAGTCCCTCATCATATTTTTTTGCCTCCTTAATCAGTCTTACAGCGATACTGCAGGTACTATTTTTTTTCCTGCATGTTTCCTTCAACTACTGTGAGGCCAACATATTATACTGACAACAACTCAACCAACAGTCTGCAGGTCGTTCCTTTTAAATTTGAGTGACAGCGAAAGCAGTGCAAAACTTTCATTGTTCCCATCCATTTCCACTCGGGGAACAGAGCCAGAGTGAGTTCATAAAGTATGCAGTTTAAAGTGGAGATTCAACAATGACTGCATCTTTATGTGCATATCAGTATGATACTGTATGCAGAGAAACAAATTCTTAATTACATTATTTGTAAGAAACCAATTCAGATCTCAAAAAAAAAACAAGTACAGGAGGTCGAGATGGAGGAGGTAATGAGAGCGCAGCAGTAACGACGGACAAAGAGGGGAAAAAAGCGGTCGAGATAATGAAGAAGAAAAATCACATGGACTAGGAAGGGCAAATGAGAGAGAGAGAGAGCGGCACAGAAAGACAGATGGAGATAAACAGGCAGAGAGAGGGAGATAGCCGAGGATGCAGAGTGCACAGGACGTTTGGAAATAAGAGGAGAGAGACGGGAAAGGAGGGAAAGTGAAGGAAGGAAGTAAAACGAGTGATGCGAAGAGGAGAGGGGGAGGACAGATGAGGGAGAGGAGCAGTCGTGCAGGGAAGGGCTGTGAGGCAAGGGAGAGGGCTAACAGAGGGCCGTGTTTTACAAATTGCCATTTGTGAGGAGCCAACGGAGGGATGAGGGGGGGAAAAAAAATACAACAACCACAGACCGGCTGCAGATTGCACACAGCGAGCGATGTACTCAGGCAGCTCCAAACACTGCATCATGAACACATGGGTGAACACACACACATACACAAATGATTCAGATACAGGTAGACAGATACACACAAACATGATTTGATGGGTAAATTGGAGGAGCACACTCGCTGTATCTGTGAACTCATTCTTACCTCTCATTGATTACCCTTATTCGCTGACCCCTAAACATACATGTCAACGGCAATGTGACTGAGAGAAATTTTCTTTATAGCTCTGACTCTTAACCCACCTCTAGCTCTGAAATAACTTTAAAGTCACGCAGAAATAGAAGGGGAGTTTTGCCTTGCAAGCTAATGCTGCTTTTACAAGAAGTCTTTTGTCCCATGAATTTCCCCTAATGCGACACAAAATTATATCCCAACCAATGCCTTTACCCCAAACACAGGGCATGATTTTTACTCATTTTGTACATGTGAATTTCATAGTGTGCCAGCAATGTTAAGGACTGCTGCACCATGTGATTGGATAGATTGTCATTATTGTAATAGTGGCCATTTCCTTAAACGGGAAGGAAATGAGAAACTATCATGTCTTAAGTGACTCATTTACATAAATATAAAATTGAGAAATTTTATTTCTGTTTACTTCTGTTCTCATCCACAAGTGAAATGACAGCAGCCTTTTCAGAGAGTTGAAGAAGTTAAGTATTTCTTCATTGGAAATACTTTGTCTCCCAAGGTTTAAATGCAGGGTGAGGTATGACATTCGGAGCCTTTTTCTTTTGTCGAGACACAACTGTCAACAGTGTTGAGTGTCAAGAGCATTGAGGCATGAATACATTTCTTCCAAACACACATATCAGTGGCTTGAATGTATCTATTTTAATGTGCAAGAAGGCAATTTCATGCAAATAGCTGTTCTAAGATTTTTTTTCTTTGTCCCACTCTGTTAAACCCTCCAAACCCACCAAGCGCTCACTCTCTAGCAGATCCTTCCAGAGGCCCTGCTGACACTCTTTTCTCTTGGCCCTTATCCCTCATCTCCCAGCTCCACGCTCCAGCAACACAGGACATCATAAAGATCCCATCAGCACAGCATCACCTTTCTTCTCCACCCAATGTCCTTCCCTCCCATCGCACAGCTTCACTGGTCCCCTCCAATTCACTCTGGCCATCAGCAGCAAAAGGAGAAAGGACAGTGAGAACATAACAGGATAAATGTCCTCCTCCCCAGCAATTTTACTCTACACAAATGCCTTAGATGAAGAAAGGTGTTATTGAGCTTGAGTTGGTTCATCAGGTCACATTAAGTAGTAAAAGCTAATCCCTGCGTTTATATTATATGTAGTTATTGATATTTTTTTCAACTATATAGGAGTACACGTCAGTTCTACAGTAACAAACTGTTCAGTTCATTTCCCTCTTCATAATACATTTTTGGAATTTTATGAAACCTGCATAACATGCATTTTCACTAGCTAGAGGTTTGTGCCCCCTATACTATTTTTCTTGCCCTAATAACCCCCCCCCTCCCCCTGGTACTGGAATAGTGGAATGGTGTAAAACTGTTGGCGGTGTGAACATATCTGTCTAGTAGAGCAAAAGATGCAAACAAAGTGAAGACCAACTCAAAAAAAACATAACTTCAAAATGCCACCATGTTACTTTTTGCATAAGAAGTCGTCATTAGTGCTACCTCAGCTATCTGCTCGTGAGGATTGGATAGCCAATAGTTCCCTTAACTGAAAAAATTCACAAGTATTTATTATCATTTAAGGTAGAACAGAGCCTAACTATTGATTAATTCCAAAAAATGTCATGAAAACATCAATGTTGTTTTTGTACTAAAACTTTTTAAGTTTGAACAACACATTTAGTCAATTCTGTCCTCCACTCCTGCTTTTTCCATCCTAGAAATATTTCCAAATTACAGCCTATTGTGCTTCAAAACAACTAATAGAATTGATTATATATGCTTCAGTCTCTCTTGGCTGTTGGCGCTGCAGAAATTACAGCTCATTCAGAATGCCACAACAAGACTTTTTATGTAGAATCAGCCGCAGGGCACATATCACCCCTGATCTTGATTTTGTGTCATTGAATGCTGGTGAAATGCAATGTCGATTGCAAGATTCTGTTTAAAACTTGTAAGTCTCTCAGCCAAAAAGCACCAGTTTTTTTGTTAACTTCTGACCTTACATGCATACTTTCGCTGTTATGGCCCTCAGGGTCTGCACTAGCCTTCTTATTGCCTTTAGGTTGGTCATAGTGGTTTGAAAGTATGTCTGTGCACCTATTTGTACAAAGAGGGCTTTTATCAATGACTGCGCTTTACTGTGGGTAGTCTGTCTTTGTCATTTGTTTTGCTTTATTGACTTGAGAGGCACTTTCTCGCTGTATATAAAAGTACTATACAAATACATTTTACCTTTTACAGAACCTTACCCTGAACAGCAAATATAAACATCTCTTATGAAATGCTTGTAGTTGAATTAGTTTTTCATCAATGAGTAAGGGCTGCAAAGCAGACTTATATTTTTTTCTGAAAACACAGTCATTGTGTGTTTAGATAAAAGCTTTTAGTAAGAGTAACACCACCTTCTTCTGCTTTCTTCAATCTCACCTATTTTTCTGCGTTGATTATATTTTCAAACAGCATCCATATTTCAGACATTGCTTCATTCCCTCAGTATATAGCCTGTTTATTCACCTTTAGAGAGTTTTAAATGTAGTTTCACATTTGGCTTCATACACAATAAGATCATAGCCACAAATCACAATCACAGCCAAATTGCCTCTTTGAACGGAGACGAAGTGGTGTTTTCATTCAGGTAGTGTGAGAACTGTGTCACACTGTTCTGTCTCATACTTTGACAAGGGCCTTCTCCATTCTGCTCTGTCAATATAGGGCAGATCCACTGGGGGACCAGGCTCAATACATGAGCCATTTGGAGGAGAGCCTTTTCATGCACTGACTGTCTCTGGGGTTTTCTGAATTCTGTTTGCGTCACAAAGATATGCAGTGTCTGTGTATGTGTGTAAGGGTCAACAAAGAGTGATGAAAGGCTGACATAACAAAGCCCAATGATGGAAATAAACAGGAGGTTGGCCTGTTCAGTAGTAGTGGTGTGCATCTGAGTACTGTATCTGTTTGCAGAATGTAAGTCATGTGTAAGTAAACTGTGGCCTGTACTACAAAGTGAGGTAACTGGCTTATCCAGGTAATTTCAGGAGTAACTTTGTGATGTCGGGTGTAACTTCTCGATTAACCTGTACTACGAAAGGTGGATAGGTGTTAACCAAGGTCCTTTGCCATGACAATTTACGCTGCATCTCTAAACTGCTCCATGCAGGTTATTTTTAAGGTTAACTCAAGGTTACCCTGTATATTTTAAAACGGCTTGCGTGAACCCACTTTTAAAGATACCTGGTTTAGATCCCTACCTCCCACTAAATTTTAGACCAATTTCAAAACTGTATCCAAAAATTTTATTGCAAAGATTTTAGAAAGAATTGTGTCCAAACAGCTGCTCACTGTACTGGAAAATAACAAATTATTTGAAAAGTTTCAGTTTGGTTTCAGGAAGTACCACAGCACTGAGACTGCCCTGCTTAAAGTCACCAATGACCTTTTAATGTCTGCTGATAAAGGTATGTGCTCAGTCCTGGTACTCCTGGACCTTAGCGCTGCTTTTGACACCATTGGTCACAACATCATGTTAGACAGACTGAGGCACTGAGTGGGGATCTCTGGTACTCCCCTAGAATGGTTTTCTTCCTACCTGTCAAATAGGAAGTTTTGCGTGTCTGTAAACAACTATGTCTCTTCGTTCTGTCCAGTTAAATATGGTGTGCCTCAGGGGTCGGTCTTAGGACCCATTTTGTTTTCCTTGTATCTGCTTCCCCTTGGACATATTATCCATAAACATGGCATTTCTTTTCATATTTATGCTGATGACACACAAATGTACTTGCCCATCAGATCCACAGACCCTGGAATGCTGAGTTCACTTACCGACTGCCTTTGTGAAGTTAAAAAATGGATGTCAAATAATTTCCTCCAGCTGAACTCAGACAAAACAGAAATCCTGGTCATCGGGTCCCAGCAGATGGCAAAACAAATACTGCCATCTGCTGGTTCCCTAGTAAATCACATTAAGCCTGTTGCAAAGAATGTTGGTAGCTTGTTCAATCATATTTTTATCAACTAAGAAATATAGCAAAAATTCAATCTATGTTTACTTTTAAGGACAACAAGACCTTTTTACACGCCTCTCATCACGCCTGGATTATTGCAACAGCCTTTTCACCTGTTCAACCCAAAAATCTACTGATTGACTCTAGACTGTCCAGAACTCAGCTGCCAGGCTTTTAACCAGAACAAACAAATATGACCACATCACCCCTATTTTAGCTTCATTACACTGGCTCCCAGTATGTTTTAGAATTGACTTTAAAATTTTATTGATCACTTTTAAAGCTCTTCATGGCCTCTCGCTTTGTTATATTTCTGAACTTTTAGTCCCATACACACCAGCACGTATCTTGAGATCCTCGGGCAGAGGTCTGTTGTCTGTTCCAGAGTCTCGACTGAAAACTAAAGGGGACAGAGCGTTTGCAGTCAGGGCCCCGAGGCTCTGGAACAGCCTGCCCGAAGAAATCAGCTCGAAAATCGGCTGAGTCAGTGAACTCTTAAGTCCCTTTTTAAAACATACTTTTATAGGAGAGCCTTTCACAATCTTATTTGACTTTATTTTATCCCTTTTATTTTATTCTATTTTACTTATTTATATTTATCTTAAATGTGTATTTTAGTCTTTTCAATGTTTTCATGCTTTTATCTTGCATTGTATTATTGTCTTTTGGGTATTATTGTCTTTGCACTTGTTAAAACACTTTGTAACTTATTTTTGAAAAGTGCTCTACAAATAAAGATTATTATTATTATAGACTACACACCACACATGTACTCAGTGTTTCTGATGAAAAGTTGGCTATTAATACACACCACTTGATAAAATATATTTAGATTTCAACCTGACTTGTTGCAATGTGGTTGCAGCTGAAATGACGTGGTTCTTAACACAACAGCATTCCATTCATACAGCGAGCGCTGCAGCCTCGTGATCTTAGGGAGGAGATCTTAATTAACGGGCCAGTGTCTTAGATGTAGCCCATGTACATTGGGTGCCCAATCCATGGCAATATAGTGATTGGCACGATAATATAGTGATTGTGGGCTAAACTTACACTTTCCTCCCTGCTAAATCTGATTGCGAAGAACAATGTAACTTTCCACTGAATGCATAATACATGGCGGAGGTGTCCATTTCTTTTATTTACACTTGACCTTGTTGAGTTGTACGTTTAGGCCTACATCTAATCATATTACACATACAAAATAAGAGTCCATAAAATACTAAATAGAGAATTACAAACAAGAATAATGTGAAGATAGGGCGGCGCGGTGCTGCAGTGGTTAGCACTGTCACCTCACAGCAAGAAGGTTGTGGGTTCAAACCCCGGTTGCCCCGGCCTTTCTGTGTGGAGTTTACATGTTGTCCGTGTGGGTTCTCTCCAGGTGCTCCGGCTTCCTCCCGCCATCCAAAGACATGCAGGCTAGGTTAAATGGTGTCTCTAAAATTGTCCTTAGGTGTGGATGTGAGTGGTTGTTTGTCTATGTGTGGCCCTACGATGGACTGGCGACCTGTCCAGGGTGTACCCCGCCTTTCACCCGATGTGAGCGGGAATTGGCTCCAGCCCTCTGTGACCCTGTATGCAGGATAAGCGGTTGACGATGGATGGATGGATGAACACTGTGAAAATAATTACAATTTACTCAATGCGATGCCAACAAGCCTCCCTGACCACCACAATATTAGATTTAGCCGTTAACGTGTCTCCTCATTTTTTGACACAATCAACGTGCGTTCTTCTGGAAAATACGGAGCGTGCGATGTTGCAGAAAAAATCTGCCTGCACGGCCAAACACACCCCTTTTATGCGAACGTGCACCAACTCCAATTAAGTTAACACCGACTCAACTAACCAACATCTTATTCACCGTCGTAGTACTGTTTAACACCAGTGTAGGTTGTCAACCCTGAGTTTGTTTGATAACCCCGAGTTAACTCTGAGGAGGTTAAACTCTCTTCATAGTACAGGCCACAGGCAATTGTAGTGTGTGTAATTTCTTTCCCAGCACCTTGTTGTGTTTTGTTTAGGTAGACACAGAAGAGGACACAGAACACAGCAGGAGTAGTTTAAGTAAAGGTCTTTAATGAACAAACAGTCTGCAGGTGAATGAGCTGGAAGGACTGATGGAGGAAGTAGGCATGCGGGCTGAAGATGGCGAATTATGGCTGGAGTTTAGATGAGGCATGCAGTGGAGTACAAAAGACGCTGGCACTGGAATTCTGAAGGACAGGAAAACACCTGTTAGCAGAAGCACAGGGAAAAGGTCACAAAAACACATTAGCAGATCACTGGAAAGTGATGGTCACAGACAGACTGACCAATCTGGTGGTGAATGGCAGGAGAGCTGGACTATTTAAGCAGGAAGTAGATGAGTTGATTGGAGTCAGGTGAGGGGATGAACCAGGATCCATGAATGGTAAGCCGCATCCACAACACATACACACAAAAACATACCAGGAAGGAGGGAATGTGGAAATACACAGAAGCTGGAGTTCACAGCCAGAGCTGTGATATACCTGCCACAGTAAAGCACTGTTTATTTATTTAATACTTTCTCCTTCATTTGTACTTTTCCACTGCCTCTACCTCCTCCAATTTATCTGTGACATATCTGCAAGGTTGCAGATACCTTACAAGCTAATAACTTAAAATCTAAATTAAACATTTTAATAATCTGAAATCCTGGTGAAAAATCAGAATAGTTGCTGCTCTGGTTTTTAACTGTTCATTCCTCTTTTTAACTTATCTAAGCTATGGACTGATTTTCAGTCAGGCTGACTGTGTACAGGCACAGGGGCCCAGTGGAGCAGGAAACCCATATAAGCCAGAACATCGTCGTGAATTGACATTAAGATTTCACATTGCAAGTGAAAAAGCAAGAAGTTTTTCTGACAAAGAAGAAATGGCTCAAATATTCTCTTTGAAGTTGCCAAAAGAAAGAAACCATTGTTGCACCTTCAAAGGGTTAGTATGTGTTTGTCACCCCAAGTTTTTCTGTAGGATGGTTACAGGTCTTCTGCTCCATAGTGAAACCATGCAATATCAAAAAGAAGAAATATATATATATATATATATATATGCGGTCACATTACCGCACAGATGTAGATACATACATCTGTGGGGGGGCTTTATGCACCAATACTCAGGGGAACTATCATCTCATAATCCGTCCAGGACTTAGAGGGACTCTGGTGCATAATCAGCAGCTCATTTGCATTTTATCCCCATTTGTCTCTTCACTTTCTATTACCAGAACATTCTCTGAGCTGTCTCTTCACAAAAGGATCTCATTTACTGTAAATAGCAGCGTCTTCTTGCTGCAGGTCCCACAACAACTTTTGCTAAAATGTGAAGACATAAAATATGGGTGAAAATCAGTGTGAACTTTCTTGGAGAAAATCCGGGTATTTTTGGTGAAAATTGGTAAAAACCGAAAACACTGGGCCATACACCTGTCTTTCTCATGTTGCTCTGTAAAACACTGGGACCTCAGAGGTGATAAGGTGTGTGGCTTTATTGAGGCTCTATTGAGTCTTAATGTGGACAAACAGCTCTGCAGAGTGTTTACTGTGTTGTTTCTTGGTCACCGTATTAGAGTGCTGTTATCTTAGCCTGTGGAGGTCAGCAGGAGAGCAGAGGGATTATGGTGCTTATTTGGCCCCCATAGTCCCAAGTCAGTTTCAAATTTGGTAGATAAGTATGGGAGCAGGAAAAGTAGGGAAGAAGGAGACAATGGAGGAAAAACACAAGAGAGAACGCTTTGTCTACTGTTATTTTATGGCTCATAATGACCTCAGTGTTTGACAAGCGAGATGGTAGGGAGGGAAAGAGAGATGAGCAGGCGACAGACATGACAGATGATGCAGCAACGTACTGTACATGGTAAATAATCCCAGCAGAGGGAGACAAGTGAGGGGGCCAGGAGTAATGGAAAGGATGCAGAGGAGGGGAGGAGAGAGGAGGAGTGGATAGTCAATTATGCGGGGAATTGGGTATGCCAAAAATGTGTGGCCTCCTGAAAATGCAGTTGCCTCCTCTGCATGTGACCACAGGGAAACATGGCATAACATTTAAACATGATTTTGTAGGGAATAAATTGCATGTAATTTTTTTCAATCTCCAGTTATCATGTTGCATTTTCCTTCCAGTTGTTCTGCCTACACACACACACACACACACACACACACACACACACACACACACACACACACACACACATACTTGCATGAATATATCGTTACATTTGCCCTCTCTCACACTTGCATACACAACCTGTGCGCACACACACAAAGGCGCTGTTATTCTCCCTGCCTCTCTTTGTGTCCGTCTTGGCGAACAAACAATAACTCATCTTTGTGACAATAAAAGTTGACACTCCACCCTTCCCATGAGCATCTATTCACGATGAATGGCCCTCAACACAATAAAGGATCACCACACACTAGGCCGGTCCCTCCTTCTTCCCCTAACTGTATCTATGCCCCCCCCCCCCCCCCCCCCCCCCCCCCCCCCCCCCCCCCCCGCCCCCGCCCCACAACCTCCTTTTTTTATCCCTGTCTCTCTTCCTGGAGTTAAATTCAAATCCTGCAGGCTGCTTGATGAATCCATTGTTACCAAAGTACTTCACAGAGAGAGCTAAATGCAGGCTGAATTAATGGGGGTTCAGGACCAAATAGCTTTCAAAAGGCAGCTCCACTTCAGCTTTTCTCATTGCTCATGTTCATCCCTTGCTCCTCTTTTTGCTTTCTTTCTTGTATACTGTCTCCCACTCACTCAGTTTTTTTTCTCCTCCCCTCAGGGCTTAGATAAATACTCTTTCTACCTTTTTCTCCTCTCTGATGAAGATTCCCTCCATCTCTCTATGATGCCTTTCATCTTTTCTTGTTTCTGTGTTTTTATCTATCACGTTGCATATCTCTCCTGTTTCCTCACTCTCTCTGTCTCTCGCTACCTCTTTGTTTTCCCTTTCTCACCCTGTCATCACAAATTACCTGTCCTCTCAGTCTCTCCTTCTCAGCGCAACACTCTCCATTCGTATGTCTCCCTCGTCAGCCTCGATCTCCCGTTTGTATAGTCTTTTTTTCCTTTTCTTCTCATCTTCATCTATCCCTCGTTCACTCGTCCATGAGCAGCAGGGTGTCTACAGTCCTCCAGGGTGTGTTTGGTGTCATGGTGAAGCTTGTCTTGTCGCTGCAGGCTATTTTCATCACCGTCGGCCTCAATGGAGTACACACGCGTGCGCGCACACACACACACACATTTGCATATGCACACACAAATCTGAATGCTGACTCAAAGCAGCAGTAGGTTGATCTTTTAGGGACACTTTCAACCTACTGTAAGGGCTGTGACATTAGCCAAATGCTCTCTTGAATGCAGTAAGCTTGTGTTTTTGTGTGTGTGTGTGTAAGGATGTGTCTGTGGTATGACTCCACACAGGGATATTAACTTTTTTAATTTGCATTTGCATGCAGGGTTCCATCAGCCACTACTTCACATTTCATTTCTGTGTGGCCATAATTTGTATGTCTGTGTCCCTATGCTCCTATATTATACAGGAGGCATCACTTTGAATTGCAGTTCTGCTTATTGTGTGTGTGTGTGCGCGCATGCATTCTATTTAGCTCCTCCCCTCTCCTGTCCTCTCTTTGAACTCTGCTCCAGTGTTCACAGCAACAACAGCTGGACACAAGGACCCTACCAATCAGATTCTGTAACACGCACACAAACAAACACACAAATACACACGAGGCTCATCAGTTTCAGTTCTTAACAATTTTTACCAAAACAGAAACCCACCCAGAGCTTTTTTGAAAGGAACACACCAGATCAGTTTGATCAGTTGAATTTTGTGCTCCCACGCACCAAAAAGTTACACTGTTTCCTGCTGGTTTCCACAGTTTGCAGCAAACCAAAGTCCTCCTGTGGCAATATGTTTCTGCTAATAGATAGAGAAGTGAAAATGAGAGAATGCAGAAGAGCTGCAGGAAGTAATAAACAATAATATAATAATAAAAAAGAAATATTGATGCTGCAAATGCTGTTTTAATAATCCAAGAGTTTTGCATTATTGATATTTTCTCTTATTTAAAAAAAATTAAATAATGGAAGAAATTATTTTCTTTGCAAAACAAAAATGGAAAATAATGAGCCCTCAACAAGTAGTGTATAGACGTGTTAGACGTGGACACTGCACATACAAGAGCACAAAATACACACTGAGGCATTGACACACATGAGACAGAGAGAAGGACAGGGACGGCAATGAAAGCCAGATAATTGCTTCATGTAGAGGAGATGAAACACAGGACACACAGAAAGATAGACGGAGAGAGAGGGAGAGATAGTGGAACGGATTATGACTACCCAGCAAGATGCAGAATGTGACAAACAGATAAGAAATGGCATGATGCACGATGACATGAGGAAGGACAGGAGGAGTGAAGCAGGGAGTGGCAGTGGGAGAAAAAGTGAGGGAGTCAAGGAGAGGTAGCACAGTGAAGGGGTGGGGGTGGGGTGGGGGGCAGGAAGGGGGTGTAGGGTATTGAACGAGAACAACCGAGAGAGAGGAGGGGGAGAGGGGGCCCAGAGAGGAAGGTGGCTGGTGAAGCGATGAGGCGAAAAAGCACAGCACACCAGGGAGAGATAGAAATGATGGAGGGATCGCAGCTGAGGCACAGGGACACAGTGATAGAGGAGGGCAGAGGGAGGGATGGAGTGAGACAAAAAGCAGGGGGTTTACAGTGTTTCCTGCTGCCTGAAATGATGACATGGCATCGTAATAACATAGTGTTTATCAGATACTTGTAGCCAGCTTTCCTGACACTTGTGCACATATATTTTATTACTATTAGGGGCCACAGCAAGATGGAGCCCCTAACCCAAAAAGTGAGAGGTGCTGCCAGTTCCAGATTATTTTTTTTTGTACCACTGTTAATATTAGTTTTTTTAAGATTGTGGGTAATTTAAAAGTGACTATACGTTCATTTGATCATCAGTTCTGATTATTTCAACTGTTTTTTTGACAACTTTCCCCCCTCTAGTATAGCGAATTGCTCTAAATACTACAATAGCCAGAAGCCTCAGCCAAAGCACAATGGAGAAAAGGCCAATCGTGGTCATAAATCATGTAGCAAAATCAGAACACTTTGTCATTGTAACTGTGAACAAAGGATGCACCATAGTTGCTGAATTTATCCAAAATGCAACATCATTTTTAGCTCAGTGACTGTTTCTAACCAAAATGCACCTTGGGGTTTTTTTAGTAAACTTCTCTCCTTTCAAGTTATTGTGCACACCTTTGTAACTATGACTTTTTTTTTTTATCAGTGAGCCAGATATTTTGTGAAATAGTTGGTCATCTTTTCTACTGATTATTCAACCAAAAGAGCTTAAAATTTTGGACATACCCCATCTGCCTATCATTTACCATTGTCTTTGCTGAAAATGAACTGGAATTATGCATGTATGAAGCCCTGGACTTCCAAAATAAGTCTTTATTTCATAACACAGGATCAGAAGATGAAAGTGGGTGCAGAGTGGAATGAGAGAGAAAGTCAGAAAGGGTGTAAGACATAGACAGAGTAAGGCTGGTGGTATGCCAGAGGATTATTGGGCTGATTTACAGCAGATTTGCCCACACGTACAATTGGATCAAAGGCTTGATCGGGACTAGTGGTCAGCCTACGTTTATCTGGTAGAATGAGGCGTTTTAAGATTCAATTTCAGCTAACCATGTGAACTTACAGCATGATTTGAGCTACCCCGATAATGTCAAACATATATGATAATTAAAACCTGATGTCTGTACAGATCTTGACTAAATCCTGTACGGCGCAATAATCACAGTCAGTCCAACAGCAGATCTGACAGTAAACAGTGAGAGAAGAGTTTATTATTGCATGAGGTGAGGCTGAGCATGCTGAGTCTGATCCTTTACCTCCATTGTTGTTTCGATTGGGGTTTCATTGGATCAAGTGAGTTCTTGTGAGATTAGAGGTCCTAAAGTCAGTGTTATATAAGGAGCCTGCAGGATCATCTCAGTTTTATTGTTAACGGATAATATTGTTGTTTGTTTAAGTTTGTGCCTCATATTTTCCCAGTGGTGTTTTAACAGAGCTGGAGACATTATAGTTCATTTTTCCACTCAGCAGAAGACATTTTTGTTGCCATTTTTATTCCTCTTGAAAAACAACTTGTGCAGACTTGGAAATTGCATAAGACAGAAAATCCATCACAGTAAAAAATGAAGCCTTGATTTGGTCTTGTTAGAGTTCTGTTTTATCATTATCTCATTGTGCCAGAGAGTCCCCAGGTTGAGTGCTTTCATATTACTGCGTTACATTGTGCTCCGCTTACTGTCAATCACCTGACAGCTACGAGAAGAAATTAAATTCTCTGGCGGGACATAATCCCTCTCAAAACATGTTGCATCACAAACACTGTCACAATCTAAAACATCAACAACACCACAGCCATGTCTTGTTATTTGAGGCACCTGTGTTCGCCAGGATAGCAGCACATTTCAAGCTAGATCTGACAAGATAATGTCTGAAAAACAATGATAAAAAAGAGAAAATGTCAAGAAAACCAGATGCAATGCATATTTTCTTGGTAAAATATATACTGCTGAGACAGAGTCCACTGTTTGTCTACTATATGTATCTGATCTAGTATATTCACAAAACAGGTTTGGGTTTTAAAATCATAGAGTGCCTCCTACACACGGAGAGAGGGTAAGAGAGAGGAGTAGGGTTGGTGAGAATGAAGTTTGAGTGCTTTGACATCAATAACTGTGTCAAAAGAACATAAAAACAGAGTGAACTGCTTGACAGAGAAAAAGAGAGAGAGGTTTGTGCTGGTGACACTGAAGCCTTATTGACTAACCCTCCACACTTCCCCTCCCCCCTCTCCTCTTGATGACAGTAGTTTGTCCCAGGGGAGCAGCTCACCTGATTGGCTGCCTTTCAGGGGCAGGCGACTCGGGTCCGGAGGTGAGCATGTTTCCTGATGGGTGGTTGCTAGGCGATGGATGTTAGTATGAAGAGCTTGGTGTGGAGAAAAGGACCAGCTGCAATGGCTGATTGCGTTTAACTATGTCTATGTGTGATGCTGTGGGGGGTCGTGTGTGTTTTTGTGTGTTTGCATTTGCAAGGTTTACTGTGTTGGTTCTCTTCAAAATAACTCCATGATTGAACTGAACAATTGCACATGTATCAATTAAATGGTGTGTAAGTGTGTGTGTGTCTGTGTGTGTCTGTGTGTTAGCCTCCTGCAGGCAAAGCAATGTAATAACTATCATTACCAAGCCATGGGCTCAAGCTCTCATTTAAGACTAAAAGGAAATTAAAGGAGGTCCGCTGTCAGAGCCATAGCAATCATAAAACACTGTGTGTCTATTTGTACATGCGTGGGGGTGGGGTCGTGGGTATAATGTGCAGATGAATACATATAGAGTATTTATGCAAACATGATTTCAGTTATGAAGGCTTTCCTCAGGTCATGTAATAAAACTTTCCATCTAGCTCTCTCTCACACACACACATCGTGGAATCTATTGGTGTGCAGGCCCCACATAGTGCCTTATTAGGCCTGTTTGTGACTGCTGCAGCTTAATTTAGTCTGCTTCTGGGAGTGTCATTCTCGTTGTAGTCATGCGCGTTGGGTTGTGGTTAGTCTCTAAAAGATCTCAAATCCCCCAAGTTCCCTCAAGCTAGTTAGCAAACTGTGCTGTTGATCAAACTGAATGAATTGTAAATTATTTTTTTAATTGGTGAGAGGTATATAAAATTTAGGTTAGTTAATTGCTGTGAGCTACTTCAGCTCATTTGGTGGATCCCTCTGCTGTGTCTTGGCAGCCCCTTCATCCACTTTGAGTTGTCCAGAAGTATATAGATGAACGTGTGTGTGTGTGGGGGGGGGGGGGGGGGGGGGGGGGGGGGGGGGGGGGGGGGTTCTGAGACGCACGGTGTGCTATTGGCTCGTTAAAGCGGTTTGAACAAGTATTTGCTTGTTAAAAGAAAATAGCACCCAGCAGCCCACTGTACAATAAACAAGGGAAAGAAAATCTCTTAGATGAATTGATAAATTTGTTTTTTCACTTGGCACAAAAGGGATGGAGCAGCTTTTGGTCCTCTTGGCCCCAGCTGTGATCCACTCAGTGCTGTGTGTGACTGACAGCCCTGATAAAAGGTAGGGTGAAGTTGATTCTTGACAGCTTTTTATATTAATTTTCTTTTTTAACCAAAAATAATAATAATCAATCAAAGGTCCAGTTGTAAAAAAACAATTAGCATATTCAAGTCGAGAGCTTTTATTAAGGTCTGCTAGTACATGAGTTTATTTAAATTTGTCCCTCTCTGCTTATTAAATTTATGATTAATATATTGTATATCAACTTAATTATTCCTGCACAGTATTGTGACTGATTGATGTTTGTGCAGCTGTATGTTGTTTAGTCCAGTGCAAGACAGCACTAAGTTTTAGGCTGTTATGTAGGTAAAAACAACGGTGGTGTATTAGAAATGAATAAACCGAGCCTTAGGGTAGTTAGAGAGGACGTGAAGAAGAGAGGAGAGGAGAAGAGGAGGAAAGGGCTCATGAATAAACAGTGCTGTGTCAGGGTCACTTGTGTGGAGGCAGTGATAGGTACCTTGAACATGCCAACTGGCTGTTCAGTACAGTACTGATGTATGTGGGCAGTGTGGTAAGTGTTAGTGAGGGAGGGAAGGAGAAAAAAATATGCTGCATTTGACACCTTTCGCTATCTGATGTCAGCAAAAGAAGCAAACATTGTAACACAAAGAATGTCCCCTTTTTTTCTCCTCAGAGAAACAAAAAAAACATGAAAATAGAGAAAAAACAAAGCCTAAAAAAAAAAGTAAAAAAAAAAAACCAAGCGCAACAAAGGACTGAAAGAAATCAAATCAAAACCCATAAGACAGCTCATGTTCCTGGGACTTGCGACAGCAGTGGCAGAAAGACAGATGGTGAGAAGGAGAGCAAAGTTGTAGCCTGAAGAAAAGTGATAAAGTTTTACTGATCCAATAAATCATACTTGCTTTTTCTTTTAGTAATAATTACTTTAAAGGTGCAATGTGTAAAATATGACCAGAATGAATTTTATTTTTAAAAAATCTAAAGAAATTGATGAATATAATAGTTCTGACATTATTTCAAATACATCTATGTATTGTTTTAAAGTGAGCATGTTAACCAGCAAGCCCCGGCCTGTCAACCACTTGTGACGAGAGGCGATCAAGAGTCACTGTAGCGTCCACTGTGCCCTCAGTCCAACATGAGAGGACAAAGAAGTCCTACCTCTACTTAGTCTCTTGCCACCACTTGATCTTCCCTGTCTCTGACTTGGTGTGACTGAGTGTGAAATGATCAGTCTACCAATAACCTAATAATAACAAGACTACTTACATATGTTGCTAACTAACTGAGCACTATTTTTCAGAAGTAGCAGACAAAATAATTTTAAAGTACACTGCTGTAATGGAAAATGTCATTACCTTTAATTTACCAGATCACTAAAAGGAGGAAAATTTGTCCTAGCGCAGATTCACTGTAAACATGGGTGGAAGGAAAGGAAGAGGGTGGGAGGAGATCAAGTGTTGCCCCCTATATGTTTGGAGCATGTGGCCAGGAATTACATATTCTATCTTTTAATCCATTTACCAAGCCTTGCTTCTTAAACCACAATTACTGGCCTCATCATGTGTCACAATATGTGAGATTTGTCAGCGTTGATCATCATTTGACTGAAATGATCATTTACCTATGATGTAGGAAGTTGAAATGTGGGTAAAGTGCAACTTCATTTGTAGAGCATAATGTCATACAAAATCAATTCAAACAGTAGAAAATAAGTTAAAACATATACAACATACACACACATACATTTTTTCATTACCTCAAAAATGGCTTGGCTTAGAGTTTCACTAATTGAATCTCTCAATTCATCTGCATCTTTGCTCCAATGGTCTTCTGCTCTAAAAATGTCAAATAATGCAACTTTTTCTCAATTTTCTCAAAATGCTATTTTCATGAAGTTGTCAAGACTGGCAGGATCATCTACGGACTTTACTGTTGCAAATCATTTTGAAATATTACATTTTTACTTTTGTGTTAATGCTCATCATCAAAAATTGGCTTAAGCTATACCAACTTGGATACTGTGTCACCAGGGGGCACCACAAAAGTGAAAAGTTTTAAATCCCATAATTGGCTGCATGGATTCGGTTAAAAATCGATTTGCGCAATCAAGTCACTACTCAGCTGATGGATACAATTTTGCAATGATTGACTAGAGTGGATGTGGCTTATTACAACAAATTTACATTTCCTATAGTCAATTCAGAAGTCTGTCACTCTATACTTTTTCAAAATATGCTAAATCAATAAGCATCTACATCTCCATTCAAGTCTTCATTGATATTTTAATATAGACAACAGAGAGGCAGAGAAAAGAGAGAGACAAAAAAGGAAACAAAGAAGTAAAATGAGGAGGACTGCTGTCAGAGTCACCTTGCAAAAACAGGAAGAACAGGAAGTGAATATCCCAGTGAGGGATGTTTGGTACAAGTGGACTAAAGAGAGTAGCACAGGATTGGAGATAGAGAAGACAGACTGATGAAAGAGGAGGAGCGGTTAGAGAAGAGCTCTGACAGATTGTCATTAAGAAGGGCAGCTGTCTTTTTCCGTGGTGACTCTTCTAATCTATAATCCACACAAACACACACACACTCACACTAACACAAATAGACAAATGCATGTGCACACATGCAAACTCACACATTTTTATTTTTGCTTCTAGGTACTGTAGTCTCATTAAAATTGAGATCTCAGTTTCAAGAGAAACTTTAGCAAATGCAAGTGACAATGAAAATGCACTAATTTAATAATGTGGTTAGTCAACATACACTTGAAAAGCAATTATTGATATTCTTGGAAAATATAAGAGGACGGGAGATTTTAATTTCACAGTGCTTTGCAGACAGTTTTGTTTACAAGGTGCAGAAACCAGTCATGTTTAGATTTTATGCACAATGTATTTAATTAGAACAGGATCTGTGAACTGTTACCATAATTATTGGACTTAAAAAAGACAGTAGAGCTGTGAACTACATGGGACGCTTAAAGAGAGAAGTTCAAAACAAGATAAATAAAATGCATTGTGCCTTATCTGCTTACTGTAGGGTTACAAGGGCCAACTTTTTATAAAAATCACAACATGGATTTCAAATTATATCGAGTAATTGACACACGCAAACACACAGGGATACAAGCATAGGACAAGTCCGACAGTCCATCTTAATACTCACATTCCTGTATGTGTTTTGATAGAGGCATTAATCACTGTACAATACCTCCTCTCCATGGTGTCCGTGAAATGATACCCTCCAATGTAAAAGTGTATTTAAACCTGTTAAGCACGGAGGGCAGGGCAATCGATTTTTACACAAAATGCAAAATAGAAATCCATGTCTGATCCTTTTGTCACCCTTTACATGCCACACACCTCCATGAAGCTAGGAGGGTCAGTCAGAACGTCAAACCAACCATTTTTATCCATATCAAACACCAATCATCTAAATAAACTTATATCACATAAATTGCTCCGTAATCACTGTACATGGCTGCAGTTATTGCCTTCTAGATATCTCTCATCCTAAACCGCAGACCAGTCTAAAGAAAGCTCAGCTCCAGCTCTGATCAGCTGTGTAACTCATATCACTCAAATCACAAAGAGATATTAGCCGGATAATAATAACAACAAACACAACAATATACATACACAGTTACAACCGCGGACTTACTTTTGCTTTTTTTTCCGTTTTCAGTCCAAAAACAGTTGTTTTCTGTGTGTGAAATTATCGCCTGGGCCGCAATCTTGGTATTGCACAATCTCTGAGCTGTTAGGTTTAGTTTCTCTCGTCAAAATGAAGGAGATAAGATGTGTTGCTTTAGAAGTAAATTACTTTATTGTTGTCTAACGACCGACCCGTAGTGGCTACACAGCCATCCAAGATATCAAATGATTCGTCTGTCTGCTCTCAAGTTGTGGGCCCATAAAGCATGGGAGTGCTTTTGGTCATAGGAATGTTAATCAATATTTACTGTTTTTATCAATATTTCTTTATATTGTTTTGGAAGCTTTATGTTATTTGGAACATGGTTGTATGGACAGGAATAGTGTTTTGAAGAAAACTCCCAATAAAAGTAAACATATAAATAGTAAATATGGCCAAAACATGGACATTCGCACCATATATTTTAGAAAAATTGTGTAATAACTGTTGTATATTAGTTTCTATTCATGAATTTTACAGTTAAAGTTGCATTCCAGGTGTTTTAGAAGAGATTCAGTTGCATTATACTCTACAGGATGATGGTTTTGATGGTGATATTGTTATTAAAATGTAGATTTTATACCAAGCATGGAGGAAAACATCATACATTCTTTATTGTATCTCCATTTACTCTTTAATAGAAAAATAGGTTCATTTGCAGTTGATTCATATTCCTTTCTGACCTATCAAAGGAGACCAGAATTATGTATCTAGGCCTAATGGTTGTGGAGTAAGATTCAATTTGGGTAAGTTATTTTAGGCGTTTTTCCTGGAAATAGGTATCTGTTTCTAAGAGGTTAAACAGAGTTTGAGGCAAATTTTAGTAGCGGCATGTTTGCAAAAGGTGAATGGAAAGACATGAGCCTGATTAGCGACACATGTGCTTGTGGCGGCACAAACTGAGTCCACATGAGTTCAGTTTTTTCTAGCTTGGGCAAAAAACTTCACTTATCCCTTACCCCTTTATTAATCTGCTTCATAAACACACAGAGATGAGAGGAAAAAGGAGAGAGACTAGAGGAAAGCGGAGTTCCTGGTGAGTTCTGCATTCAGTCGGAATAAAGTCTGGGATACTAGCTTCTTGCTAGCTTACAGCTTACGTCTGTACAATTGTTACATTGGCTGGACATGCCCAAACATGGGCTGCACAAACAGTCCAGTCAAAATCGCAAGAATGAAGCGAAGCTAACATTTTATTTACTTTCTGTCTGAACACACCTTAAGAATTCCAAAATTCAGCTCAGTCTAATGAGGCTCCAATTGTCTGAGTTAGCCGAATCAAGTAGGTATCTGGACTAAGCAGTTGATGTATTCTGGCAACAAACCTGAAGGTCAGGATGTGTCCCTCCGCCACGACCCTTCAAGGAAACAGTGTGTGTGGGGAAAAACAAAAAGGAAATATGCCCACTTGATTTGACTAACTGAGATTGCTGAAGCCTCATATTAGTTTCAGCTGAACTTCTGTCATGCAAATGGATAACTTTATGGCCAGTATGGACAGGAGGAATGATTTTAACAACCAGTAACTCCTTAGTTGTACATGTGGTATGTGAGTATTGATGGAGACAGGAGTGAATGAACTAATTAAACACACTCTCTCTTTCTTTGAATGTTGCAAGTCCATAAAACAGTGAATAATTGAGCTGTACCTATAATGTATTAACATAGTGTACTTTTAATATGCAGAGAGAGAAAATGGAGTAGAATGTAGAGGAAGGGAAAGCATGTGACAGAAAGACAGACAGAGGGGGAGAAAGGAGATGAAAAACATGAGGAGAGCGTGGAATGGGAACAGATGAGAGGGAAAGAATGGAAGGAAGAAAGTGGAAGCGATAGAAGTGGGAGAGTGATAGGGAAGCAGTGGAGCAAATCAAAGTAAAATTAAGTGCATTTACATATTTAGATGAGCGCTTCTAGTCAGCCTGTCTAATTATTTCATCTCCATTTTTCATTTGCACGCTGTTCAATCCAAAAGCAGCAGGCCGTGAGGGAAGTTTCTCTCTCTCCCTCCTCACCATTACTTTATCACATTCACACTCGTCCCTCTCTGACTCTCCACCCCTTGCAGCCGCCTTTCGTTATCCGGGTCATTACCATATGCTTTTTGTCCATTCGCACTTGTTCTCCCTATCTCCCTTACGCCCCCTGCTCCTGCTGTCTCTCACCATATTTTATGCATACAAGGATACTGCCCCACATGTATCCAGAAATGTGTGTGCGCGCAAAGGTTCAGTGCTAATGCCCTTTCTACCACCATGTTTTATGCATTGCGATGTCCTGGCGAAGACAACTAAGTGTCTGTCAGTGTCCAAAATATGTATGTGTGTGTGTGCGCGTGTGTACACCCACCAACTATTAAACCCTTCAAATTAGCATGAACCATGTCAGGAGCAGCCAAGCCACGTTAACCTTATATCATTGATTTTCCTCTTTTCTTTATGCCTTTCTTCACACTCCATAAATCTGTCTTTCTCCTCTCTCTCACAGTCTTTCCTTCCCCCCCTCTCTTGTCTCCTTTCTCGCCTTCTCCCTCTCTGCCTCACTGCTGCTTTCACTTTGTTGCATCTCCTTTCTCTCTACATTACTTCCCCTTGTTCCTCTAAATGTCCCCCTCCTTCTACACCCACACTCATCAGCACAGTCTATTAGAGTGTGTGTGTGTGTGTGTGTGTGTGTGCGAGCATGTGTATGTGTTTTATAGCATATCCTTGCTTTGAGGCCCGTGTGTGTTTCAGTTTTTGTGATCCTCTTTGCTCGTATGAGTAGGTGTGTTTAGGCTGAGTTGTGTGTGGCATCCAATGTGTGTATTTTCCGGCAGGTGTTTGTGTGCAGTAGTGTGCCTGTGCATGTGCATCACGTATATGTGTGTGTGCGTGTGTCTGCTGGTATAAAAGGTTGTTATGTGCTTTAGGTGTTAATTGGCTGAGGAGCTTCGTTAATATTCTCCTTGCGAGCCTGCTCGTCAGGAACAGAGCCGGCAAACTGATGAGTGTGTGATTTTCCTCCAGAGAGAGAGAGAGGGAGAAAGGGAGAGGTAGAAAGAGTAACAAGAGTGACTTCAGTGCAAAGACCCTCTGTAAGGTCAGAGTGAGAGAAGAGCAAAGCACAAAAAGGATCGGAAAAAGGCAACAGAGGCAGAGAGGGCAAGCAGGGAGAGGGGCAAATGTGCAGGGAGGGGTTTGGAAAGCAACAGTGAGAAAGACATTAAGAGATGCGGGAGAGGGGAAAGAGAGATGTGATAAAAAGCCATAAAGGGTTCCATTGAGGCATTGGGTGAAAGGAAAGATTTTATCATGCGAGGGAGAAATTATCCCTTTGTTAGGCATTTGTGAATTGGCGGAATGGGGGCAAGGCGGAGGGCAAGGAACCCCCTGGCAAGGTGGCACATAGCTGCTCATTTCTAATAACCCACACTATATCCCACAACAGCGCACAGCTAACCTGGTCCAGACCCCACTTCCAGCTGTACATACACATGGAAATATACAAACCATCCTCCCGCAGAGCGCACAAAAATCAAACATCATAAGCTGCGGCCTTGACAGGTTGATATTCACATCAGTAACACATCACACATTGCATATACCTAGAAAGTAAAGCGCAAGAAAGTGAAGTGGTGCATGCACATATAGGCACAGTGACAACCAATCTGTCACACAACAAAGGAGGATTCCATACGCTTAACACACAAATGTTTGCACATGCACCAGGAACACAAAGAAGAGCGACTGACACATGCACTGCAGCAGAGAAAACAGTGAGCAGAGAGTCTTAGCCTGTCACTGGGAGGTATGATGCCACATTGATAATGAGTGTTACTCCCAGCAGGTAGCTGTGTAGCATGTGGTTCACAGCGCACACAGAAACACTCGTTAGGAAGCTCTGACAGTACCTTCTCAACTTGGCAGGTAACACTGTTTGCATTTATCTTAGTGAATAAGGGATGACTGAGTTTAGCATTCTGGTGGGGAGGATGGGGTGGGTGAGCATGCATAAAATATGCCTGTAATGTCTTCTCATACTTAAACTGTGGATCTTCCTAATAATGCATATATAGAAACAGCGAGTGTCATGTCTGTATTGAAAAGCTTTCAGCCTTGTTGGCCTACGCTTACATATTGTATCCTGCAGTTCTCTTGATCTGAGAGAATGAGAAGATCTACAGCTACCTTGAATTCGGTTCTTTCTCAACTGAACCTTGAATTAAAAAAAAAAAATCTGTTCTAACTAAATGTCTGGGCCTTTTTAGTCATTCACAATGCAACCCTGTCGCTCACAAAATACATATACTAATTTGCTTTGCAAATTACGTTTTGCAGAGAAAGTAATTGCTGGCAGGATTGCGTTTACAGGCAAGGTTTTACCAGTCAAGGAAGTAGCACAGAAGTCACAGGGAGGAGGTTACAACAGATGTATGCTGTAGTGCACTGGTTGGTTTAGGCTACTAAAACGCGTACTTAAGGTTAGGTAAAGATTATGGTTTTGCTTAAATACAGAAAAAGTCAATGCATCGCATCTCATGCTTCAAGCAGTTGTTGATCTATCTTTAATCCAGACCACAATCTTGTACTCACCTTAACCAAGTGCATTGTAGGGAAAGCAAAACAAACACATTGCCAGTGAAAGTTAAGCTGAAATGTTCTGTGTTCTTGCTGTGAAATGTTTCCACATGTGTTCAATATAAAAATATATATCTGGATTATGGATGTTGTACTGAAGATTCTCCAGAATTAGTTGTGGATACAAATTGCAAATCTGGCTCACATTGATTGGGTATGACCCCAAGATGGAAATTTCTGGTAGTATTCAGGATGAAAGCATGTGCATCTAAGAAAGAGTTCCGTTTTTATTAAATAACTGCTCTATCTGATTAAGTTGACTCAAAACAGTGAATTAAACAAAAAAAAGAGCATTTCTACTAAGTATTGAGCTTCAACTGGCTTATTCAATTACAGTAGCAACAGCCATAAATAGCATTCTCCATCTTCAGTTCTTGCAGTCTGTCACTTGAGAGTGTGTTTTAAAATGCACACTCACTTCTTTGCCAGGCTCGAAAGAATAATGCACGGTTGATGCATGGTAAATGCATAATGGGATGAGACTAATAATAGGATGTCTACAATGGCTACCACAGTGCCTTTATATCTTTTCTTGCACCCTATAAAACCAGTGAAAAGACAGTGCCATGTCTGTTATCTGTTAGAAAGTGAGTTTAATCTCCTGGTTTATTGTAGAAACACAGAGAAAGGTATAGTTATAAGTATAAAGAGTACATGAAAAAACACACGGCCTGCTCATGCATTCACGTGCCAACCATGTAATTTCAGAAAGTCAGTGATTCAAATCCTGTGTGATTTTTGTATTAGCCTGCCATAATGTGAGCCATATTGACTTTTATTTATTTGCCAGGCTCCACTGTTGACAGACTATGAAAAATAAAGAAAATCAAAACTTTGTAATCTTAAATTGTGTGAAGAAAGACTGGTGGTGTCACTCAAAATCTACCCAAATGATTGGGCCGTATTGATCCCTTTGCCCAGGAGCGTGAGGTGAGCAGGAAGTAGCCTGAGCCGTGCCTCCAGAAAGTGCAGTCACTGATAATGTCCATAGATCGAGGAGCTGTGACTTTTCTAATTAGAGAGTTCAGAGCGAACCAAGTTGGATTAGCTAGTGCATGGCTCTAGGCTAGCTATTAACACCAAGTCAGCCAGACAAACAAGAAATCAGAAAAACAAGAGGAGTAGGAGAGCAGAGGGCCATGGAGGGGACTGAGCATGCCAACCGTACTGAATGTACTCAGACCTGGGTCAATATATGTTTTTATAAAAAAACTTGTAAAAATTAAGGAATCAAGCATGTTGGTTCTGCAGCATCTTAAACAGTAGTTGCAAAGTGTTACAAAGTGAATTTTGCTTACACTGGAGAGAATCCCAAAGGAGATTACTCAATAAGGACAGTTCGGATAATACTTTCCTGTGAGTGCTTAAACTATCTAGTATTGTGGGACTTTGTGGCAGCTCCATAAAACAAACTTTATAAAAAAGAAGTTATGCTATATACAATAATACTAGTATATACAATCTATGTTCATGAATATCTATATGTATATGTTCCCATACCGACATTAATGCAATCACACTCCTTGAATGTACACTTATGCTGAAACACCCTTCGGGGAGATTTGATTTATCTTTACCTTTCAGGAACACATGCCCGCCTTTACACTTTGCCAACTAATAAACCTTCAAGATTCACGCCTACACAGACACATATACATGTACCCCCAATAACATGCTCAAACACACACAAACACATATACACATACATTCTCCCAACCCACTCGCCTGCACAACCTCAAGGGAGACATAAGAAATAAATTCGACACTTCCGCTTACCCAAGAAGCGCCTTAAGGACAAAGAGGAATTTAATCTCGGATAAGCCTCCCAATAGAATCTCTGCATTAGCCCTGTGCTGCTGGTTCACAGCTATCCCATCAACCCTTACCTCCCACACCTTGGCCCGATTCCCTCACATCTCTCCTCCTCTACACTGCATGTTTTTTTTTTTCATTCCCTCCTCTCCTTTCCTCCTTTGACTCTTTACAACTGTCTCACCCTTTTTTTACTTTCCTTTTCTCTCCTTTGTCTTTAGTTGCACTCTTTTCTTCACCTCACTACTACTCTTGTCGCCTGTAGTTCCCTCCTTCCCTTTTACTCTCCCTTGTCCCTGCCGCATGCCTCCACTGCCTCTTTCCATTCTTCCCATCAGCCTCCATCTTTCCATCTATTCCCAGTTGTGGTACATACTGTATATATCTATATTTCTGTTCCTCTCCCTTGTCGGAGTGCTTTAATACCATTGGTATTAAATGCTGGCACGACCTCCTCGGCATACTTAAGCAGGCAGGGATCCTTGTAAGGCTGTTTGAGTGCTTAATATTTTCAGCACGCCGCTGACTTAAGCCCCTTAAGTGCTTTGGCAACACTTATTCCACGGTGGCACCAATGAAGCCCATTAAAAATTTGATTTGGATGAGAGGGAGAGAGAGAAAAAGAGGAAGGGGGATAGGGGACACAATTTGCCATTACCTCCCTTCTTCCGCACACTGCGACAAAAACAAATATACCCATCAGGGGGTTGCCCACACAGGGACTTTGTAGACACACAAATACACACACACTCACCAGTAGTGCAATGTTTGCTATGTGTTCCTCTTTTTGTCTGTAATTATGTCCTTTGTTGCTCTATAAAGCACTTTGTGATGACCCTATTTTGTTAAAAGCACTTGATAAATAAAAGTGACTTTATTTGACTTGATAATAGGGAACAGCATGTTTCAAATTGAATGCATAAAGTTGTTTGTAAATACAGCTTGTGGCAGATTAGAACTGATAGTTTATGATCAGTTGATTAAGAACAAGTAGAGGTGCTATTATTATAGTAAAACTGTGTTGCCTTTCACGTTTTACAGGACAATGAAAGTCATAGATGCAGAGTCTAGTGTAGTTAGCTTCCACCACTGGCTTTTTATTGCTAGTTTTACTGCCAGTAGCAGTAATGATAGTACATGTGGCAATGAGCATGAACAAAAGAATTGCATTATGTACGAAGAGTTGATGCAAAATATACTGACAGGTGTGAGGTTTGACTAGCTGTTAGCAATGATTTCTGTTTCAACAGTGTAAAAATATGGAACTGATACCTTTTTATTGAGCCAGGTTCACATCAGCATAACTCACAACACAGTCAGAGTCACATTCATTTCTGCTCTATCCACATCCACTTACAAATGCCACACACAAACATGTACATAGTTCTTGTCAGCAGACAGCCGTGCGCATCCCTGCAGCCATAAAAACGGCCATTTAACATAAAGAGGCACTGTGATGCCTCTGTGTGTGCCTGCATGGATAAATTAATGGGTAGTAGATAGTGAAAGCGCCAGACAGACAGCCAAATGTACACTCTGCTTCAGTCAGCACTGGACAGGCAAGCACATTCAGACACACACGCCGTCACTGTTTGTTGACCTGAAAGACAACCATTGTCACTGCTTCCATCCACACACACTCATCTCTAACCTTCACAAAAAAGTATGCAAAATATGCAGACACTGATCCCACACTGACACACACACATTCGAAAGCAAGGGGAGGGTGGCCAGGGTTATATAAACAAGTGGAAGGCAGAAAAACAGATAGACAGATGGATGTGATCGACAACGATACCATATTGGGATTATAGCAATTTTCACAGATCGATGGGAAAGAAGTGAGGCTAAAGGAGGGCAAACTTGTTGGAACTAACAAGCTGCTACGGAGTGACTGCAGGATTGAAGGAAGAGGAGAGAGAAAGAGGGCAGAATGGATACACTAAACACAATTTGAGGAGATCAATTTGAACAAGTGAAAAGACTTTCCGTTTCCGTCTGTCTGCTGCCAGGCGTCAGACCCAACTTGCGGGTGCACACTAACACAGAGTAATTTTCTCAGCGTCAGCCAGTTGACCGGTGAAGTCGGCGCCGTAGGGAAGATTGGCGATGATCCGCTTTCGGCTTTGCCAGAAGTGTCAGGGCCATTGCCGTTAGAGCTCATTGTGTTTGCAGTGGCACAGCAAGTAAGAGAGAGAGCGGGCAGTGTGTAGCAATCTAAGGATGACACCCGCACTTTATTCCATCAGATAGTGCTCAGTGAGGTGTGTGGTGCAGCTCGTCACGCTTTGTCTCTGCAATACAAACACATACACACATACACACACATATTAAACACACATACTTACACATACAAACATACGAGAGCTACACACTCCCTGAAACCGACGATGCATTAGGTCCTGACAATCAGTGGAACTCTGTCAGGATCTTAAACACAGCAGGCTTTCAGATCAGTGTGTATGAGTGAGTGTGTATCAGGAGTGCACCCAAGGACTGACTGTACCCAGTGGAGCATGTTGGAAAGGAAACGTTAGGCAGGTCGATGCTGCACGATTATACTGTCTGATAGCCTGTGATTATTCTGAGTCTAAAATTACCATGTAAAATCACTGTCCATTGAAGCTACAGTGTATACATGATAGCATATCAAAAGAGCACTAGCATTCAAGCGACTAATGGTAGATACCTTGTGAGAATAATGTGCAAGTCTCTGAGGAAAAATAGCAGACGAAAAAGTGTAATATGTAAAACTAAGGCCTGCAGTTTGCTCAACCCCTTGCAAGTTGGTTATTCTTCACAGGGCAAGCACTTCCACTCTCTGTCTTTATAGACCAACACTCAAGCTCAATGGATTTTATTTAACCTTAGCTATCTCTAGATGAGTTGCAAGATAGTGTCTCCATCTCTCCAGAGGCCTGGCCGGTTCAGTTATAGCTCAAGGGAACATTGACTCCTGCCTGCCGGTTTGTTGGGTGAGAAGTGCAGAAAAACTTCTTTGACTCATTAAAATACAATCTGTTCGAGAATGAGCATTGTTGCCCTAGATTTCTCTGTCCTCGAGGGCATGGCAATGTAGGTAGCTCTGTTTCAAAAGTAAGCATTCAGTCAACATCAGTAGAGATAAACTTGACTTGCTTTGGAATAGTTTCTCAGCCTGTAACTGACTGAAATATAGTATCATTGATGTTTTCTGTTCCTTGGAGCAGTGTGGTTTGACCTACAGGAGACAAGCCTGTTGTTGTGGTTCATTTTGTGGTTCATTATTAAGGAGTCTGGTGCTCAGAACTGGCTCTGAGTTTGACACAGTTGAGCTAATTAAGTTGTTGCTCATTTGGTTAATTGCATAGCTGCCATTACTGAATACCCTAGCTGGTAAAGAACACAGTATAGCAGGTCTGCTTTGGTAACTTTTGGTATTGGTTTTCTGGTTTATTGATCTCAGAGTCTTGGGCTTTGGTCTCAAGAGACTCAGAGCACTGTGGTAGAAAATAGCTATCCTAGCAGTGTTTGCTTTGTTGTCTTTTTGTTTAGATGGGACTGGGCCCCCGTAATGCTTTGTTGCAGCAAAACTTCTGCACTGTATGGATTTAAGACAATGCATGTTTTAAAGTCTCTCTAAACAGCACAAGGTGCTAAAGTCAACAGTGGAAGTTTTTGTTGCTCCAAACTCATCTCTGTGTGTCTAAATCGCTAGCTCTTTTAGCGCCCTGAGCTGGTCAGACTTCTGTGTTTTGCATGCAAGCTCTGGCTACAATTCAGTTCTATGTGACCTAGCGGCTAAAGCAGTTTCTTTGTATGTGTTGTCATGCAGTGTAGTACATAGTGCGTCCTTTCTTTAAGTGTTGTCCTCAAACAACAACTACTGTCTGATTGCACTAAAGTAAAGCTGGGCAGTTAGCGTGTGCACGTGTCTGCAGCATTGCAGTTGAGAACAAATCAGAGTGTGTGTGTGTGTGGACTAGTTTGTCAGTAGCAGTGCAGGCAGGGTCACAGAGGAACCATTGATCAAACGTGCACATCCTCACACACACATACACACGTTCACACATCCCTACACACAGCTTCTCAATACACAATGAGGCCTGTCCGGAGCTCTGTCCTTTGCCGCCTCCTCCCTGCCCCTCTCTCTCTGGCCCTGCGCAGCCTGGTCTTGGTCCTGCTCTGCATCGCTCGTAAGTCATGCACGCATGAACACTCACATGTGCATACACACACATACAGATTAAATGAGACGTGTAGTATCGATTAAAGAAGGAAACGCGGGTGTCATTACACACCAAAAATTCAGGGAAACAAGCACATAATGTTCACATGTACACACTCATTTCATATTATAGCCAGGATGTGGCAATTTTATGTAAGCATAAGCTACTTGTTCCTTTAATTTAAACTCCCTACAGATCTACCTCTAAATACTGCAATCTGATCCGTCTGTTATATAAAAAAGACAACACAATTATGAATGTGATACTAATTGGTGTAAATTGATACAGAATGAGTTCCAGTGCAGTTCCCAGCACATGACCAAGGGAGGACTAGCTCGCAATGGAATCACGAAATGAGAGCTTCAGATGAATTGTTCAAAATGCTGGTAATTAAGTTAGAATTGGTAATTAAGATTAAGACTAGAGCGAATATGAAGGCAGGAGCATATGCCCAGGAGGTGAACGTACCGGGAAATGAGAGACCAGGCAAAGAAAGAGAGTGGACTGATGGACCAAAAAAATTAAAGGGAAAGAGTCACAAATGCAAACAGAGGAAGAAAGAGAGATATAAGTGTGACTGAAGCCTTGTTCTCAGCTTTCCTCTGAAGAACCTAATAAAAGAAAGTTGGACCCCAGAGTAGGAGAGATATAGAGAGCCAAATGGTGAGGATGTCGAATAGAAAGAGAATGGGGTGGGTGCAGTGCAAGAGACCAATATATATTGAGGGAGAGACAGACTGACACAAGGAAAGAAGAATGTGGCCAGATAGGAACTTGTACTGTATATGAGGGAGGGAGGGAGCAAGCAGCAGAGGCAGAACAAGAGAAATAGCGAGACAGAGATGGAGAACAACACAGTCTGTGTGTGTGTGCAAGAAAGGCAGAGATGGAGGGGAGGGGTACAGAGATACATCGCGAGACAACGCCTCAAAAAGAGCTGCGTGAGGTCGAGATTTGAAACCAAGAGTCACGAGATTGATTGAACACAGATGCAGAGATGGTGAGGAGAAAGCAGTACCTGAATTGGAGTGGGATCAGTGGCAGAGTTGCTAGGTGCTATTAATACCTCATGCCATTATTATTATGCATTTAATACAGGGAGATGTTTTTTTCCCTGCTGCTCATTGGTAAACAAGTGTTGTTCTGCTGTGCACAGTACCATCTCCTCTGTGCCAGCCAAAATCTCAATTCTGAGCCGGGGTTTTTTTTTGCACATTAGATCAACAGAAGGACATTGTGTTTTGTGGGATGTTGGGGGGGGGGGGGGGGGGGGGGGGGGGGGGGGGGGAGGAGTGGGGGTGACAATAGGGATGTGAGGGATACAGTGGAAGAATGAGTTTGTGTCTTGGCAGTCAGTGTGGTTATGTAATTCATGCCAGTAGGGCAGTTTTGTGTTGGGCCTTGAATGTGCACGCACAAGCATACAGACAATCTTGCTTTTAAATGCATGCACACACACTCATCAGCATCACACACACACGTGTGCCACAGAGCCTAACTAAAGGGAAGGCTGCCATGTGGTGGATTTTGTAGGGGTGTTACGACCAGTGCTTTTGGCTGTGGTGAATCTCCAGTGTGGTAGCCATCGCGTAATAGTCCTGTAAATTTCCTTTAATCCGCCGTTAGGGGTGTGTGTGGTGGCCATTGTTGTAGGGTTGTTGACAGACCCGGGCCATAAAACGCTGCACAGCAGATAAAGCTAACCAGCTTTAACTGTTAGAAAGAGGGTAGAAAGGAAAGAGAGATGGTGAGATGGTGCTTTGTGAAGGGTAAGAAGAGGTGAATAAGAGAGCAGCATGAGTAACGTGATGGGTGGACAAGAGGAGAGGAGAGCACTCAGGGAGATGCAAAGCAGTAGGAGAGGGAAAAAAGCAGCATCAGTGATTGAAATACACCAAAGAGCTGGAGAAACAAAAAGATATGAAAGTCAAAACTATAGATATGGGAGTGGGGAGAGGGGCAGGTGAGGAGGTAAAGGACAAGAAAGGTGGAGGTGATGAGAGGAAGAAGACAACAGATTTCAATGCAGAGGATGCAGGCAGTGTGACTGGGGAGCAAAGTCAGGGTGGTAAACAGGACATGAAATATATAAATAAATGAAAGTAAATGTTTCTAATGAGAGGTCAAGGGTGAACTGAAACAATTTTATGGTGATTTTGCTGATTAGCAGTACAGTGCTCACAGTACACCAGTGGGTGATGGAGAGAGAGTCAAATGAGAGAGGTTCTGAAGTTCTTTGCCAAAGAGAGATTAAGAAAGACAGGGAGAGAGAGAAATAGAGGGATTGAAAGTGGAGAGAGAGAGCTGAGCTGGGCAACTGGCAATTAAAAGAAGCAAAAGTAGAGAAGTAGATGAAAGAGGGAGGAAAAATGGAGATATTCAGTATATTGCTCCACTCATTTGTTTTGTCCTCTTGTCCCATTCACTCCCTCCACTTCTTCTCTGTCTTTTCCTTACTCCCTCTCTTCCTCTCTCCCAGCACACTATAAAAACAGCACGATTATGCTGCAGACTTGAGCTGCAGAACAAATCACATTTAGCAAAGGAGAGTGTGGAGATAGAACCAGCAGAGAGGCAGGAAAAGATTCCCACTGAGTCACAAAAAGAGAAAGAATGAGAGAGATTGCAAGGAGAATGAAAGCCTATTGTAGCTTGGAAGGAAACTATTGCGGCGGCGTTGGGGGGTGGAGAGGGGAGAAAAAGAAGGAAAGAACGAAGGACAGGAGTGAAGAGATTGTAGCTAACGGGGGGAGAGAAAGAAAGAATTGAAACAATTCTCTGGAGGCCCAGAAGAGAGTGAGAGGAATCTTTAGGACAGCGCTGATGAGGAAGAAGCATGATGAAAGATGCAATACAAGATAAGGGAGAAGAGAAGGAGGAAGAAAACAGGAAGAAAGGAAAATGGACTGATGAAGCGCGGAGGAATCGAGGACTGGATTAGGCAGAAGGGCGGGATGGAGTGACTGCGGGTTTAAATAAAAGGAGAAATAGGGAGATGGTGAGAATGAGATTAGACACGAATGCAGCAGGAGGAGAGAATTATGAGTTGTGGACTAAGTGGAAGCGAGGGGGGGTCGCTCAAAAATGTGAAGAAAGGCTAAGTGGAGGAGAGGGAACAAAAGGAGGACAGGAGAAAGAGACAGAACGAAGGTAATGAGAGAGATGAAAGCGAGATTTGTAAAGGATTATGTATTATTTATAGAGGGAGCATCTTTTTTTTTTCTTTGCACTGGTTTTGATTGGCAGAGATCTGGCTCCCTGAGTGAGATGGAGTGATAATTTTAGACTGGGAAGAGAACGGGGGAGGGAATGGGGTAGAGTTGTGGGTCTGCAGAGGGAGGTATGGAGAAGAAGAACCTTACAGTCAGCTATTTCATAGAGTCAGTACACCACAAAACTCTGTGATTAACCTGGAGCAACACACACACACCTCTCGCACACATAAACATTGCAAACTTAATTTGCATACATACTGTGGAAACGGGCTCGACTCGCACACTCGGGGGATAGCGGGAAAAAATGTACATCCAGATGGGAAGAGATGGAGAACTTGCCAACGGTTGACCCCTTAAGAGTGGAAACTATGAGCTGCTGTTATTGTTTTAATTAAAGCAGTAATAACATAAGGGGTTGTGCATTGTAGTCTCCTGCATCGATTCCCTTGTAAATTCGTGGCCAGCATGCAAAGACAACACAAGCTCTTGGCTCACTTCCAACTGAAAGATAATGAGAGATAATGAATAGGGAGACAGTGACTGCACAGCTTCAAGGATACATGAGGGCTTGTTTGGGGCAAATGGAGACAGCTCATCTCTTATGTGGCTTGTCTTTTTGTCCAATCTTCCCCTCTCCTCACACTGAGACATGGGGAGAGAGAGAAATAAGGCAAGAGGGAAACTGGGGGCGAGAGACGCAGCAAGGCGGTAATTCAGCCCGCTAACCCTGCACCAGTGAGGCAGTTTCTAGAATTTACCGTGACCAAGGGTGAGCCAGCAGTCCACCTGGCTGCCTCCCAAATCCCCCTCTTTTAACTCTCCACACCTCCCTTCATCCCCTCCCTCTGTCCCTCTATTCCCTGCCTCCCTCGGCTTATAACTCAACCCCATTGCGGGACCATTAGGACGGGCCCCTGAACAGCCTTGTCGTATGAATTTGCACGCTTATTATTTATTTATTTGTTTATGTATTTTGAAATGATGGCCCTTCTCAGATCTCTATTGCCATAGTAAATAAAGGCTCCTTCTTTTTCGGGGCTGTGACAGCATGGGGTAGCGGCATTTTAAATGATGAGAAGCACCAATTGACTGCTATGAAATACTGCCCCCGCTTGGTTGGAGAAAGAAGTGATTGTTTTTGTTCCCCCTCCTGTTTTATCTATCCGTTGATCATAGTCGTCAGTGCACTACCATGGTATCGATTGCTCTCAGCATTCTCTCGTAATGTGATTTGACGCTTGTGGAGTATTTTATTATGGGCACAGATTTTAATGGAGGCCAGATTAATACCTCTGTCACAGATGTTGATTCCCTCCCCCTCCTTCCCCTCCCTCTCTGTACTGTAGGTACTATAGTGGTGATCAGAAGCACAGGCTCATGGCCTTGATGTGAAGCCTATAAAATCCACAGTCAAACTAAAGTGCTGTACCCAGCTGCGTTATGAGCGGGAATGGAGGAATATGCGTCATCTCTCGTATATTTTGTCCAGCCCCTGCCAGCTGCATTATTATACCCAAACCATCACTTCCTAGCTCCCTGCTATCATTTCCCGGTTAGAGCCCTCACTCCCCCACTGTCTCTCCATCCCTCTGTTCTCTTTGCCCAGATTGATCATCCAGCAGCAGCTAGCAGGTGTTTCTGGGTGGCATCTCTCAGCAGGCGACAGCGGATGCCAGCCATCCCGCTCGAAACAGCGGTTAACAGTTTTTAATATATTTTTTCTTTTGTCGCTTTTCTTTGCGCTTTACTTCTACGCCACTGCAGCTAATTTCCTTTGAAGGGGTGACAGCTGTCAGGAGAAGTGGGTGTACAAATGGATAGCTAATTAGTTTTTCTGGCCTACTCCCAGAAGCAAACTTTTGACCGCTTTCTTTGTTTGCAGTCGCTCTCCCCATTGAAGTCCTCTTTCTCTGTTGGTTCTGAGGGGTCACTAATCACACACAGACGCTGCACTGACTTTGTCAGGATGCACAGCAGCACTATTACAATTAACAGTTTAAAACAATGGCGGCCTAGCCTGGTTGCCACGGAGATGAGTAATAACAGCCATTAGAAAAATAATTGGGATGGCGGTGGCAGGCCCTGATGGCCCTCGATATGAATCACAATATTGATGCAGAGAATGGAAGCAATAATGACTACAATTAGTGGTAATTGTCAAGATTTCTTTCTCTATTCCATAGAGTATTAGAGTCCCCTTTGTCTTTATCCCCTCTTGGTTTTCTTTCCGTCTTCAGTTCAATATCCACTGTGTCTCTCTGTTTCCCCCGATGTGATGAATATGTAGGCTTTGAGTATTTCATTAAAAGAGATTAAAATCGAGGAGAGAATTAAATTTGGATGAAGTTGGCGGGATCAGATGATGTCAAAGTAGCTTAATTGCAATATGCCAACCCCTGCATATGCACACCCAATGCTGACACACACACACACACACACACACACACACACTTACTGAAAGTTAGGACATGCTCAGTTGCAGGTAAAGACATTTATTTTGGCCCAAAGCAGTCAAGTCAGCAACTCCTGCTATGGCAGCCACCATCTGTTTGTCTCACAACATTTCCTACCTGCTTTACAGAGCTCAGAGACACTGCTAGACCCAGCAGTGAAATATATATTCCCGTCGTCTTTATCGGCACACCTTATTGCCTGCTTCATCATCATGCTTCAATATTGATGTCGTTCTTTCTCTAAATCCTCCCCACGGCTAACACTTTGCCAGGGAGAGAGAGAGAGAATGCAAATGGGGATGCAAATTGGTAAATACTAGTTTGAGGAGCCCTGCAAGCTGGTTCTCTCTTCAAGGCAATCACATTCCACTTCTGGCCACAGCCGTACAGCTAATTGCGCATAAATCATTTGAATTCACATGGCAGAGGTGTCCATTGTGCTCAGCAGGAGGTGTGACTCAACGGAGCCGTGTCAACAGCCTGACCCACAAACATGGAGGGCGCTCCAATCAGAGCATAATCAACCTCCTCATTACTGACTCTTGGGCTGTCAGCAACATCAAAGAGGCTCCCTGCTGTTCCTCATCCCCTTGTCTAAAAATATTGGGTTTAGGGGCCAGACAAGTTTGTTCGAAAAAGATAATATGTGAAAGTTTCTGTGAGTGTGCATGTCATTCCACATACATGCATATTTCTGTATGTGTCTATGCATCCATATTGGTGAGTGTGTACTTGCTGGAGCACACGCGGATGTTCATACAGGTGCCCTTGTGCATGGGCATATTCATTTGCAAGAGCCAAAGCTGGTGTGCTATCCCCCCTAGCACTTTCCAAATACCTATAATAAGAACCATTACATTGGGATAATGGAGTTTAAGCAATTGGTTTAGCTTGCACCTGGATGAGAAATGGCATGTGTGAAGTGCATTCAAGGCTGCCACTATGGTCTCACTGCTCTGTACGTGGCCAGCGTTTTCACAGAATTGTTCACAGAGTTGTACGATAAGGCACATCCACCCAGGTGGTGGCGGGGCCGCAGTCCAAACTGTGATCTGTTTTTGTGACTTTGCGTGAGTTTGTTTTTGTCCATATGCGCCCATGGTTGTATTTATGTGTGTCCAATCGTGTGTGTTTGTGCTGGTGTGTGTTTTATATTCTAGAGCAACAGCCACTTAGAGATTTAATAAGGCATTATGTATTCAAATGTGTGTGTTGAAGCATTCTGTTAGACTAGCCAGAGGCAATAGGGCTGTTTGCATGTGTGTGTTTGTGCACGTAAAAAGATGAATGGCAGTAATTATAATCATCCCTATTATAATCATAAAACACACATTGTTCATTAGGACCCCTTTTTACTTGTTGAGTCCTTCAGCGTCTTTTCTTTCGCTCTCAGTCTTGTTATCTCTATCACTCTGTTTCCTCCTTTCTGTCCATATGATGAATGGCAAGTAAATGAAGGATGCTTTAAGTACCTTATTTTGAAAGGTTCTACCTCAAGTGAGGCGCAAATTGAACATCTCTCTTCCTCTGCATCATTTCTTCCTATTTGTCCCTCTCCTCTTCTCTCTCTCTTTTTCTTCCTCTCCATCATCCACTCTCTCTATCACTATATTGACGTCCATCTTTCTGTCCCTCAGCCCATTGTCAGGCAGTGCAGGCGGAGAATGTGACAGTCTTGGAGGGAGGTACGGCCCAGATCTCCTGCCGCCTGCAGAACTACGATGGATCAATCGTGGTCATCCAGAATCCCCGCCGACAGACCCTCTTCTTCAATGGCACGCGAGGTATGAATGTGCATGCACACTTGTCTCTACAGACAAACTTAATCTATCTGTGTCTATGTATTTGCCCTCAGTGACATTTGAAGCCAGACTGTTAAACACATTAGCAATGACTCACCAACACTTCCACTTTACATTTTTCTTATTGAAAATGTCCTCACTTTGCTTTTGAAGCGATTCCACATTAGAAAGTCAGATAACCCGAGAGTTAATTTAGGAGATGGTTTTATTCTCTGCCCTAACAGTGTGACTGCTTTAACTGTTTTAAAAGCATAGTTCGAAGCTCTCTGCATAATCCACTGTTAACCCCTGTGATGAGATCAGAACTTATTACAGCTTCTCATTAGAGCATGGCCTTGGCAATCACATGTTTTTTTAAAAGTGGCTTTATGGGAAAGTATCATTGTTACAAATATTATAATGAAGGCAGATTTCATTGAAGGCCTCAGGGCAGGCAAACACTACATGTTTTTTATAAAAATAATTAAGCGCAAAAGCTGCCACCTTAGCCAGATTTTCTGCAAGAGCTGCTAGGAAAGCTCTGAGCAAAAGAACAATGATCAAGTATATTAAACATTGCCTTTGAAATTTGTGTGGGGAAGCTTAATTTGAGCAAATCTTTTGCATTATGTTTTGTGGTGCAGCAATACCTTTTTATGTCCCACGCAATCTATGTGATAACCTTCTTAAGACGTTACCTCAGGCTTAAGGCTATGGTGTAAAACTGTGATTTGTAACTGTTTAGAGTTGAGGGTAAGCGGATGAATTTGAATATATTCAAATAATTTTGGTCGCTTAAGCTTTTGAGACCACGTCAACCTAAGAACCAAATGAATGCTTTGTTTTTGGGTTTGTTTCGTCCAAGTCAAATACAAAAAAACAAAAGATAAAAAACACAGATGCTGCATTATTAATAAACAGGTACATTAAAACAAACAAATTGTTGGATTTAGTGGGCTTGACTTTGTTAAAACCACTTACAAATCCAAATGGAATCACAACTAGCAAACAAAATCCAATCAGCTAACAAATCATCTATCTATTGTAAGTAAACTGAGACTATTCATTAACAGATGAACATCAAAAATGTGCACACTTGTGCTGGATTTTGTCCCCCTTTTGCACAGCAGTTTTCTCCAAATGATATCAAAAACACAGTCAAAGTGATCCAACATAGGAATTAGGTGAAACACGGTGGCAGACAGAATCTCCTTGAACGAGCGCTCACTCACCTTTCATCCAAGGTGCTTGGCATTGTGCAAACTCCCTAACAGTCTGGCTTTTATATCTACATCCTGATATCTGATTCTCTCTTTTGAATTGAATAGTCGGTCCATTCAGTCTCTCAGACATGGTGCTCCAAAAGTAGTTTTGATTAGTTATAATTCTGAAATGGATTGTTCTGCTGTTGTAATTGTGTGACAGGTGTTCATTTTCCCAGCTTGATTTTGACTCTCAGAGAGTCAGACGGCCACAATGTTCAAAATGTTATGCTTATGGTCTTATGCTTATTTGTCTCATGGCTTTGAGCTTGTGGTTGATAAAGAACTCCTCAGCTGCAAAACCATATAAGTACCAGTCTCACACAGACTTAAAACTGGCGGCATATTCATAATTTTTGCAGTGTATAAAAAGTAAAATAAATTCAAGTGCTGGTAGTGTGTTGTAGTAAGTAGGTAGACATTCACTACTGTAGTATCGTGGACAAAGTGATTGGCTGTCAGATGATTTTCTATAGCAGACCTCGCAATTAAACTCTTATTGAAAAGGAGTTAAATACATTTCCGTCAATATTTTCATGAGCCTGTCTGAAGGTAAACTATGCTCAAACGAGAACTGTGAGGAACATACTGTACTTGAACCTGCATTTTTGACCACAGAAAACATACAAAAGGCATATATTTTCATGTTTTCAAGCATATGGCATGATATGTATGTATGTGAAAGTTTGCTTTTGAACACCTTTTCACATTTCTAATCATTACAACTTCCAGCACTTGTAATTACATTGATTCCACAATCAAGACTCCCACACTTCCCTTGGGGAACAGTCTCTGTATGATGCCAAGATTAGACTGAAATACTCAAGACAAAAGAGTCGCTTTCACTGTTCACTGGTACATTGTTCAAATACTTTTGTTCAACACAACTTTTCTTCAGTTGTTAGTCACCTCAATCACGGAGTGGCCTTAATTGGGTAGTTGAGGTCGCTGCTTTGAGAAACCTTACTTTCAACTCTCACCCCAATTCTACCAGATCAGCACTACCTGTTAAGTTCCATTAAGTATTTAAACAGAGACGCCCTGTCTGCTCTCCCACAAGACATGGACTTGCACCCTTTGGAAAGCGCGATGAAGCCTAATCAGAGCAAGAAGTAGGAAGGGGTTTGAAAGCTACAATGAAAGAGAAAAGGAGAAAGAAGACATAAAAGAGTGGGGGAGAATGAGACAAACGATGGAGGGTTAAGAGAGACACAGCAACAGAAAGAATAAGGACAGGGAGCGTCAGGCGATGGAGAAAGAGACAGCACTTGGAAATGATCCAAAGGTTAGGCATGGTATAAAGTATAGATTGCTTCCCATAACAAATTTGGCTCCCGTAAGCACTGAAGAGCCTCGTTGGGGGCATTTTCCGGAAGCGTAAATTACATCTCACTCTGGCTCTCTCTACCTCCACGTTTGCTTCATCACTCGCTGTAGGGCTCTTCCATTTCTGCCTATTGCCCATCTGCCGCCCAGATATCAGACTGAAGCCTTTCTGTGCTGAGCCATTCCACACTAACTGCCCAAATAGAAATGTTGCTTTAAGTGCTGTGAATTAGGCTGCCTGTTTTGCAAGTGAGCAACCAGTCAGGGGTGTGTTTTATGAGATTGTGGGGGCTGATAGCTGTAATAGAGCGGTGGAACTAACCAAATGGACCCTTTCTCCTCAGTGGTCCATATCTCTCCTCCTATTGCCAGCTCTCCTCAGCATGCAAATGAGACAGGACAATAAAGGTGAACTTGGACCTGAACAGAAGTCTGACATTTAGTTGCCATTTAGTGCAGAGAGGAAAAAAAGAATTACCTATCTGTGGGGAATAGCTCTCTAACAATGCTCACGCTGCCATCCAGTGGAGGGGAAATTTTGGGGGAGAGATTAGTGTGGTGCACTTCCAGGAACAGTGGACTAACTCCATCGCTCCAGGCCACTCTTTCATTCCCCTGTGAATTTTTGTTTCTATCTATATTATTTTTTTCCGCCTGACACATTATGTAGCTATTACACTGTTTCTCTCATTCGGTCTTCTCTCTCTCTCTTGCACACATGCCCATGCCCACACAAAGCCAATATCTATACTGTAGTGTCTGTATTGTGATGAATTATGCTGCGAGATGGCCGGTTGTTACATCAGGGAAGTGTCTGCTGAGAGCCAAAACCAACACAAAGGAGTGCAGACAGGGACAGAATAAAATAGAAATGGAGAATGAGGGAGAGGTTTCACAGTCAAGTCGATACAAAATAAGTCTCGCATGAGCATCTATGGACATTGAGCCACTGTCATCCACAGACAGTTGTTAGCGTTATTTGTTATTATGACCATTTTTCTTGTCATTGATTCTATCTTTTTTCAGTAACCAGAATTAAGCGTTCAGAAAGCTGATGGGTTTTTACTGTTCGTTTTCAATCCTTGGTTATTTTCCATAGTGAATTGTAGTGTTTACACTGTGTACACTTTTGGTACTTAGTTTGTCTCCCAATGACCACCCAATTTAATAGTTTTCCTTAAATATATGCAATAAGCTTTACAGCACTGTTCAAAAGAGTTACCAAGTGCTTCAGAGTAAAACAAAACAGATTAATACCTAATAAGTTGAACAATAAAAATACCAGACACTAATTAGAAATGGGCTTACAGAGGACTAAAGCAAGCAGTTACAAAGAGAATGAATGAATACATTCTAGTTTAGGATAGTCCAATCAGTGGTTGGGAAAATGAACAACAGTCTCCCTCAAAGCTGGAAATGAGAGAACCGAGACATCTGTTATGTTGTATCAATGTACAGCCTGGAGCTTCTCCATTGAGACGGATTTTGGAAACTCTCTCTGAACTTTTTATATCAAACTGAGCTTTAGATTTAGCAGCACTATCAATTCCAGAGCTGAAAATCATCTGGGCTGCTGTCACAGCCACTATTTCTCCCATGTTTTGCAATTTTTTCTCCGCAGTGCTGTCCATGGGAGTGACATCACAAATTAGAGGGAGGTGAAAACTCTACTCTTGTTCCAGACTGTGGGAGATATACTGACTTTTTGCTAATACAGAGCAAACTGTCTTAAGGCTAAGGAATAACCGATTGCAAAGCTGAAAATCGCATACCACTCAATTAAAGCAGCCCTTGCTTCTCTTGTGCTGTTTGATGTTCTTGCCAATTACTTCCTGCAAAAAGATAAACAGAAAAAAAAATATCTTGTAGACATTAATTAACAAGTATACATGGTCTTATTGATCTGAAGTGCCTGCAACCAGGCCTGGCCAATGTCATTCAACTGCAGAGCCACACGCAAGCACTTTAAGCCCTGCAACTCTGGACCTGTAGTTCCAATCTAACCTGCGCTCTTATCGGCAAGAAAAGTGCAAGCAATTACAGCAACTGTCACTTTCTTGGCCTGTAAGTGGCAACATCAGTGTGCCTACATCAACATGTCTGAACTGCTGTTATTTTATTTCCCTGTAGGTGGTGCAGTTTTGCAGGGAAAATGCCAAAAATAAGACTACTGAGAGGCCGGAGGAGCCTATGTTTATGTCGAAGCCGCCAACACTGATGGCGAGTTAAGCTACCCACTCTCTGAGCTAGGCTATTAATTCGTCAAGCCAGGTTGTTCGCATGCATGCTTTGGCAACCCACTTCACTGGTAACTGATTTGACCCATAACCTGCATTTCTCAGCAGGTAACTCACATTCCTACTTAGTCAGCCCACTGAATATGTAACTGATTTCGCTCATCTACTTAGTGATTGTAGTGTAACACACAGTAGCACCGCTTTAATCTTGAGAAGCTGCAGAGCTGCAGTCTTTATTCATTACTCACTGTAATTTACACTGTACATTTCCAGCTAAACTGAGGCTTATTGTTGACCATTTTCTCTCTGCTCCTCTGCCATTCACTGGTCTTGTGCAGAGTTTTGCGTGTATGCCGTGCGGCCGACAACTGCACGCAAGTTGCAGTTCCTCGTGGGTCTGTTTAAAAACTATATAATATTCTTTGTGTGGTTCGTTAATGGTGATAAATGATCCAAACGTCCCGTGAGGTGCGCACGACTGGGCACAACACCGGCACAGCTTGTCTCTGTTCCTAGTCTGCCACACACACACACACACACACACACACACACACACACACACACACACACACACGCTGAAGAGCACCTTAACGGTTAAAATTTTGGATTTATTCCCGCTCTTGATAAATATTTATTATATATATATATATATATATATATATATTATATTTATTACTTTCTTTTCACATTTTTATTTACAGCATTATATGTTGAAATTTATATCATAATAGGCTGTACATTAACTTATTGAGAGAAAACCGGTAGTTCTATGTAAAATGAGACACTGAGCACCCCCATATCGCCAAAATGGTATGATCCTACTTTCATCGCTGCGAAGATTTCGACTTTGAAATTGACAGTGGAATCAGGCTCTGCCTATCGAACCATCAAATCTTCGACTATTCGGGGTCAGTATTTAGTAGCCTACGTATTTAAATTTAGTCTCACTTCACAAGATTGTGATGTAGATCTGATGTACTTTATACCTTAGCACTCTTTCTGTCACTTACCCCATCTTCTCTCCTGCATCTCCCATCATCTTCCTCTCTCTGTACCCTCCTCCTCAACAACCCCATCCCATGCTGTCTTACTTACGCCCCACCCCTCTCCATTGCCTTCATGTACCTCCAGCCCTGAAGGATGACCGTTTCCAGATGGTGCTCTTCACGCCACGGCTGGTGCGCATCACGTTGACCAACGTCAGCGTGTGGGATGAGGGCGGCTACTTCTGCCAGCTCTACACAGATGCTACACACCACCAAGTGGCAACACTGTCTGTTTTGGTGCCCCCGGAGACGCCCGCGGTGGAGGTGAAGCAGGAGGCGGTGGAGGGCGGCGAGGTGGAGCTCACCTGTGTGTCGCCACGCAGCAAGCCGGCCGCCACCCTGCGCTGGATTCGTAATGGCCGGGAAATACCAGGTACCTGGACATTGGACTGATGAATCGTTAGATGATTATGAAAGATAAATGAGGTAACTAATGGGGAAATATAGGGCAGGTGAAGCACAATGGGTGGATGATATCACAGATTGAGTGCTGAATAAAAGAAGCACGAATGGATGGGTGATTGATGGGTTGACAGAGGGAATGGCAGATAGATCAGTTGATGGGAGCAGGTTAAGATGGATGAATAAATGGATGGAGAAAATGAAGGTTTTGGCTGTGGGGCTGCCAGAATCTCTCCTCTCCTCTAGTTACCTTGATTTTAAACAAATGCTCTTTGCAATATTTTTTAGGCAACAGTGTAGATTCAAGTGATCAAACACACTTTTTTGAGATGTGAACACTGAGAACTTTTCTGTTTCCACTCCTTAGACGAAGAGCCATAAGTTCATAGAAGTGTATATCTACTTGTGTTGATCTTTGTTTTGAGAAGACAGACATCAACAGAAATCACTGGAAATATTTCTGTGCTTTTTCTGTCTAATAAGTCAAATTCTTTCCCTATCAAAGCAGATAAACATCTCCCCGTATATTGCTCTCTGTATGCTCTCTCTTGAAAATTCCAATTCAAATGTCTTTTATTTGGACATTATCTGACAAGTGCACCATTACATGAAAGCACAGATGCAGATACATGCACACCAGCTTTTCTCACTTTACCTCAACTTCACACACTCACAAAGACGCACTTTTTAATTCAACGTCTGTTTTGTATTTGGAAAAACAATACATAATTTCCATATTTAGAAAAGGCAATTGGCACTACTTTGCCTTAACTTATACAATGGTGGTTAATGTTAGTGAAGAAACTTAACAGAATTGCCGACAAGGTTATAGGTATCCATGATGTGCAATGAACGGGCAAAATAGGAGAAACTGGACTTTATTGACCTGGCTTTTGTGAAATTCCATCTTGAACAGTAAAGACAAACCGTATCTTGTGGTTCAACTCATTATATATTGCAATAAGTGAAGGAATGTAACACCATCATCTAACTCTCCCTGCTTCTTTGCATCTGATGAATCTATGAGCCATCTATCAGTCTGTTACCTTGATCTATCCTTCTTTCTAACTCGCTGTATCCCTTGGCTCTCTTTGGATCTCTTTGCTCAATAATACATCTGAGACCTATCTTTCCATTGTCTTCAGCCTATTTGACCCCTGAGAAATCGTATTTTTGCGCTCTGCCGTTAAATCAGCATTTGTGTATAAAGCGAGGTTTTGATTTCAGTTTCTCAAAAACCTTGTTCCGTTGCCTTAGCACGAACAAAATATCTCTTAGGAGTTATGTTATGCACAACATCTCACGCTCCGGCTAATGGCTATTATTTTTTTATTCAATTTATCTCAGTTTTTTAATAAATGCAGACGACTTTTAAAAGTACAAATCGCTGTCACATTATTACGTTATTGTTATTCATTAATTCATACCCTTTGCCTTCAAATAACTCACGCAGACTAGATGAAATAATGTGAGATAATCTGGTGTCAACAGTTTTTGGGACATGCAGCGAGCAATGCTTTGCCCTTCTAAACTTCATGTCAGCCGTTGTCTCTTTTACTTTCTATTTTTGTCTGACACTCGGCATCTCTTTCATCCAGTCTCTTCCCTTTTTCTCTGTCAGAACATGCTTGTCTCTGTCATTTATTCTCCTTCTCTGTCCTTCCACTTTACTCATTCCCTTTCTTTTCATCTGATCTCCCGTTCTTCTTTTATTTCTCCTTTAAATTTCACTGGTGACAAAGACGTGACACTCCTCACCTTGGTTATTGGTTGCAAATGGTTTTAAGAGTCATGTAGCCATTCAAAGAGACAGGCTGGCTGCACTTTTGTCTCTCTTCTCTACTCTCTTCTCCACCTCTCTCTACCTGTCTCCTCTCATTTCCTCTCTCCTCTTGTTTCCTCTTCTCTCCTCTTAGCTTGTTTCTTCTCTCTTTTCTTCCTGTCTTTCCTCTTTTGTCTTCTCCTCTCTTCCTGTTCCCACTCTCTCCTCTTATCCCCTCATTTCTCCTACCCTCTCTTTCTCTTTCCTCTCTTATCCTCCTTTTTCCTCGTTTCTCCTGTTTTCTCTCCTATCTCCTCCTCTTCTTCCCGCCTCTCTCTTTTGGCCGTGAGTTAAATGAACTGTGACACTAAAGGTTAGAGGCAGATCCCAACAGATATGGGAAAGCACTCTTTAATTAAGACACTATCTTCCCACTGCTGCCTTATTCCTGCTCATCTGCACCCACCACCATCCTCTCTCACGCTTTGATTGGGCCTGCTTTCATTTGCTGGCCAGCAATAATTGAAAACTCAGCGCGATTTAAGTAATGTTGTTGTATTCTGCCTCAACAAGCACAAACTCCCAATACGTGACCGTGTCACCCTGCTGTTCCTCCTCCCTCCTCCCTCCTCCTGTCTCTCCTCCTCCTCTTCCTCTCTTCTCGCATCTTTCTTCCACTCTGCATCTGGCTTGGCACTCTTATCATCCTCTTTCATGTCTGGGCTTGTCTCGCCACAGCTCTCCTCGCCCCCACCCTCCATCAATCATGCCCATTTTGCTGCCCTCTCTCGCTCTCTCTCTATGTCTATGAGCACCTCTCTGCATGCCTTTCTTCTCTCACCCTGGTCCTTTGACGCCCCTCTCTCTCTCTCTGTCTGACTCAGTTAAAATTTCAATTCGGTTATGCATATTCTCTCATTTACCTGTCTTGCTCCCCCCATCTCTCTCTCTCTCTCTCTCTTTCTTTCACTCACGCACACACACAAAATATTCAGTTGATTTACCATCTGCAAACAAACAGTTCTGCTGCTCACAATTGCCATGAAATATAGATGCAAATTGCTTTTCTCTCTCTCTTATTCTTTCCTCCACCACTCATCCTCCCCTCTACAGGTACCTGGTGCTGCTGTGAAACAAACTAATTCATCATTCACTAACTTCTTCTAACTTAGTCTTCCTTTCAGTCTGCTCACTTCTTCAATCCACCTGTGTTCTCCTCTAAAAGTCTCATTCTCTTTTCCCTCCCTTCTTCCTCCTCCTTGTCTGTTTTCCTCTCCCACCATAGGTGTGATGTCTCAGCAGGGAGAAGGGAAAAACGGGCATGTTTTGGCTGCTAACTTGTTTCCCAGCCGTCCCACCTGTCTTCTTTCATTCCATCATCTCATCGCCTCTGTCTCTCTCCAGGTGTGGTATCCCAGCAGGACAATGGTAAGACGTTCAGTGTGTCCAGCACCATCCGAATCCCGGTAGAAAGGAAAGACAACGGGGCAGCACTGAGCTGCGAGGCATTCCACCCGGCACTCAGCGGGCAGAAGAGGATTCGACACTATCGCTTGGATGTGTATTGTAAGTCTCTCCATCTTCCGAAGTGTGTGTGTGTGTGTGTGTGTGTGTGTGTGTGTGTGTGAAGATTTTTCTATCCATCTTGGAAACAAATGAAGTAACATAATGTTCATCACCAAATATTTCAAAAACCCAAATTATTCCATCTGTATTGCTGTCACTTAAGTTGCTACTTCAGTACTATTCATTACAGTGTTTTACTTTAACGCCTCCCATTATTTTGTCAGGGTAGCAGACTCATTTTTCAAATGGTGGATATCTCATTTTAGAATGAAGCCCATTTATATACAGTCCAGGATATTCAGAGCTGGCCTGTATGAGACCAGCTCTCATTAAAACCTAATACATACAAATCTTGTCATGCGGAGAGCTGCCAGAAACAGGTCTGCGGCCAGGTTAGGGTCCTGGCCTGTGGTTTAAGGAGCTAACCAACATCAGTTGAAAAAAACCTTTGTCACGTTAGTATGTGCAGTGATCCCAGCACTGTGGGATTGATGGATCTTTGCTGGCCTATTTGCAGTTAGTAGTTAGTATGCTCGGAAATCTCAGCACAAATCTTCATTCAAGACAGGTAAAACCAAACACTAAAAGTACTGCAAGAGATTTAAATTTATAATTGGCTTAATATCTAATATTTACCCAGAGCAACAAGTTCAGAAAGAACCATATTTTTATTTTAGGCTGAATTCTCAATGTCTTCACATCTGTAGATGTTTCAGTAGGATTAATCTTGAAAATGTCAGACAGCTATGAGCTACATCCCTCCAACCATTTTTGTAGAAGTCTAAAATCCATCATTTAATATCTATAAAATGTAAATCCATTTTGTTTGCTTCTAATCCTATCAAACAAGTTTAAGAACATCCAGAAGCACAATGCAAAGTCCACATAGATAAAGTAAAGTACAAGTAATTTTAGTGGTAATAATGTTAATAATGATAAGCAAAAATAAGAATAATACAAATTGTAGCAGCATGTGTTGCAAAGGAACATGGGAGCAGTAGGTGGCTCATTCATATTCAGTGGTAATATATGTTCAAGTACATACAATAATTTTTCTCCCCCGATGTTACTATGATGTTGTTCAACAAGTCAGCCAATATTCACTTGCTACATTTGCTCTCTCCTCATTCAATATCCCAAAAATATACCAATAATTCTGGATAGTTAAACATTCCACAGGCATATACGCACATCTGCACCAGTCTTTGGTTAATTAATTTGCCACATGTATACTAATATTTGTTGATAGGTCAGAATGATTCATATTCAACAGTTTTGTCAATCTGTGTGCTGATGGTTCCTCCAGCCAGAGAACTGGTAATAATGATCAACTGTCAGTGTGGATTTGGCTTGCCATCGCTCTGTTACTGAAGTAAGTGCAGTACAGCAGCTGCTGGAGCGGTGGGCTGCTTATGATAACAGGTGTCTCAACCGTAGGATTGTCTGCTGGTTGCCTTGGAAACAGATGTTAAAGACCCTTTCTCCTGCCACTTTCTCGCTTTTCCCTTGTTCCTCCTTTTTGTTCCCTCGCTGTCTCTCTCTCATTTCCTGATTTTTTTATTTTTTTTTCCTGTCTGATTGTTGCTCCGTTTTGATCATTTTGATCCATTTGTTTTCTATTGTGCCTTTCTTGTCTTCTCTCTCACCTGCATACTCATTTATTTACCCCTCCTCTCCTTTTCTCTCCACACAGTTGCACCTACAGTTAGAATTGTTCCTCCTTCTGGCATTTTGCGAGAGGGCGACTCGCTGAGTCTCACCTGCTCCGTCACTGGGAACCCTCTGTAAGTCTGTGTATGTGTGTGTACATGTGCTAAACTGTTTTGTGTTGGTTTGATCTGCCTTCAGTTAAATGTCAACTATGTCCTACTTTTTGAAATGACACAATGACACAAACCTGTTATAGAACCTGAAAATATGATACACAAAACATACGTACTCAAACAGGCACAGCACATGTACAGAGTCATGGCAGTAAAAATAACAATGAAATGCCGATATAGAAACCTCACTACACTGAGTGTTGTGTGCGAATGATGGCCTGTTTTCTTATTATTAAAAAAATATTTAAAAGACTATTTGAGGTCTTGGTTTAAGGAGGTATGATGCCTTTTTGTAGTCACCATACTGCAACACGTAGTTTGAAAAAGAATTTCAATCATACATGCATTCAACTTCACTTTTCCCAAGAAATGAAACCGGCACATTTACCAGCATGCCTGTGAAGCTTTTTTGGGATGTCCTAGCAGTGTGTTTGTGTTTTCTCTCATTCCAAAATGAATTCCTGACAAAATAATCAGAAAGTATAAAAGGTTTGTCAATAAACAAAGCATTTCACTTGAAAAGCTGCAGTGAGTCTTGACAAATCGGCTTAAGGATACACTGAAAGCGTTTGATTGACGACAACATGCAGAAGGTTGCCAAGTTCAACGACAACCCTTGCAAACACAAAATTTCATAATGAGAAAATGGGACTGCAAGTATACACATTAAAACTGTTTTGGGAAATAGTTTTGAGCTATGAGAATGACATTTAGGTCTTAACTTCACCCAACAGCTGGTAGCTGCAGGTAGCAGCTACACCGATGAGGGTAAAATTGTTGCTGACTTTAGACGAGTTCAGATCCCACATTTACCCAGAGCACCTTTTCAAAGTGTAACTCAGAATAAGCTTGAATTTAGCAATCTAAAATGATTGCAGAAGTCATAGCCAAAGGTTGTCATTGATGTGGCCACAGACTGCAGAGAATAGTTTAGTAGTTCAACTGATGAGGTAGATAAGTATCTGGTAATGTTTTTTTGTATTTGCTTGAAGCAATTTTCAAAAAGAACAGGTCAGTTTGGACAGTTTGGATGATTTTAAACAGTTTGTTTAAACACAGCAAGACAGGGTCTGAAAGGAACTTTGTTCAAGTTTTTATTTTTCTGCAAGAAATTTTATCTTCCACATTGAAATGTATGGATTGAATGAAGGACTAACATTCAGCTCAAATATAAATTGTGTTGTACTTCAATGTTCAACATATTTACACAAAAACATTACATGCATCTTTGCATGCACAAACGACCCATGTCTGTCATCGCATGACAATCACTCCACACTAACAATCACTAACAAGCAGGTATTTAAAATTGGTTTGAAAAGCCACCATAGATATTCCCAGGGCAAGTTAGCCTCAATTAGATGGCATGTTTTTTGTAGTAGCCTACTGTAGAAAGTGTGACAACAAGCCTGTCAATGTTTTAATATGTATTAATATAAAACACTTTCCTAAGCCAAAGTCAAAGCCATGGAGTCTAGTTTATGTATCAGTAGGATTGCAGCTAGTAACTTCAGCAGTAACGAATAGTAGCCTAAACAAACATAATCAAACGAACAGCATGCAAGCATACAACCACAGCATCCTAAAAACAACGTAGTAAAAAATGAGTGAAAGGCATTTGAAATTGTTTTTACAAAAATACAGTGACTGATTTGTGGACGTTGTGTTTGTACCAGATGCAAAGCAAACTGCGGAAAAACGTCTCCGTTAATATTAATTAATGTTGACCTACAAATAACTTGGGAGCTGTGCAGATTGAGATTTAGTGAAAATACAGATGTCATTGTGAAAAAGACTCCGCAGTGTCTCTTCTGTCTATGTAAACTAAACTCCTTTGGAGTAGATCAAATAATGTTTTATCATTTTATTGAAAGTATTTTAACAGTTTCATTTATTTGCTGATTTACATCCCTTTGTCAAAAGTACAAGAATAAGGTGATGTGAACACCATTGAAAGGAGAACATGTGTGCTTTATCAGCCTTCTTTCTTGGAAACTACAAGTAACCAAGTACTTCTGATCTCCACAAATCTCAATAAACTCCCTCTAATTACCACAAGAACTATCCTTAGAAATGAACTCCTGAGAAACTTCATATAAACTACTTTCTAGGAAATGGAAAGGAGATATAGACTGTCCAACTGAGTATGACCACATGCTGTCCTTCACAAATGATGCAGGTTCCCTTTGGGCCAATCAAATTCATCATTCCTGATGTTAAACCAAGGGTGTATTACCCCTGTTATCAAAACAATCAGGATACGGATTGTGCATCTAAGTTAGATCATAAACCAAAAGAGTTGTACTGTATCTGTGATATCACCTGACATTTAATGTCTGGCGGACGGATAAAAACCACCTGATCCATATTTTATTGCATGAAGGACAAAGAGAATAAGAGCTTTAGAGGGAGGCAGAGATGTCTCTAGAAGAGTGTAAAAGAATACTAGAAATGAGTTTGGACATATAAACTTGTATGTGGCTCTGTGTGTGAGGGTAGAGCTACTAAACCCAATCAGCAGTCAACACTTTTAAGAGCCAGCTTTGAAACAAATCCTTTTTCTAGTGTGTTCACAGCCCTTTGTGCGCTATCCAGAAGGGTATTGGGTCCTAAGCTCTTAAACCCTCCCCTAGATGGTCCGTCTGTCTGTGGGCATCAAGTCCACTAAAGCTCCACAGTAAAGCTTCATGCAGCCAAAGTGTGTGCATGTGTGTGTTTGTGTGTGTGATGACTTAAGTGAAATCTCACAGTGAGGACTGGCTGAGAATCGTATTGGCCACAGCCCCACTACAGCTTTGTAACGGCTGGTTGAGGACACTGTGTGTGTGTGTGTGTGTTTGTGTGTGTGTGTGTTTGTGTGTGTGTTTGTGTGGTACGTGCACGCGTATGTGACAGTGAGAGATGGGACAGCAGGCCATTCTGGACTCTGACCCTCATCTCACGCTGGACTGGACACACATGCACACACACGCATTACAGTCCCCTTGTCGCTCTCCCGCTTGCTCCCTGGCCCTGTTAATTGCCTGTTAGGTATTAATGGCCAATTATGTGCTACTTCCTTTTGAAGGAGGGGTACACTCATTGTTTGTCCTCTTATTAGGAGAAGAGATGCAGACGACGTTTTGTCATTTTGCTTAATTGCCTGCTTATTTGTGTGTTAGCATTTGAAGGAATTACTGTGGGAGTACACGTATATATATATATATATATATATATGTGTGTGTGTGTGTGTGCTAGAGAGAGCGAGATTTTGTTTGTGCACGTTTAGTGTGTGTAGGATGAGTGAGAGAGTGTGTGTGACTAAGCAAGAGAGAGGTTTAATTAGACGTCCTGAGGGATTAGAACCCAGATGAGTCAGGATTGTAATCTGGCCAGGGTGGCATGAGCCATGACACTCAGCCAGACACACACACACACACACACACACACACACACACACACACACACACACACACACACACACACACACACACACACACACACACACACACACACACACACACACACAGTTTTGTTCGCCAGGATGTCTCTGTAATCCTCGCAGCTCCTGTCTGTTCTGCCTGCCTGTCTTTCATGACCAATTCATTTTGTCTGCCTTCTCCCTGCCTTCATCTCCCACCCCACCATTTCGTCTTCTCTCTGTCTTTCCTCTACCTGTGATAACACTAGTACACAAACTACTTTTCATTTTCTTTTTTTTCCCACTATGCACATCTGACACCCTATTTCTCTCTCATCTGCCCTCCTTTCCCTCTTGCCAACCCTTTCACACAATCGCCGCCCTTTGTCCATCCATCTCATTATTTGTCAGGATGCATCCCTCTGTTGCCATTGGCTTATTCTCCAAACGCTTTTATACTTTCTTCTCATGTCATTGTCCCCCTGTGGGCTTCTTTACCCTCCTTATTCACCTCTCTTTTTATAGCATCCGTCTGTGCCTGTGCTTCATCCCTTGTCTCCTTTCCCTTTCTCATTTTTAATACCCTTTAGCACTTCAGGTTTTACTAAAGGTGTTTAAGACTAGTAGTCTACTAGTGGTATTAGTTAGAGAGGTAGTTAACAGTGATTTGCCAGTTACTTGAGAAATCTCAGAAATTATTCATTACTTATTACACATTGAAAAAGTACTTATATCATTCATTGCTAAATATGCAACAGCAACATGTAAAATAACTTTTGTTATTCAGTCCAGCTTAATCCAAGGTGACTTTAAACAACTCAGCCACACCCACATGTCCCGCTGTCTCTATTTAACAAGTGCAGAAAGAGAAAATTAGACATTATTTTGGAGGCAATTACTGACCCTCTGCATATTACACAAGTCCTATGCTCACAGTGTAGCTGCGGTGTTTACAGTCTTTCCAACTCTAAACATATCTAGTTGATTTCTGAATGTAGGCTTAACACTTTTGCAGCTACATGTACCAAGTGTACATGTAAAGAGACAACATATGTACATTTGGAGTTATCGATAGTCCTTTTTCTCCTCTTTTGGTAGAGGCTAACTGCTTCCCCACACCTCCAACCCCTTGCCAAGCTAAAACATCCCAGACCAGTCTCTCCACTGAAGGCTAAACTGATATCATCCCAGTAAGAGAGAGAACAAGCCGACCCCCAAATTGTCAAAGTAACTAAGCGTTAAGGGGACTTGTAACTAATGTAATTACTAAATTTCAAATTGTAACCACATGCACTCTTTTTACTGAACACATTACTATAACAGATTACTAATGCATTACTGCCCAACACTGGTGGTTGTAGAGGCAATTGAAACACTAGTAGAAGTAATTATATGTGTAAATCTACAATCTAGCTGTATTTAAATGGCATACAATAGAGGCTTAACATTATGCTGTTGTAGGACTTGTTATGCATTTTGAAAATTGTAAAAAAAAAATAGAATAAAATAAAAAAGCTTGAGCCAGCAAATGTTTTGCATTTCTCTTTGATACAGACTTGAACAATTAATTGATTATCAAAAATGTAAATTTTCTGTCAGTTGACCAGTCAATTAATAGACAGATAATTTCAGCATTATCAAGCAGTACACCTCTCTCTGTCTCCTTCCCTTCAGGCCGAGGAACATTCAGTGGTCTAAGATTAATGACACCTTACCTGAGAGGGCAGAGATTTCTGGCCCTACCTTTCAGATTTCCCGTCTCAGCCAATCACACAACGGGACGTACTTGTGCCAGGCCCAGAACAACTACGGACGCGCTGCTGATCATTATGCCCTATTGGTGTATGGTGAGTAATAGTTCATTTCATGTTACAAGTTTTCATAGAATTTCCACAAGTGTTTAAAAAGTTTGCTTCATTGATTCTTTTTCTCTATTGTTTTCATTTCTTGTATTAGAATCCCAGACAATTCTTAACTGTTCTGAATAATTTTACATTCAATGGATCTTTTGTTTGTTGCATTTTTTGTTCTTGTGTTTTACGTTTTAATTATTTTATTTTGCTTTTTTGGGGACAAATCTTATTGATCCTTTTATCTTCCTAGTGTCTTTGGAGTCTGGCTACTCTGGCACTGGGCAATAGAACCATTCAATTGTGATGCGTGTCTCATCTGTCTTTCAGCTTTATTTGTTTTCCTGATTTGGTACACAGCAGGAAACCTCTGCTAAACCTCCTTTGCAATTGATTCAACAGAGATATTGATTCCACAAGAAGACGTAGGCTACCGTGCTCAGATACTAGTCACCAACATCATTATTCAGCGTATCTCTTGTAAAGAACCAATTTATCAAGTCTTCTGGACCCAATCCTCTCTTCAAGGCATTCAGAGTAGCTTAAATCTTCAAGAGCAATAAATAAAGGCACAAGATTTTGTGACAACTAAATGAACTTCACAATACAAGCACACATAGCAGCAGACACATAGGAGACAAAGACAACAGAAGTTACAGTGCAAAGTACTAATGCAATGCTGAATCTGTTGAAACTGAGTTTTACATGGTAACATTTGGCAAAAAACAACAGTGGAACATCTGTTGCATTTAAAATTCAGGCGAATCAACTTTGCTTGTTGCTTGAGCAGAGGTATCAGAGGGTGAGGTGATGTGTCAGATGCGGGTATGGGGCTTTTGTTGTCAGTTTTCCAGGATGTTGCACCTAGATTCACTGGTGGTTGCTAAATTCTTAATGAAGGTTGACCTAGATAAACTGCACACCATGGCTTAAAGAGGATGACGGTGGAGCTTGCAACATTGCATGAAAATGTTGTATCACCATAAAGTTAGTTTTCAGAAAATGTGACAACTTTCTCTTGGAGTTTGAAGCCCGTTTTTACAAAAAAGGTTCTGATTCGAAATAATGTATTTTAATCCACGCATGAAACAAGAGAGTAAATGGGACAGCAACAAAGCTAGCTCATCATCAGAGGCTTCTACGGTTTCCCATACAATATTTTTGTGGTTTTGCTTAATCACTCAGCAAGTTTGCCATTTTGGTCTACTACCCTCCTGCTGGCTGCTCCTGTCATTGCATCCAAGCACCACTCCTCCATATTTGACGAGTTGGGAGGTTGGGAGTGAGAATGTATTGGAAGCAGAGGGACGGTTGGAGGGAAAAGAGACATGATATTTTACTATATGCAACATTTTTAGGCTGCTTTTGGTTAGCGCCCCCTCATCTCTCCGTCACATTAACGCTCTCTTTCTCTCCCACACGTGCAACACGCACAATCAACCATCGCATGCTCTTGTACAAACAGCACACATAATTCCAGCCTTCTACAGGCATCAAGGGTTGCAACAGTGGCAAGATGAAAGGTGACATCCCCACCCACATCCCTCCCTCTCTCTGTCTCTGTCTCTCTTTCTATCGTAGAAGGTTAGACATGTCGAGCTTTGATGTGAGTTGCCCCCTCTGTAGAAAAATGTTCTGTCTTTCTCCCTCCTCCTCAGCTTCCTCCTTCACCATTTTTAGCTGTCTTCTTCATTTGTTTTTCTCTTGTTTCCTACATTTCATCATTTATCTTCTTTATTTCATGCTGTTGCTCTGTGCTGGTCATTAATTTGATTTATCTTGCTTTTTTACCCATATCCTCTGTTATTGTGAAAAAAGGGAACATTTAAAGTAAGGAATCCTGTCTGAAAAAACAAAATGCACAAAAGACCAGAAATCCACATAGCCAACATAAGCCAAACTTCATCTCCTCTGCTCTGCACTCTGGATTTCCAGCAATCAGCTTCTTAATTCCTCCTGCTGAAGCCACACATCAGTGGTGCTTTGCTGTACTTCAAAAAATATGTGCTCGCCCACTGGGCAGATTGTTTCAAACCTTATCTCAAAGAGCTCAGAGTTGTTGATTCAGCCATCATATTAATCTGTAGACGACTGAAAGTCACTTTTCATTTTCCTGTATGTCACAGCTAATAATTTGGCTTACGGGGTGTTAATTCTTTCTCCAGAAATGTCATATAAACTCCTTGCATTCAGGCTATAAAGTTTCCAGTGATATGTGTGTCTTTGCAAATGTTACATAACTGTAAAACAGTGTGTTTACTCTACATCACTGCATATGCAAATAAACCACCATGGATCATTTAATATGGTGTTAGTAAAGTGCTACTTTCTGATGATACAAATTTCATCAGTCAATATTAAAAATAAATATGATTCCACTTGGTAAAATATGTTAAGATGACTCATGACTCTAAAGTGTGTTTTTTTCATTCCAGCACCCACGTTTTTATAGTAGGTGTCTTTTTATGTTTTCTATTTTTCAAATAGTGTATATCTCATTTTGTAACAAAGCTCTACACTTATTCCTAAAGGCTTTGGTGATAGGAAAAAAAATATACAGTCTCTTCCCAATCTCACACCTCTTTTTGTGCCTTACTTTTCCATTCTCTGTAAACTGATTTTCTGTTTCAGTCATAATAATTTCAGTTTCTCCATCTCTCTCTTTTTCTGCTTTCCTCCTTTGGCTCTCCTTTTTCTCTCCCTCTCCCCATTTCTTTCCTCAAAATCCTTCCTTTCATTTACTCTGCCCACTGTTCTCACCTCTTTTACACCCCCTGCCCACTTCCTCTCTCCACTCCTCCCACAACCTTTCAACTGTTTTTCACCTTGCCACCAGTTTGCCCTCTGTTCTTGGTTCAGCTGCAGTTCACTTTCTTTACTCAAAAAATGCCTAGGTTTCTGAGAGTATGGGAGAGTTAATGCAACAGAGTCAGGAGTCGGGGATGGATAGAGGGGAGGGAGGAAGGGAGATAGTGTAGGAGGAAATAATGGAAGGAAGAAAAGGGAAAGAAGAAGGACGATGGAGGTCAGACCCAGGTTACCATTCAGTACCACAGCCTGTCAGATAAACTGAATAGTTTAGTTGGCTCCCAGCCTTCCCAGAGGGAATCCCATGGTGCACTGGGGGAGGAAGGGGGACAAGGAGGGAGCGCTGGAGGATGTGTGTTGTAAAGGATGAATCAGCGGAAAAGGGACCATTTTATTGCAGGTGCAGAAAAACTACAAGTGCTCTCTCTCGTGTCTCTCCTTCTCGTTTCGTGTCAACCTTCCCTCTGTGAAAGTTATCTGCCATCAGGGTCTGTACACCGGGTACAAACTCAGCCAAAGTGCCTGCCAATTTGTCGCAGGTGCTTCAGGCGCTGCCACTTTATGAAGGGAGACGGGCGTAATGCTGGCGAAGGAGAACAGAGAGCGAGAGGTGGGAAACTCTCCAGGGAGCCCAGGCCATGGCAAGAAGACGTGATGCATTAAAGCTGAGCTCTATATGACTGGTCACACTTGTGTAACTCTGTGTGTGTCTGAGCGTGTTGATGTGTTTATGATTTAGAGAAAGAGAGTGAGAAATTTGGTGTGTGTGTGTTGAGAACTTAATACGATGAAATTAACTTTCAGCAACTTTCAGAGAGTCACTAATGATATAAATGTGACAAATAGTTTCAAATGAATCACAGAGCACACACACTCATACACATTTCACAAACACACACACAGCAATTATTTGCAGAATGTGTAAAGGATGTGGCCTCTGTTGGTTGTTTCATCTCTGTGCCACCATTGTTAAGGAGAAATTGGATTTTTTTATGTGCGTATATTCGAAAGTGCATGTGCATGCGTGTGCATGTGACTGGGAGGAGAATGTTGCAGATTGTCTGGTGAAAACCCGGAGGGCTCCCTTATGTAATTGAACTGAGCTGCTGCACTCAGATGAATCGCCAAGCCAATAAAACCCATTAGAATTGAATCGCATGAGAGTGTGTGGGAGATGGAGAGAGAAAGAATGAGAGAGGGAGAGGTAGAGATGGGGAGATAAGAATTGTTAGTTTGCATATATGTAACACACTTATGAATGTGTATGCGTGTGTATAATTATGCAAAACTGAGCAGGAAGTGAGCAAGGGGAAGAATAGTGAAACTAATGGTTTTATAGAAAGAGTCATGGAAAGCAGAGGGGAGTGATAGGAAGATGAAAGGATGGGTACATAGTCGGATGGAGAGGGATACTAGGTGACCAGGGATTAGTCTGTGTCTCCTTGGCTGTTGTAATGAGCCGTCAGAATAATTGGAATGAAAAACATAGACTTCTATTTAATGAAGTGAGACTTTCAAAAAGCACAGAATGAGAATGAAAGTGGAAAAAGGTTGGGGGCTAGTGGCAGAGGAAGCCAGAGAGAGATAATGCAGAGTCAATTTTGATTGAAAGAAATTGTCTTGAGTGCTGTTTTCCCTCACACATGACAATGCACCTATATTGACATATGAGTACATTTTGAATGAGTCTTTAGCCAATCAGTGTTGGCTTTGAATGCCTCAGCAGTGGACCTCTGACCAATGTCCAACATTCAGTGCACTGATTGACAGCTGGAGCCACCACTGCTCTGGGCAATGTCCTTATAATCAGGAACAGTGAACATGAAAGAATAACAGAGCTCATCCAAAATGGCAGCGCACTATCCTCAGGCGCACTTCTGCAAGAATGAGATACGAAGAGAAACGTCATTATCGCACGTGCTGCCACATCCATCCCTGGAATAACATGGGCTGTGTGCCTGATTGGCAGCCATATAGTGTTAATGAATAACAATATGATGTGGGGGGGGGGGGACGCTGTTGGCTAAGAGAATGACAGCTGTATGGCATTTTCCTTAATTAAGTTGAAGAGAGGCAGGGGGGGAATGTAGTCACCAAGGAATGAAACCAGAGACGCAGTCAAATGAAGGAAAGTGGAGGATGGAGGTGTTGCAAATGAGGGGAAGAGAGTTTGGTTGAAGAAGAACAAGGGAAAAGAAGTGAGATATGTTGGTAGGAAGATAAGACAAAGTTGGAAATAGTGAGAAAGAACAATTTTTAGGTCATTTGTAATAGTCCAGTTAGTGCACCATCCTCGGCCATTAATCTTCAAGCTCAAGTGACAACCACAAGCACACATACATGTATCCACACACACATGCAACATATTGTATAGCCATGCATACAGGAGAAGAGCAACAGACACATATACTTAGACAATTGTGGGATAATTTCTCTTCCTCTCTATCTGGTCCATTCTTCCTTTCCCCCTCTCTCTCACTTCACTTCACAGAAAACTCTGCTCATCTCTTTGTCTTTTCTCACAAAATACACTACGCATCATGTACATTTCTTTACAAAGAGAAGAAGACCATTCTGGGCTTGAAGAAAGAAAAAAAAACAGACTGGGGGAGGTATAGTGCTGACATAAGAAGAGTGCAAAAAGAGATTGATGATCTCAGGGCCACTGGGAGAAAGGGAGAGAAGAGACAGAGGAACAGAGGAATACTTACCAATAAATTACTCCTGAGCAGAAAGGGCAGTGTGTGTGTGTGTGTGTGTGGGTGTGTGTAGGTGTGTAGGTGTGTAGGTGTAGGTAGGTGTGTGTAGGTGTGCTTTATGTCTTTGTGGGTGTATTATGTGTGTGTGGCCAATTATGCATTTGTGTGTAAGTATGCATGAACATGTGGTCTGGGTACGTGCATGTGTTTCAAAAGAAGCTGTGTGTGTTTGTGTGTGTGCGTCCTGAGACTTCACGTAGACTTCCTTGCACATTGCGGTTTTATAGAGATTGTTTGATGAAGTGGCATGTTATCCATTCTTAAAGTGCTGATGCACACACGCGCATTCACACCCACTCCTCCATCTCCCTTTTAGTTCTTGTCAGCCATTATTTTTGTCTTTAACGGCAATATGAACTTGTCTCTTTCTACCTCTCTACCTACCATTGTGTCTCAGCCATTGATTTGGAGAATGTGTCAAGATCCAAGCTATTGTTCGCCATTGAATGAGACAGTCCCTGCATGGCACTTTTCCATTGGGAATGCATCTGTCACAGACAATGTCTCTGTCTCTCCTGCCATTGTACCATAGAAAATGTGTCAGTGATAGAGAATGTGTTCCCATATATTCCAATTGCCTGGAAGATGAATATCACTCTGCCAGGTGGGTTTCTCTTCAGCCCAAGCTTTAAAGCATGTCTTTCCCATTATAAACATCTTCTTTAACCCACTCAGCTGGCATAGAGGCCTGCCAGAGAACATCGTTTATCTGTGTCCTTTTCAGGGGTCAAGATCGATTCCATTTCACATATGCAGTTAATTTGGAAATGTAATTAGTAATTATCAAAATGGCATTGGCCTCAATTGCTGGTTGGTGAAAAATAACTCTTTCCTTCTGTTCTTGTTTTTTACATCTATTCCTCCTTCTCAAAACTCATTGGAAGAGAGAAGCTCAATTAATATTCAACCATAATAATGCATGTGTCATGTTTTATAGGCAGTAGTAACTTTGCTGTAAAGCCTTGCAGCGCCTTTGTTGAAATGTCACTGCATGTTGTAGATAAAAGCATTTGTGTATGTGTGTGTTATCCCATTCCCTGTCTGTCTGTAGAGAATGTGTCAGTCACTACCACGGTCCCTCCCACTCCTACCACCCATCCAATCACCTCCCATCCCACCACCCCAACCCTCCTAACACCCAGCTTCGCCCCGGACCCAAAAGGTAACGCATACACACCTTATTATTCAGCATCTGCTACCCTCCATCTCTCTCCTCGTCCTTCCCTGCTCTCCTTTGGTGTCTTTCACTCCCCTACTCATTTGATGACTCTCATGTGGCCCACACACACACACACACACACACACACACACACACACACACACACACACACACACACACACACACACACACACACACGTTTTTTTTGCTGCAACCTTCCTTTGCCCTGCATCTACATGAGCGTACGTGCCTGCAGACACTTGGGTGTGCATCGTGCGCAACCACCCACTCTCTCCCTCTTTCTTATCACTGGCTGTTTGATGCTCCCCACACACACATTGCACAGTCAGCATTTTTGTGTGTGTGTGTGTGTGCATGGTCTGGGGAGGGTCTTGGTGCTTGGTAGGTACTGTTGATGAATCTGCATTAAGAGTTTAAGGAACTGGCAACGCACCCAGCCTTTAGCTGACTGACGCTGGCCTCTGGAGGGCTGTGGAGGGTTTTGGAGATGCTACACAAACATATTTATCTGCAAACACACACATATACAGAGAGAGACGGTGAGGGAGAGAAAGAAAGAAGATCTGGGATCCAGGTGGTTGTCTAATCGTATTCTCCCAGATGAATGTTACACAGCAGGAGAAAGAAAGGCTGTTGGCACTACTCTGCTAAGTGCGTGTGCATGTGTGTGTGTGTGTTTGTGTTAAACTATACACTACACACTAAGTAGTTCCCCTCTTTTTTTTATCTATAGAATTTATTTATCTCACACACACACACTCACACAAACACATGCTTCCTGTTATCTGTTCTTCTTTCTTTCCATACCTTCGCTGCACTTTATCTCCTCTCTCTTACTTAAAAGGAGAGATGTAGCGAAGGGAGCAGGAGCATCCTTCTTGTTCTTCTGTTCAGCTGCCGCCGACTGTGGCAGGTTGAGGTTGTTCACCTGCTGGGCATGTGTGGAGATGCTTGAACAGTTTGGTGAACATTTAGTCAATGCTGATGTATCATCTGAGGAGAAACAACGCACTTTTTAATACTGTCAGTCATTTCCTCTGGAGCTCTGGGCTGCGGTGGATTAAGAACAGGATGGCGTGAGGTAAAGGTATAGTGCTTGAGTCCTTGCCTTTTCATCTGCTGTGAAATATTGCTTTGGCCGACTGCTCGATCCTGTCCTGTGTGCCTGCAGATGCGGCAGTATTCATTTTATCAAACACACACCAATACTTGATCAAACACAAAAGCAGGAATGTGACACACTTTTTCACAATGCTCAATGAGCCACTTATCCAAGAAATATATGCATAAGAACGCAGAACGTCTTTCAGCTGTCAATCCCTGTACCCCTTCCTCATCTTCCTTTCCTTTACCTCCTCCATAACTCTCTCTTTCTCTCCTGATCTCCATGTGTTAGCACTGTATTAATGATTCATGTTTTAATTCCGCTCTGTCAAGGTCCAAGAGCTGCATCAATAACTCCGTGTCCTTGTCTCCTATTGACCTTACCAGCTCTTTCACGACACCCCCTCAGCCCCCTCCAAAATGCTTTGGCTATTGTCAGCCATTATTTACTGGTGAAACTGTACACAGACACAAACTTGGTCTTAAGTGTGTTTCATAATCTATAGTAGGGCTGCAACTAACACTTAATCTTTCGATTCTTTTTTCAATTAGTCGATTAATTGATTCCAAAAATGAACATCCCAATTTACCAGAGCTCGCAGGTGATATCTTCAGATTGGTTGTTTTATCTGACCGACAAATTATTATAGTCATTATTATCAAATTCTGTTAGCTGACAAATTGCTTAATTGACTAATCATTTCAGTATTAACCTACATATTATTTTATTATTCTTCTGCTTTTGTTTTAGTAATTGTCATAAAGTAAAGTTTGTACAAGGTGAGGTTGACATGACTAATTCCTTACCACTACTGCAATTTTCTACTACAAAATGTCACACAATTTAGCTTGACTTATTATCTCTCTTCACTCATCTTGTGGTGAAGTGTTTGATTTCATTTCTCAGGGCTGCACTGCTCTGGGTGTAAACACACTCAAAGTTCCCCCTCATTCAAAATGCATTGTGTTGTTGACAGGTGCTTGGCTAGAGTGGGTTTGTAGAGGCTCACATTCTTATTTCTTTATTCACTCTTCTCATTTCTCCATCGTTTTCTCACCCATTTTGACTGTATGGCGTTTTGTGCAGTGGGGGTGATGAAAGGTGATAATGCAAGTTAAGTGGAAGATATCACCTTGTTCCCTGTACTCTCCCACATGCTGGTGTTTTAATGTTCTGTCTCTCACTTTTTATATATTTTCCCTACTTTGCCTGCACTTTCCCTTTATCTCCATATTTCCCTTTATATACCCCACACTCCACCTACACATAAAATTTGTTTCTTTTGTTCTTTCTCAGATCCTGGTGCAGTGGTAGAAACTCACAGTGCAGTACCATATGCAGTGATAGGTGGAGTTCTGGCACTGCTGGTTTTCACCATCATCTGTGTCCTCATTGTCACCATCTGGTGCTCTGTCCGACAGAAAGGTAACACATGCACAAACACACTCACAAACACACACACCAAGTAATGCAAAAGTTTCTTTCACCTCAGGGGACACATTTTAGCAATCAGAGTATTTTATCACAATTTTCATAGGCACGCTTTCTTATGTCTCCACTTTCTGGCATAACATGCTGTGAAAAAATCATTGCAGGGCAGTTACACCCATATTCTTAGAAAATAATCTTTTAAACTGAGGTGTAAAATTGTCAGCGCAAAGCAGACAGGATTGCGATGCTCCTCTCCAGGCGGGCACTGTCCATGATGGACGACCTTGGCCCTGATAGTGGATAGGATAGGATGGGGTGGGAAATGTAGGTGTGGTCCCCATGTTTTATGACTATATGTTAGTGTATCAAGGCTCATCTATTAAAAGCAGCCTCCCTGCATTCCCTATCTTTTTAAGTGCCCCCATGTTGGCAGCCTTTGACTGTGCACCACAGCTGCCAAGAAATGATCCGGGAACAGTGTAGCAGGCATTACTTACTCTGTGGCTAGACAAGCCATCAGTCAACATTCAGTATGGCTTGACTGCCAATCAGCACAGAGACAGGACCATTATAACCAAACCATGTTGAGACAGGGCCATTAGGGGTTTGTATTCGGCCAGTCGTGACTGTCAGCATGCCAGTCAACCTCTGCGTTAAAGAGAATGAGAGTGTCACTCACCCCTGGAGTGAAGGGACACTCAAGCAGGAAGAAGACTCGAGCAGTTCTTGCTCTCTGTAACCTGTAATGCACCGAATCATTAATCATAAAGAACTGAGAGGTGTTAAAATGTATGTAATGGGTTTTCTGAGTGACGCAAACATGCAACATTGTTCTCTTGCACCTAACCTTCCCTCCACCCTTTTCTGCCAATCTCTCCTCCCTCCCTGTCTTTTCTCTATTATCTTCTCCACCTGCCTATCCTCTTCTGCCTCTTCTGTTCACACATCCATCCCCTTCCTTAAATTTCCGCCGGTAGGCTCGTACCGTACCCGAGAGCCTATTCTTGCTTGGTATTGACCTAACAATCAGTTAACTAATGAATTAATCAGTTACAGGTATGGTACTCAATAATATTAGGGCTGATTGGTTTGATTATGCTGCATGGCGCTACAATGATCATGACGCTTTGCCACCTAACCTTCCCCCTCCAATCTCCCTCTTGGTCTCTCTCTCTTTCTCTCTGTCTCTCCCTCTCGCTCCCTCTGTCTCTTTTCATTCAGGTTCCTATCTTACCCATGAGGCCAGTGGGTTGGATGAACACGGTGAGGTGCAGGAGGCCTTTCTCAATGGGAACGACGCCAGCCAGGGCAAGAAGGAGTACCTACTGTAGCCCTTCTCCTTCCCTATTCCCTTCTATTCTGACCTCATCCCTCTATCTCTTACTCTCCCTGTATTTCACCTTATATACAGTATACACACATACACTTACATATACAACACGCCATTACAGGCGGCCTTCCGAAAACGACTGTATACAGATACTGCACATAGCCGATCCATCCCACTCCATTCCACTCCCTACCCTCCTTAGACACACACCCAGAGACAGACTCAGAAAAATAGAGCCTATAGACCCACCAGCCATTAACGACTGTGCCATATACTGTAAGTCGGAGAAACTGGGGAAAATGTAGAGAGCGAGGGGGATGGGTGAGGTGAAAGTAGACAAAAACTACATGATGCCATAATTATTTTGATCGAGAGGGAAGTGGGGAGCACAAAGAAAACAGGCACTCTGCAGTCGCCAAAGTGGAAGGGGAATTAGAGGCGGGTGACTGCTATAATTCCATTCCTGGAGAAAAACATCCATTTCACAATGCTCAATCTTTAACTGGCGGACAAAGTGTGAGCAGTGGTGGTGGTGTTGGCGGGGGGGGAGTTGACCAGGAGCTATTGAGCGGTAGACGCTAGAAAATTAAAATTTTTGCAATTGCCAAAGTATCTTGCCCACAGAGCGCAACTCAATAAACAATAAATAATTCCCTAACAACACTGGAGGTGTCCATACTATATGAACAGGCTAACTGTCCTGTTTTCTATCCCTGTTGGGTGGCCTGCCAATAATTTTGGCTGGAAAAATTACCCCCCCCCCCCCCCCCCCCCCCCCTCGCTGCAACAGTGAGGAAAATGCAGTTCTCTTTCCTTGTAACTATCGCCCCCTTTCTCTCTGTTCACCTGTTACCATCCTCTCCCCTCTCCCTTATATCTCTCTTTCTCTCTGTCTGTCCCCCTCTATCGCTCCTCCTTTGTTGGCTCCTAATAATGAAAGGATTAGTATTGGGCTGTGTTCCCGACAAAGAAGAAAGGAATATGACTTGCTAAGGCATTAAATAAAAGCGTAATTATTTTAAAATGTCATTAAGAGGATAAAAAAAAGGTTTAAAAGTCTTAATAAGTAGGACAAGGGGAGTGATAGCAAAAGGAATGAATGAGAAATAAATGGATGGATATTTTTCTGAATGATACCACACATATGCAGATACACACGCACATTCATACATACAGTAAACATGTTGACAGAACAAGTATACATATCTTTGAATTCCTTATTTGTATAAAAAAGAACAGCAACATAAAGTAAAGGAAACTTTTAAGAATTAAGAAAAAAGTTTACTATTGAAACGCATTATGAAGCAACTATACTAACACAGAATATTAGCCTATAGAGGTGAAAAGCCGAACAAACTACTGTCCAGTGAACTTTAAAGAAAATAAAGAAAAGAATAAAAAAAATCATTTGTCTTTATGATAAACCAGAGGTCTTATTGCTTTTTTATTAATTATTATTATTTGAACAATTATGATTGTTGTTAATGTTATTATTATTGCCGTTGTTATTATTACAATTGTAAATGTTAAAGAAATGTACACTTCCCATGGTTTGTTTTTTGTTTGACTGTAGAGAAATTGCTGTCTTTTTTCACTCTTACCTTTCCTCTCTTTCCCAGTCTTTCTCTCTCTTCGTCTCCTGTGCCTAGTCGTCTCTTCTCCTGTCTTTCACTCTTGTTTATTTTAGAGTCCATGTGTCATTGTTGATATATAGCTAACTATTTCTTTATAGGGGAAAGATACAAAGCACGACAAAATAAAAAAGAATTCAAAAATAACCTTTGGGATCAGACTGGTTTTTGAATGTGTTTACTGTGTAATTAGCAGGTGCTGTTTTTGAAATCCTGTGAAAAGAGAACAGGAGATGGAGCATATGATTAGATCAATGGGGAATAGTGGAGTTATAGGAGGGAAGATAAAGATGAAGGCGGCGGAACCAGTTATAACTGGCAGCTCATTCCAAATAGATAGAATAAACAAAACAGAAGGTTCTGTGGCGTAGCTAATGAATCATAAGAACAGATAGTGGGGACGAAAGGGTGACAGGAGGGTTGAGTCAGATGCACACAGAAAAATATGACTCTGCCATTAACTTCCACGCAATCAATACCCGATTCTGTCGAGAAGCACTCAACATGTCCATCTGTGCGCAGGGCTAGATTTGAAAGCCGCCGGAGGTCACCGGGTGATAGATCGATGTGTTTCTCTTCTATCGATGGCAAGGCTCCATGGTCGGCTGTCATAAAGACAGATTGTCAAACGGCAATCAAAGTAATGGACTTGCCAGGCGCTACCAGCATGAGTTGACACTTCGGCCAACAAACAATTCTAACACACACACACACACACACACACACACACAAGTCAACACCAGGCATATCTTCAGTTTATGATGACGCAAAGGTAGCGAAGGAAGCTCCTGCTATCAGGCCCACCATGGTAGATGAGTAATAAAACTGAGAATATTGCCCCTTTATATGTCTTCAAAACAGACAAGTGTATGTCCTTCAAACAAAGGTTTCATCTGTTGTTTTCCTGCAGGGTTTACAGCACTCAATCTGGTTGTGTTTGTTGGTTGTTTGATACTGTTGTTTCTGCAAAGAAAAACCTTTTTCACTCTGGCTCTATATTGTATGTTTTCCATAAAAGAAGACTTTAATCACATTCAAATGAACATGACTTATTGATGGGTAGTTGCTAATGCTGTGCTTGCTCTGTTGCATCCTGGGAAACCGTCCATTATCTGACCATAGCAATGATACTATTCAGCTGCTAGACCTGATGACAATTGCACCATCACAGTGATCATAGAGGGTGATTATTAAATCAATAGACATAAGCAGAAATGAGATCGGAACAAGCCAATATTCCTCCCTAAGTTTATGACATGCAGTGAATGTTACATAGTCTGGCCAGTAATGACTGCAAGAAGTCTATGAATTACTCACGCGTCTTCTCCCTGATGCTAGTTTCACCGATTAACGTCCTGGAACGGGTCCACATTAGAGAATTCCCCGTTTATGACCCATTTATGACAGTCATATTTCATTTCTACGAGTTGTAGTAGATATCCCAGTCCATCCAAACAAAACTCTTTATATTTGTGGTGGCTGTGTGGTGGATTGGACACATGGATTGGTGTTATCCAGCTGTGAAGCCAACCCTAATGACTTGGTGAACACAGCTTATGTTCACGGGTCTTGGCAGTGTGACCCAAGCGAGGCAAGGAGGTGTGTACAGAGTGGCGGTACAGCATGAGGCATTGATTGAGGTGCCTGGATGTGTTGAATAATCAGAAAGCAGAGAGGCAGACAGAACAATTGAATGGGCAGCCAAGCCAGGGAGGCTGGGGAAATTTAGTTTTTTCACTTTTCTCTTATCAATAATGTGTTCCAGTCAGGGAATTTTTTTTTTTTGTCGTGATGGAAGACATACTGTACTGTGTATTTTCTGAGTACATAAAGAGGAGATGAAAACAGGGAAAGACATGATGAATAAAAAGATAAATGAAAAAAATAGACACAAGATCTGTAAAAAGAGCAACAAGAGAGGTACTCAGAGAAGAAGGGCGAGGAAGAGCTGTTCTAGGTTGATGAGAAACAGAAAAAAGAAGAGCGAAAGTGTCATGCTCATGTTCCACGCGGAAAGAGATGGATTTCTTCTTTTTAACTCCATCAGTGATTTCTTAAACCAACTCAGTTCAAGATGAACAATCCAATTAGTGTGAGCAAGGCCCTTTTTATTACAAGAGCATCACATTGTATTACAAGTTTAATCAAAACAGCTATGAAGATTGTGTCATAACCAGGTTAATTATGTTTTCCCTACAATGCTGCGTTCTCTCTGGACTACTATGTTATTACTGAATGTTTAATTAAATGCTGTCACTCATATATCTACATCACTGGTGGTTGGCTTAGTAGACACTTAAAACAGGCTTAGAATAAGACCCATAGGAAGAGCAGTCAAAGAAAACAGACATCTGTGATCAGTATAGCAGTCAACAGCTGGAGACTTAATTTTCTCACTGACATTTGGTGTGGGACCTGATAATTAACTGGCCTTTTCATTTGCGAGTTATTCATAATGCCTGTGAACAAGGTTGCTGATTCATTAAAAAGCCAACAACAAACAGGAATGTGCTGTATTTATTTGTCTTTGGGCCATAAGCTGTTTGTTTCAAAAACTAGATTTTTCTTATACACACAAAAAAGGAAGGAACATTGTTTAAAGAAAATATGCTATACTGCTTGAAGATAATGACAAATTTTCGGTGAACAGCTTAGATTCATTTATTCCAGATTCCAATTGGTCAAGAAGTCAGACCTCTGGGCACACTTTGGCTTTAAGGGAGTGTTTGGCTGAAGCCCATGGAGCTGCCTGCACTGCCTCACACAGGGCCATACGGACAGATTTTCCTCTGGATGGGGTTACTGCAGGTGGAATGTGGGGAACAGAAAGAGGAAAGGATGCTCGTTCTTCCCCAACTTTTTTCTTAGAAGGAGTGAAGAGGATTGGGGGCACGAGGCTGTACAGCTGGAAGAGGAACACGGCAACAGCATGAGCCCAGGCAGGAAGATTGGTACTGGGGGTGAAAAGCAAGAGAGCATGGATAATATGGAGCGGCAGGCACAGCACAACTAAGAGGGAGAGGGATAGAGACAGAGAACGGACCCGGCAGGAGTCCTTATTCAGGGGATCTGTATGACTAAAAGGAGTCTTCCTGGGCTTGATGCATAGCAAATCGAGGTAAATGGCCAGCAGGCAAAGCAAGGGGAGCAAGAACACTGTCATCCCATGGACATAGACTAGGAACTGGGGACTGAGAATGTTGTCAGGGGCGCACACTCCCCAGTGGCTGCTGTGAATCTCAGCGTAGGTGAAGTTGTGCATGTCTTCCACATAAAACTTTGACAGGAATCCTCCGTATGGAAGGTACTTTCCAATGATCTTGCGGTCATGGTGGTACTTAGGGGAAGGGGTAAGATGGGGTAAAGAGGTCGTCCAGTTGCCAGGCAGCCCAAGCCCAGCTGTGCCCGGACCAGTCCCACCACGTCTCCAGGTGTCGAGGACGTCCGAGCTGATGAACTGGGCGAAGGAGGACAGAACAGAGCCCACCCAGCACAGCAGAACCACACACAGAGCTCGTTGACGGGTCATCACTGAGGAGTACCTGGCATTCACAAAGTGGACAAAATTATTTGATTGGCATACTAAAACTGTTCTCAAATGCCTTAAAGAAGGAAATGAACATGAGCAGATATAAAGTTTCTACATTGCCTGGACACACATCTCGCACCAAGAATAAAGAACTCGTCCTATCAAGAAAGGGGCATTTTCATTTTTTTATTAATTTCTGACTTTTGCAAGAGTTGCTAAAGAGCTGTTGATCTGTTTTAACAGCTATACTATATCTACACATATCTACTATTTGTAAGCATCTCAATTGGCCACAAGGACTGCTCTTGAAAATAGTTCTGAATGAACAAAAATCCAATCTTAATTACATCTTCTGGTTTACTTTCTGGCTTTGGGAGGGAGGGAGGCCTGAAGTGAGGGGCTAATTTTTTCAGTTGTCTTTTTTAAAATAGACATAATACTGACTTTCTTGCACCGAAAGGCTGGTTTTGTAGGTCACTGTCAATCAAACATCTAAGAGCCCCAGCCTATTGATATTTACTCGCCCTGTCTCTCTCAGATGGCAGTATAAGAAATGCGTAATAAAAAAAAGCCTTAGCAGCACTGAACAAACAGCATACAATGGCACTTCTTGACATGATTGCTGCTTTTTTTTTCTTTTACCTTATATAGATTTTCTTCCTTTACAGATGAAAGCATGGTTGAGAGTGTTGGTTGACTTTTGCCACCCACATATTCACCCTCTCCCACACATACAAGAAAGTATTGAAGCATTATATGTAATTGAAATTTACAGTATGTGATGCTTTATTATATTTCAGAGAAAAATATTATGTAAGGTATCTAATTGGTATTTAATTTTTACTATGTTAATATTTGACACTTAAACTCACAATCTATACTTATTCTTCTACTGCTTAAACTGATTTAACCCTCTTCTACGCTCACCTGTCTGCCAAGTGATGCTGCAGGTGGCTGTCCAGTGTAAGCAGCATCAACAGGAACATGGTAAACTGCCTGACCAGCAGGGGGCAGCACACCAAGGTTATGCAGGTGTACAGACACTGGGGCGTTCGCAGGTTGAGTAGCACGGTCACAGGAACCGCGACTGCACCCCCTACAGCCCCCACCCAACCCAGGCACAGCCGCAGACAACAAGTGACACTCCGTAGTTGGGGCCCTGCACCCTGGGTTCTCTCCTGGATGTCAGCCACTGTACTGCTGCCACTGACCGCCATGCATAACCTCACGCTCACCACAATTACAAATACAGATAGGATGCACTGGCACAGGGAGTACAGCCACATGAATTCCATGTCTGGGGGAGATTTAAAAAAAAGACAGAGAGCGAGACAGAGACTGATAAATGCAAATAATATATTTGATTACAGTTTAAAAAGTAATTACTGATAATGATGTGAAAGAGCAGAAAATTACAGAAAAATGTATCGATGCTTATGTAAATACAGCCTCATTCACTCTCACTCCTGCCTCTTCCCACACGGCTCTTTCCTTGCTGTGTTAACTTGCATTGTCAAAGCAATGTTCGGACATAGAGAAAGACAAAGAACCGAAAGAATACAAATGAGAAGGAGTGACAAAGAGTGGAGGAAGTTTTGAGGTTAAGTATAGGGGTGTAGGTCAAGGCAAGAGAGGGAGAAAGTACAGATGAGGAAGGATAGAGAATGATGAAGGTTTGTGCTAGGGGCAGAGAGACGGGCAGGGAAAGAGTAGATATTTTGATAGGTATAGGAGAGCTGTAAACGTGCCTGGAGAGTGAAAAGGTCAGGCCAGACCAGATTTGACAGAACTTCTCCACTGAGGATGTGAGCGCCATGCAAACACAGAGCAACAAGCACCAAGCTGGGTGGCAACATACTGTTAACACTCTCTTTTTCTGGTCTTTGTTTTGCCTCTCTTCTCCCTCTGGCCCACCATGCATCATTTGCACACTCATACTCTCTGAAACACAAATAGACCTAAACATTTATGCATAAATACATGAGCACTGACGCTCACAATCACACAAGAGCACACTCCCCCACCAATGAGTAATTTCCAGCAAATGCATTAAAAAATGATTGGCAGCTAATTTTAGTGCATTTTCAAACAATAGTCTTGCATAGAGTAGGGTAGATAAATATTGAAAAAGCAGATTTGCAGCAGCAATGTGACACCTGTCCATTCCACGTAATTAGTTTGACCCTTTCAGAACATTTGGTGTTAGTTGTCACTTTTCCATAACAATCATTCCCGAAATAACCTCTTTATACCACTTCATAATCACTTTACACAGTTGTCTCCTGTCTCACCACTTGAAGGGCCTAAGCTAAATTGATTTACTGAAGTAATTAATGGAGTTTAATCCACCCTGTGTGAGTTTTGCAATTCAAATTGGTTGCTGGTCACTCCCAGTGTAATTAATTGCCTTAATTAATCAATTAAGCTCTTTGAAACAACATATAAGGCAAAACCTTTAAGTATGGTCAGTGGTGCCTGGATGTTGACAATGATAATAATTCCAAAGAAGTAAGTTAAGAAAAAAAGGTACAGTTACCTGTTGTGAAGCCCTGCGATGACACAGATAGTTTATACAAAACTCTATAATATATTCACTGAATGACTTGGCTGCCTTTTTATTTCCCTCCAGTATCTCTATCTTTCCCTCTCACCTCTTACTCTAAACTGTCTGCCCCCACTGACAGAGTATAAACCTGATTCATAAACCTCTGCTTATCCACCTGCCTTCTATCTCTCTCTCCTGTCTCTGCAAACATATCAATTGTGTCAATGTTGGAGCATGGCTGCCCTTTCCATTGGAAATGTGCAAAGGGCAACACCACCTCTGCCAGCCACTGAACAATGTAAATAAGGTACACACAAACATACACACATGAGCATGGCCTCACACAAAAGTAGGGTTTATTCTTTGTTCTCATTGCAAAAACCTTCTCACTCCGATTTACTTTGAATCGTCTAATTGTCTCTTCATTTGAGAGAGACAAAGTAAAAGAAGAAGCAACTCTGAAGGCAATGTGCTTTTTGATGGAGTGGGCATGAGTTGGAGGTGATATGGATGAGCAGAGATATCAAAGACATTTCACAGTCTTATTTAAAGCCATTGTTCCATTAAATAAAATAAGGATGCAGCATTAGTGTATGAACTTTTGCTAGGATACAGAGGGAATGCATGCCCTCAATAAACAATATACCTTTAGGCTTATACTTTACAATATCCATGTTATTCCTCCTGTGATCTTAGATAGTCCATTTAATAATACATAATAGTGTACTCTCCAGCAAAACTGACAAACAAACAAAGCCTGGAGCTTGAAAACTAAGTGTTGTTTGCTCAAAAAGTTGACTTTACATGCAAATGACCTTAATCAAACTGTAGGGCTGACAGTTATAGCCTGGAAAATATGCCTATATTTCCAAAAAATCACCCAAGCATATCAATGTTTATACAATCATTCTCGCACTGTCTGCCAAAAGGGCTGATTTCCAGGCAAGGGAACACTGAGCCCAGTCGAGGGAGCCGTATTTCATAAAAACACACAGACAATACAAATCAAAAACTGCTGCAATTAATTACAGTAGCCTATGTTTATTGGTTAATTGTAGAAGTGGAGACTCTGAGGAATGCAGGGTGAATGCAGATTACACAATCAGAATCATAATAAGTTAACTCTATTAAAATAAATGATAAATGTATGCTTTTTGTGTGCACTCAATTTAAAGATAGTGTTTGTGGCACCAGAATGTAGCCTACAGCCTATTTCAATGTAACATAATAATAATTGCCTCTCTCGTTTTGCGTTACAATTCTAGATTTAATTGTGCAAGGTAATAACACAGTAAAAAGCTGTATGTTGATGACTATGGGCTATCCCAAGGCTCAAAAAGATTATCAACAAATTTTGTTTCAGCTTCTCTGAGTATTCACAATTGTCATGTGGTCGGTGGACTGTGATGAGCTGAATCGGTGGAAAAAACAACGCTGTAGTCTCGCGTAATGGAACGTGATTTGCCCGTTTTAACATGGGTTGGAAACCCCATTTCACCCTCTTCCCTTCGCTGTCCACAAGCAAGGTAAAGCGCTATTTTCAGTCGTCGGTTACATGCTGCTAAATTGCTTTAAATCTTTAGCATTTACCTTCAAAATGTAGTCAGGCAGGATATAACACACTTGTTAATAAAGTGGTTGAGCTTTGCGGGAGATTAATAGACATGTATATTTGTATTTTGCAAGGATTTTAGTTGAATGCTGCGCTCATACTATAGGTCTGTTAGTAATGGCTGCCCCCATGCTACCTCGTTGAGGCCTGCTAGCTGGTGGCTAGCTGTCACTATTTAACTTACTATTTATTGCATTTATGTAAAGTTGATATACATTTAGCCAAAACATTTATTGCGTGCAGCGTATTGGGATCTCAGTGAATTTTCTTTTTTAAAGGTTTATGACTTCGGGTCATCCTGAGACGGGTCCCGTAACGATAGCTAACTTTAGTTTAGCACTCATCGCCTGCTCCAAGGGAATCTAATGCCGGTTGAACTTGTGTTAACGAGAGCCCCCATACATGTATCTGTCTTAAATTGTACCCTTGCTACTTGGATTGTTGACCTGGCGTTTCCTATTTAGTAATGAAAATGTAATCAAAAGTGAAGATGAGCGGGTCTGGCGTGCCCATAACGTCGAAGCAGCTGATGTCGATAACGTTACTCCTCACTCGTGTTCTAAGTAACGTTAGATCACGTTGTTTCCACAGGCCAGTGAACAGCTTAATTGTTAATTCTCGTAATCAGGAGAACCCAACTCAGTCTATTCCTAGTGCATGTCAGATGTGACTAATGTAACGTTAATGTATCTTAACGTTACATGTGTTGCCTTTTTACATTCCATATCTTCTACAACGCTAGATGCCAGGTGTCACAGTGAAAGACGTCAACCAGCAGGAGTTTGTCCGTGCCCTGGCGGCTTTCCTGAAGAAGTGAGTATCTTGTTTTCCCCACACATCTTATTCTTAAGATTTCAATACATTGTGCACCCACGAGTGATTACACAACGTTATACTTGTGGACTTGGTTCCATCCTTGTTTTATGACACTGTACCTCTTGTTGTACATAGTGCTATATTTTAGAAACTTAAGTATTTGTATGGCATACTGTTGTGGTTTAGTTCTCACTGACATTTCTTGCCTCTCCACAGGTCAGGAAAACTGAAGGTGCCCGACTGGGTTGACCTCGTCAAATTGGGTAAGCACAAGGAGCTGGCACCCAGTGATGAGAACTGGTTCTACATCAGAGCTGGTAAGTCCAAATATTTTAATTTTAGTTTCTCATTAGCCATGGGCTGTGTACAAAATTGCAGACTAACATAATACAAATAACATTCATTCCAAGTATGCTAAGTATGATGTCAAATTGAGTATGTAGTGTGTTCCAACTGCATGGTATGATGATTTATGTACATGAGAAATACCCAAATGTATACTAGATTAGCAGGAATTTATTCAGACTTTGCAATGGCAGTAAAATGAGAAACATCTCGGGACATTAATGTGCAGTTAAGAGGAACTTTATGTATATATTCGTTCTGTGTTTAACACTAAAATATTGATTTAATAATTTAAAATGATACTGTGAAACATAAGTAGTAGAGGTTTTTGATTTTACATTTGTAATAAACAATCTTGATTCAGTGGTAGCTGGGACAGTCATGTGAGAATGCATATTGCTGTAGTACTTTCCTGAGCATGGTATGTGATCAGTGTGTACTGAATTAACGAAATTTAACGATTATGTAGTACACAGTATGTGACTTGGTGTTAGTTAATGTTTGCCATTTTAGCTTCCAGTGGGAGATTGAGTTTATATTGCAACTTTGCTGTTTCAAACTTTACTGTTGCTGCTCTAGAAACATCATTTCATCATAAATTGTTTAATTTTTTAAAAGCTATTGTTTAGTAATGGGGAAAAAAACAACTGATAAGAATATTGGTAGTAAAACCAAACCATTAGAGTATTTAAGAATACTAGTATAGCTTAAAATCCTAATGAATACCCATTTCTAGTTTCTAGTCTAAGTTTATGATTTTATCACTCACTCACAGTTAACAAATCCATTTTCCTGGAAGAGCGGCTGTCAAACTGTTTTCTATATGCGAGAATGTTTGTTGCTTTACATCTGACAAGCTATGTCCTTGTTTGGATTCTTTTACAGGGCTCAACGTTAAACTTTTTTGCAACTGGCCCCACTGGGCCAGTGGGGTTGAAACTTACTGGCCAAGACAATTTTTACTGTCCCTCCTTCCAAAAGTGTTCAATTGTTTATTAAATACATCCTGGATATAAAAAAACTAAACAAATGTAATCACATTTAAAATTAAAAAAAATAAAAAGGTTAAAACAATTTACTTTAAAACAAAACATACTAACAGGCTCAAACATGACGTGCTCTCCTACTGACAGCCATTTATGAAAAATGTACACAGAGCAGCAGACACGAGTTGCCTCTATCCTGATGAACAGGTTGCCACGGTAGTGATCTGTCAATCACAGGTAGTCCTGTCCAAAAGCATACGCTGCATTATCGTCTATTTTCCCCTAAACAGGACCATAATTTACTAAATGAACATCATGCTGTGTCGAAGAAGACTTGAAACTAGCGACTGAGACTATAAACTCATTTAAAAGTGTTTACTGAGGTAATAAATCAGCTGAGAAGTAGCAACATTTTACCATTATTTCTAATGGAACTCGGCCCCTGCTGGCCGTTACAGAGAATGCAGCAGAGAAAGTTCTGTCTGCATGGCTTCACTTTCGACCCAGCAGTTGCTGCATGATTGAGATTAGAGAAATAACATTTGACAACCTCTCGTCACTTAACTACAACTCTGGATTGGACATCGGTGCGCGCCAAGAGCTACAAAACAACTGCAGGATGTTGAATTTCTATTTTTTTTTTTATATAAATACTAATGTCTTTGCACTGGCCCTGTTTTAAAATATATATATATATATAAAATATCTCAAGACAACCAAAATTGTTAACTGCTAATAAATAAGTTTGTTTAGGGGCAAGTAAATATTGACATGGGGCAAGTATATTTCTGACCCACTTGCCCCAAATTGGCATGTGAAGAAGAGAAAAAACTAACATTCTACCCTGCTAAAGGGATGTATAAATATGTGGATTTCATGTTAGCGGATACGTCATCTATGCAGTGTTAGCTTGCTTGTCTTCATAAAGGCCAGCACAGAACCCTGTGATTTGATGCTCAATTTAAAAAGTGGCTCATGGAATGTTTTTCAGTGTTCTGCATAAACAAAGCTTTAAACCTAATGACTACTGTCAACCGTACTAGGGCCAGTATTCCCACAATCCAATGAAGGTTAAAATCAGGGGCAACTGGACTTGGTTGAAGGACGAAACATCTTCCAGTATCTTCAACCAAGTCCAGTTGCCCTTGATTTTAACCTTCGTTGGATAACTATGACCTGGATGACTGAGAATCTTCATAGACTTAAATTTTAACCTAATAAACTACCTTTTTTATTATTATTATTATTAAACGGTGCTAAAACAAAGTCAGATGGGGGAGAACTTGTCCTTTGGTTTCCAATTTTAAGACTTAATTGTTTATTGCCGTAGGTTAAATGTGTAACTGAAAACAGGTTTGAACTCTGTGGATGGGATGTACAAGTTCACTTGATTTTTCACTTCAGTGCCTTGCTCATGAAATATGAAACCTCACTTCTCATTCATTTTCCTGTCTGCATTTCTTACCGAGGTCACACCCCCACTTATCCAACATCTCTATTTTACCATGGTGAAAACCCTCTAAGCAATGTAATGGAACTGACACCACATAAAAACATCCCCTCTTCTTCTCCCACAGCATCCACAGTCCGCCACCTGTACCTACGTGGAGGTGCTGGTGTTGGCTCCATGACCAAGATCTATGGAAGTCGCCAGAGGAACGGTGTATGCCCTGCCCACTACAGTGTAGGATCCAAGAACGTTGCTCGTAAAGTGCTGCAGGCCCTTGAACTGCTGAAGATGATTGAGAAGGATCCCAATGGGTGCGTGCCTCCATCAGTTGTGTCCCCTAGATAAGATCTTGCATAAAAATACGCACATGTTGACTTCTTAATTTGTTAAAGGTAACCTGTTTGGCATTTAAGTGCCCACAAATCACAGTAATTGTGTTGAGTTTGTTTGAATTTTACAATATGACCCTTTTGGATATGTATGTTTAGTCTTTGTAGAGGCATGTATTTGGCATATGCACAATATAGTGTTTCAAGGCTACTGTGGGCACAGTAGTTGGGTACCCCCCTCCACACATATGGTTATTCATTCTTGGGATACTCTGTCACAGATGGTTCTTAATTTCCCCTCTGCATTTCCAACTTCAAATGCAGAAGCATGACATAAAAGAGCCCCATTAATGGGATGCTGGAAAACTGAAATCTCTAAATGCATAAGCCTGAATATTGCTTCGACTTTGCTATTAATATGTATTTGCACTGTATTGAAAGGACTAATTGATGGGCTTGATTTGTATTGAGTTCAAGTGGGCAGAAAAATGAAATTCCACTTTGAATTGCCTTTGTTTCAGGGCTAATAATGAGTGATTTTTGTGTATGGGTGGAGAATTGATGTTTCCCTGAATGTAATACTGTGGCGTAAGGAAGTAGTTACTGCAGACTTGAGCATTTTGTGTATTGATTTTTTTTAAGTTATGAAGGGTGATATATTGTCCAATTTTTCTGTAATAATTTTTTGCTTTTATCCATTTCCCTCAGTGGTCGCAAACTAACCGCCCAGGGAACCAGAGACCTGGATAGAATTGCTGGCCAGGTGAGAAACTAATCTGTCTTCACTAGATATTATGTTGACATACGCACAACTAACTTGATTATTTGGATTTTGGTGAAAGTCCAAGCAAGATTGTACCACTTTACCATTTATCTGAGACAGTTAATACTTGAACTATTGCGCATGTTATGCATCTGTATCCCCCCCCCCACAGATTTCATCAAAGTACATAGACATTTTTTTTTTTAATTACTTCTATTGTCTATAGTATGCCCAGAAAAGTTTGGGTGTGTCACATACTACTATATATGCATTTACTTGTACATTAGTATGTCTTTAATGAATTACAACACCTCCAACTTGCCCCTATCTCTGCGTCACCGCCTTGCCATGAGTAATTATTGAAACACACTGCTGCTTTGCATCTGGTTGAACTTTGTGAACAGAATCAATAGTCAAATAACGCATTGAGCCACGCTAAGCCTTATTCAGTACATTTAAGAGATGAACTTAGTGTCTGTCAAGCAATATGTGTTGTCTGTTTACGGCCTTGGTTAAAGCTAACACGGCAGTTGCAGTAAGAACATTTCCTTGAATCCCACCAAAACCTTCTGACCTGTGCCTCTACATATTTGCTACTGTCTCGGTAATGAGAAAAAACCCATTTCATTAAATAATGAGATCTAGTATGGTTGCTAAAGCCTGGTCCAATCTTCTGCTTGAATTTAAATGCTCCAGTATTCGGCTCCACAGATGAATCATTGCAACCTCATGCTGGCCAGCCAAGGTTGTTTTTACTGACAGAGAGACTGGCATTTCATGTGACGTTCAGATGCTCGGATGGTGCCTTAAGCGTGTGTGATCACAGAAATATCATCCCTTTGCTTTGATGCGACACCTTGTCTGTTACGGGAGTACATGGCCCCAGTGTCGCTTCAGCATGCCAGGCTTTTTAAAGCGCTTGTCCTTTAGGCAAATTTGAGTCTGCCAGCCAAGTGTTATGTGTCTTCTGTGGCACACTACTGGAATTGTTTGTTCGCTCTCAGTAAAAAACAAATCGCAGTTGGGCCTTGTCAAAAAATCAGGAGAGCGGCAGCAGTGTTGTGATAATTCAAGGGTAAAAGGGGTAAACATGAGGAGGGAATTTCATGCTTGGCAAGTCTGCCGTATGGCACCAGTTTTCTCCTTGTTTACCCATGCTAATGAGCAATATGCAGATGAGCAGACCTGGGCCCAGCCCTGCCTACCTACTGCACAAAACTGGCAGGAAGCATGTTGGTGTGGCTCCGCTACCTCCTTGTGAATCCCCCGTGTGTGTTGCAGATTCTGATGGCTTTGTAAGAGATTGATGCTTTTCCCCTTGTAAGTGAGGTTTCTGCTATGTACTGTCAGTGGGCTATTCATGGTGTTTTTGGCAATTGGAACACAGTAAAGTGGTTCTCTTCCAAACTGTGTACACTCTAAAGTCCCCATGAAATTGCATTTTGATAGCATCTTACTCCCTTAAGTTGCACATTTCCTGTTCAAACAATGTTGTGGTGGGCCTTTATGTGCTAAGAAATTTACAAGTAAACAGTAAACCAGTTGAATATTAAGCAGATGGTAAGATCCATTTGATCTTGATTGATATAAATGAGTTTAAATAGTAAGATCTTTTGCACCAAATATGGCAAAATGATGAAACCATTAAAATACAATCCCCCCCCCCCCCCCCCCCCCCGCAAGTAATTGGATTTAGATATAAAGACAACACCAGTTTTCAAAGGAACTACATCACCTGTCTGCTGCAGGACTTAACTTGTGTATGTCTCATGCTGTCTTGTTTTTGTCTCTCCCCCCCCCCAGGTTGCAGCTGCAAACAAGAAAACTGTTTAATAAATCTTTTTTGGACAAAGTTGAACACTGTGTCCTCCTTTGTTGGTAACTTATGTGTACAATGAAAGTGTTTCTGAGTACATTGACATTCTGCTCAGTATTTTGAAGTCTGTTCACCCCTGTCTAAGGAATAGGTCTTTGGACTCATATGTCATTGCCATTGTTCAAGTTAAGCCAAATTCATTAAAAAGGCTAACGTAGTTGACCTGAAACTGCTTGCTTTCAATAGCAAAGCAAGCTGCTGCGTGAAATCAACCCTAGCTGGTTTCTGGATGCCTGGTTTAAATGTCTAAAGGGCAGCAAATTACCATTAGATGTAGTGTTTTCAGATCTTCATATCCTCGAACCAGCAAAAGCTCACGACAGGGTGCAGTTTCATTAAGCAGTTTGAAAAGGCTTCCTAAGAGCTGTTCATCAGTAGCCAACACGTTCTGTCGCAATACCACTTTCACTTCCATAATTTTTTTTTCTGCCACTGTGTTCATGTATCAGATGTAGTTTGTACAGATTTGTCCATAATACCATGACAACCAAGGAAAATTGTTAAAAGGCAGATGATTACATTTAATAAGCAGCACAGTTGGTGGTTCAATAGCTGGTAAGGAATGATGTCATGATTTAAGAGTTTCATTCAGGGCCAGAGTGCCACCTACAGACTCTACAGCCAACAACAATTCTTAAACAAACGTGACAGTGTTACACCATTGAAGGAGTATTGTACACTTACTATTTTACACTGTGCCAAAAAAAAATTAGAGATTTGGCAAACTGAGACAAGAAATTAAGCAACCATATTAAATGACTACAGCATTTAATGTGTGGCTAAGGGGTTGCTTAGCTCATTGAAAGCAGGCCTTTATTACTACATCATGTGTCTAATTTAAGCAGTCTAAATAGTGAATGTGTTTAGGCTAGAATCCAAAACCAGTCTCTTCCAAAGTGCAGGATTTTGAAACATTTGGGTTTTCAGTTTGGTCATGTTAATACCACTTGTGTTTTTCTAATTAGATACACTTAAACGTTTGGTTGCATAAAACTCGATCTGAGAGCACTTGACTGATTTAATTTGGTGGTGCTTCTGGAATCCTGCAGAGGGTGCCAAAGCCTATAGAATATCTATCACTGCTATACATGCGCTTTAAGGTGATTTGCCTCTGAGGTGCATTCACCGGTATTTAAAGCAGCAGCACGAATATACATCTAATAGCATCAGCCTATTTCTAAGGCATGCTGAACACCTCATTATAAATAAATGCAGTATTTTAAAAAGGCTGACAGTTCAAATATAAATTTCAGGTGCAGATAAAGGGGATTTATGGCTTAGTTGATTTTCTGTTATCAGAAGGTTCCCTGAATATGTTTAGCTCTGTCTTTATACTTAATATCCAACACTCCTCTAATTGTGTTTTGCAACAGCTTCAGGAGCTTTTTACAGAGAAATGTAATACGCAGTGCCAATTGACTAAAACGTCCAATCGGTTTCCATTTCCAATTTGAGCCAGGGGAGCTTCATGTGCTGGCTTTTTTTGTTCCTCAGCTAGCCTTGAGGCAACAAAACTACAACCACCAAATATGAAGGGAGGGGGGGCGTGCATTGTTCACTTATCTGTGCCCCCTTTGAGATAATACAGATTGCTTTTATATTAACCCAATTCATGTCCAGATTCGAAGAACAATAATCGCAAGGCATTGTTTGCTGACAGTGCTGAACTGTTGTTCACAGGCTGCAGTGCTCGCTGTGTATGTGTGTTTTGTGATGACCAAGCTTTTGGTCCTTTGTTTGCAAGATACCGTGTGTTGCAGATCCCTGGACGGTGAGCCTGTTGTTTGCCAGTCTGTCATCCACTGTATCTGTGTTTACAGTACACACAGCACAGCACACAGAATGCAATGCACGCTGCCCCATCCTATGGGCTCGTCTGTTTTTATAATGTCAGTCATCATAAAGAGTCTCCATCAATTATTCTGCACGTCTCTCAGGAAATATTAATCTCGTCTTTTCATACACCCCCCCTCATTCTCTCAGTCATCTCCTCCATCTCCCTGTCTGTCTGTCTTCCGCCTCCCCGCTCCCTCCTTTTTTCATTTGAAGACCAGCTGTTCCTGAACACCTGAACCAATCGTCTCTCCCTCCCCTGGCCCATCCTTTTCTCCTTCCCCCTTTTCTTACTTTGTGATCCCTCTTTTTCTTCTACCCTGTAATTTGGAAGAGAGAGAGAAGGATAAACATGTCCTTGAGTTATAGAGAAATGTGTGGAATCCACCAGAGGAGGTCTGCCATATCTGTTCACTCGCTACTGTTTCACTGTGTATGTGCGCGTGTGTGTATGCTCACCTGTGTGTGTGCTTTGTGTATCTGGTGTTAATGTGCAGCGCTTTTCAAGGCAATTTCAGCTCCACTCAGTCAATTTGTTTATGCACTGATTTGTCATTGTGTGCTGGGTAATTATCAGCAGGCTTCACTATAGCAATTACTGCTGTGGAACAATTACCACTTTAACAAATACACATCCAAGTGGTTTGTCGTGCCTAGTGTGTGTACGTGTATGTGTGGAGGTGGCTGCACCTACTTGCTCTCCCAGTTCTTTGGCAGCTCAGCTTGATCATAGTGAGAATGGATGCAGACCTGCCTCTCACCTCCTCAGGGCTGGAAACAGCAGATAGCTAAGAAATGTCTCTGCTGCGCAAGTCTCTCTAAAATAGAACCACTATCAGGAGAGCTCCTACACACACATACACACATTGTCAACCCACAGCTTCATGCCCTGTGGCATGTTTTCCTCTAAAAGACTAGACATACCTCAGAAAGTTTCCCAGCATTCCCAGTCTCTGGCATAGTGAGTTAAATTGGAGTTTTCTTGGCAAAGCTGACACAGATCCCATAGAATACGCTTCTGTTTTAGCCAAGATAACATCAGCGTTTCCTTTCTTATCAAAAGCACAATCCTTTGTTTCCGTTCAACTTTTGTTGACTTCAAAACCTCAATCTCATTTAGTTTTGTGAGTGCGTGTGTAAAAAATACTTTCTCTACTGAAAATGTTAAGCTAGGTTATTTAGTACTTGTGAATATATTCTCTAACATTATGCATAATATACAATACTCCTCAAATTGTGTATTGCAACAGTTTCGGGAGTTTTCCACAGGGAAATGTAATACGCAGGGCTAATTGACTAAAACGTCCAATCTGTTTCCATTTTCATTTCCAATATGGGCCAGTGGAGCTTTATGTGCTGGCTTTTTTTGTTCCTCAGCTAGCCTTGAGGCAACAAAACGACAACCACCAAATATGAAGGGGGGGGAGTGCAGTGCAGTGTTCACAGATATCTGTGCCCCCGTAGATACCGTGTGTTGCAGATCTGATAACAGCGCTTCCTGTCACACAACACAATGCTTTTCTCATAAAATACATTGCTTTCTTATCAAAACCACGATCCTTTGTTTCCTTTCAACTTTTGTTGACTTAAAAACCTCAATCTCATTTAGTTTTTTTGATTGCACGTGTAAAAAAAATACTTTCTCTCTACTGATAATGTTAAGCTAGAGTATTTAGTACTTGTGAATGAATTGTATCGTAAAAGTTAAGTCTAAATTAAGTGTTGTTAAACAAACCAGTGGTTAAACCATCACAGCAGACGCAGTGTACAGCCCCGCACGGTGTGTTTATGCTGTGTGGCGGGGGTCAGCCCTAGTCGGCAAAAGTGTGTTTATAGAAATTAGTCTGAGGCCAAAAGGTTGGTGTTGTTTTAGTAGAGAGCTGAGCCGCTGCCGTCTGCATTACAAGTCTGGGAGGGAGAGAACTCCTCGGCTACAAGAAGCCCGGTTTACACACACATCTGTCCCTATGGGTGTGTAAGAGCTGATTGATGGATGGGTTTGGTTGTTTGTGTGTATGAAGGAGAGAATATGTTTGGCCTTGCTGACTTCCTGGATAGTTCGAGTGTTTGATATACATCTGCCTACTGTATGTGTGTTTCTGTTCTGTGTGCTGTCAGCTCTAATCCCTCATCCTGTGTTTGGCCTGAGAGCAGGTGGTGTAAACATACATCGTGCCGCTCAGCCTGCCTGGCACCACAGGGCACTGCAGCACTGCCCCAGAGCAGGTGTGTGTGTGTGTGTGTGTGTATGTGTGTGTGCGCGCGTGCGCGCGTGTGTAGTCGAAATACCATGTGTCAGTGACTTTTGGGTCTCTGTGAGTATTGTGTGTCTCCTTAGATCGCGAGTCTGAATCCCCTGCACCTGTCACAGAGGGTGGGGTGCAAAGGGAGGATGACAGGGCACAGAACAGATGCTGTCTACAAAGCCAGCAGAACTGACTGAATTGCACAGTGTGTCTTTATGTGTGTGTGTGAGAGAGAGTAGGCCATATTATTTCTGTGCTGTGCTTGTGTGCGCACACACTACATCAGATCAGAGCTTTCAAGTCATTCATACTTTGATGCTGCGGCCCTGCGCTTTCTTCATCACAGAACAAAAGACTGACAGAGGGAGACAGCCAGACACCGGTATGACACCGAATGGCTGTGGAGATAGTTGACACAGTGACAGACTGAGATAGGAGGAAGTGTGTTTGTAGCTCTGTGCTTCATCATTTCTCTATCTCTTACAGTCTGCCCCTATCTGTCTGTGGGAGGGAGGACATATCTCCAAATAAATGCCAAGCAGAGGTGTCAAAGTGACCAAGTATGAACGTAACCAACAGAGTAGCCTCAACTCACTTGCCAGGCCCGTTTCTAAAAAAACAGATTCTCCTCACCCACAGACCTGACAGGTCTCTTTCCTGTATTAACTGAAGATTAGGTTTAGTATATGCATGACAAGATAGTTGATCCTCTTTGGCATGCTCCATTTACAATGAGTGGTTGAGCTAACCTTGCACTCTGTGGCCTTTTGCGGAGTTTAATGTCATGTTGGATTTACTGTAAACACAAGCCCTTGAGTAGAAAACTGTTCACTTCTGGCTCATGGCAGTGACAAGCTGGAGAAAATGTATTCCAGGCTAAGGTGTCTCCAAATTGTGGCTGCATGGTCATAAAATCAAATGAAATATATCTTTTTTTAATAACCAAAATCCAATTGATCAGCTATCCCTGTCAATTAAAAAAAAATAAAACAAACATGTCATTTCTGCTACAATTTGCCTTTGTTCAATTTAAACTTAAATTGTCCAAACACATTTCAGGCATGAACATTTCCAAGATTAGCAATGAGATGTCATTTCATTCTTTTACTTCCACAGATATGACAAATACACTAGTCATGGCTGAGTCAGACACATGGCATTGTTAGAATGGCAATGTCAGTCGGTCCACCACTTTGGTCCAGACTGAATAAACTATTACATGAATTGCCATGAAATTGTGCTCAGACATTCCTGATCCCCAGAGGATGAATCATATTGACTGTGTTGAACCCCTGACTTTTCCTCTAGCGAATTAAATATCTTGCCAACACTTGTTGGATGGATTGCCTTGATATTCACAACAGTTATTAGTTACATCTTTAGAGGATACATTCTAATGACTTCTGCGATCCCCTGACTGTCAGAGCTTTCACGTATCTTGTCAAATATCATGTGGGTGACTTAAATTCTGTATTACAATATATTGACAAACATTGGATGGTTTGCTGCGAAATATGTTACACACATTCATGTTCTCCAGAGGATAGTTTGTAATAACAAATAGTCATCACTGGTCAGAATGTAATTTTGTGAGATACTTGCAAAACTAATTCCCATCAGCCTCAGCTGTACTTTACTGTTTAGTGCTAATGTTTGCTTGCAAACATACTAAAGTAAGATGGTGAACATGACAAACATTATCTGCTGAACATCAACATTCTTGCATTATCAGAGGCACTAGCATGGCTTTAGACTCTTGCTTCATTCAGCATATTGTAGTTTAAGTTAGAGACTTAAGAGATGCTTAAGTTATGCAGGAAAACTTTTTCTGACTTCACACCCTCATTCCTTCCTCTGTTTCCAGTGAATCCGTGCCTCTTTTGCCTCCTACTCCCTCCTGCAATCTAAACCATACCACAGACTCTCATTTTCTCACAAAACTAATGATCTTTCTACTTTAACCTTTCTATTGTATGCCAGTGTTCCCCTCTTCCTGTTATTTTCTTGCCCATATTACCCTTTCATATTACCTTTTCCTTTTCCTTTTCCTTTATCCCTTAGTACCATTGCTACCCTCGCCCCCTTCCCCCAGCCTTACCATTTGTCATCAGGACTAAAATTCCTTAGCTTCTTACATTGCCATTGTGTCATACTCTGCTTCTACTAAAAATGTTCTGTGCTTTTGACAAATCCCTGAACCTCTTTAAGTCGTATCAAACATGGAATCAAATGAAACCTTTTCTTTTCTTTTGGGCAGAAACTGATTATATGCACATCTATGTGCATTTCTAAGTAATTTTTAAGTAAAGAATAAGAGATAGATGTGGCTGACAAAACATTTTTGTGGTACTTTCTTTTACTTGACTATTTTCATTTTGTCCTACTCTGTACTACATCTCAGAAGCAAACATTTTTCTTTATACAGCACTACAGTTATCTGACAGCTGAGCTTTGATTAAGGTTTTACATAGAACATATATGATCAGCTTATAAAATATAGTGCATTGGTAAAATTAAACTGCCAAAAAGTACTATCTTTACATTGACCAGCTACAACAAAACATGCTGCATACACAGTAATATTTCAGTAACAATAATCCAATAATACACACTGTGAGGGGCTATTCTGCCATCCAGTCAGTATGTGTCTTATTAATTGTTACTTCTGATGCTTCTGATAAGTCAATTTTTAAGTCAATTTTGTTGATAATACTGTGAACACTTTAATGCAGAGATTTTATGCATGTGTATTTACTTTGATGTATTGCTGCTTTTACAGAAGTAAAGGATCTCCATCACTGCTAACACTTAAACCAGTTTATCATTTTAAGGAGGTATGTACCAAAACAAGTGAATCTAAAATATCTAACAGTCCCATATTGCACATGAACACTGAGAACAGTAGGTCAAATGTATTCCAGAAAATCTGTCTCTAAATGTGTCTGCAATGTTTAAAATGGACAGTTGGATTAGTATTTTAACCATTTGCCGGTCTGTTGTCTATGTTTTGGCTAACCTGGGGATTGTAAGACTTTGTGGGCAAGAGAGGCCCTCTTGGGACTGTTTGTTCTTACGAATATTTCCACCTAATACGATCTAGATAGCAAACCTTTAGTGATTCCTCGCATGCAGCCTGTCTATAGCCTCAGCGTGATTATCTCGTGACTTGTTAACATGTTTCTCAATTGAATTTTGTGGAGTAACTAGATGAGCTGCACAAATTCAGCCACATGCAACCAAGACTGGCCGTACCACCAGTGTACGTGTTTGCCATTTACTGGACATTCTTTCATTGTGTTTGTATGTACACGTATGAGTGTGCACGTGTGTTTTTGGTGCAGTTTTGCAGAGTTTAGGGAACTTAGGCTTCTGTTGTGCTATTCTGTGCCATACTTGTTTCTTACACACAGTGAACTCCTCAGCTCAATCTGATGTCCTCTCCCCTCCCTCTGGACAAATAACAACATGGCCTTGTTTTGTCTTCACCACCTCGGTGTCATGTTCCTTTCTGCATTTCTACCATACTGTAACACTTCTATGTTCATTCTGTTCACTCAATATACTTGCTATATTATTCTTATGGTTTTCCTTTCACTTACCAGGTTTTTTTCCCCATATGTCCGTGATCCTTTGCCACTCATTCTAAGCACACAGTTATTTAAAAAAATATGTCCTTGGACTTCAGTCTGTCAATGGGCTTTTGTTTGTGTATCTTACCTCCCTGAAGTGATGGCGATAAACATGACTATCCTTCACTGTTGTCAATGGACTACTGTCTTCCCTGCGTGTGCATGTTTGTGTCAGAGAGTGAGGAGAGACAGGGAAAAAGTGTGTGTGAGAAAGAGAGAGTAAAAACCACGTGCGTGCGTGCAAAAACATTGTGACAGAGAGGTGAGGTTGTGTTAGCAGAAATCTTATTAACTGCTGAGCTGCTTTCAAAGCTTCCTTCTCTCTTCACAGTTCTCCGTCAAAACATCTCCTGAGAAACTTCTTTGCTCTGCTCAGTCCCTGACAGGAATAAATGGTGTGGTTTTTTGTAAAGCAATGCAAATTCTCTGCATTTCTGCACATTTCGCAAAAAACAAACATTATTTTCCAATTTCACCTAATGATGCCAGATACAGTATTTTGCAATTATGCTGGTTTGTGAGCTGTGATTAGGTGCCTCTTGGGACCTGTTGGAACTGGGTTAGAGATGAGCTGAGACCAAATGCTGCATTTAGACCACTGACAACAATTATGAAATTGTACTGTGTTCCTCCATAGAAATCCAGGCACACCACAGGGACCCCTCTTCTGACAGAGCATTTAATTTGACGACCAGGTCCTGCTTTGTGGCAGAGGTTTGGTGCAACATTAGGCTAACATTATGCACTAGCCGCCGGGCCTACCGAACACGGGCAGGCAGCGCAGCACAGGGTCACGCCTCTCTGGGTCCTGAAAGAGAGATTGTTCTTCTGGTTTTTCTGTCTCATTTTCTCTTGTCATTATTTCATTTTTTCATTTTCCATTATACAGTTTCTTCTCTCCCTCTTTTTTCCCATCTGGGTGTTCCAGCTGAGGTCAATACCCACCACTCCGCTGTAGCACCAGGACACAGGAATCTCATGAATTGCAATGAACCAAACTGCCAGGCCCCCTGACATTTGGAAATTGTGTGTAAAACTGAAGTTAATTTAAATGTTTTGATTGTAATGTAAAGAGGATCCATCCCATGAATGCTCATTTAAATTTGAAGAACTTTTGAGAACAACTTAAAGGACAGAATCAAGAACTTTGATAATTATAACAATTATAATTGCTCCTTTTCCCATTGTGTCATATTGTAATACATTCCAGCTGATAAAGTGCTTCAAATGTTTTCCCTTCACTGTTGTTTCTCCACAACACAGTTCACTGCACAAAAAGTACAATACACCAATTGTCTTTTGATCCTTCAGACCAACCTTGCATGCTTATCAGAAGTGTAGTTTATCTGTTCTGTTTGTGACAAAGTGTGTAATGTTACACACACAGCTAATCATCTCTTTCAGCCACTGTCTATCTGCCTTTCCAAACCAGCTACTGAAGTTCAAGGTCTGACCATCTATAAGATTGGCCTGAGTTTATTCAGATATGCTTGTCTGGACTATTAGAGCTTGTGTGGGCTCTTTTTTTAATGAGTGAGGACATAGTCTTATCTGGTTTTACACCATTTTGCAGCCTTCCTGAGTAGATTATTCCACTGTCTGGCCTCTCAATCTTCTACTTTTGCCCAAAATGATTTTGCTGACCTTTCTCCCCACATTTACTCTAACTCTCCTCACTTTGTTGCTGTCTGCTTCTGCTTCCTACATTTTACCTCTTAGCCCCCATCATCCACCCACCCACATATGTTCCTTTTTCTCTCGTGCTACTCAGCTTGTGGTCCTGCCAGGAGGCAGTGCATGCGTTTGAGGAGCGTAATCTGCTCTTTCTCCCCTTCCCATTTCCATTTCAATCCACTGTTCACAGCTGGAACCAAGGCACTCTGCATGCAGATGAGCAAGACTTGACTTTTTTCCAGAATGCACATTCAGACAAGAGATGGGCAGGAGCATGGGGGGAGGAGGAGGTAGAGAGAGGGGCACCAGAGGTAGAAGAATCAAAAATTACGTGAATAAGCAAAGCAACAGTTGCTGACACAAGGAAATCATTCAATTTTCCCATTCAACCTTACACAGGTGCACAGAGGAAGATGAAATGGGTTTTTTTGCGTCACAACACCTTTCAAACAAAAACAAAAACAAGACAGTGACAAGAAAATGTAGTCAATCAATCAAACAGCATGTCACGGCATGATCAAAGTAAAACAAAAGTAGTATAAAACAAAACTGTGCTGCAACAAAGGTAAGGCTGTGTGTCAGATATATGTTAATACTACACATCAGTATAAAAGTATTTCTTAAAAACACAAAGATAAACAACAGTTTCGATGTTGCTCTTAGTGATTTGAACTATTCATGCTTAAGAAATATTTCAATATGACCTTGTGTGAAGTGAAAATCTGCTTGTAATTTACATTAAAAACGGAAGAATAGAAAATGTGGTGAAAAGAACGGAGGCCCTGTTTGCTTGGAGGCTGGAAACCTTTCAACTAGAATTCCTTTGAATAATCAATGTACAGAATTACACAAAGCTGATTCACTCTCTGAATAAACCAAAAACAAAGATTCAGTTTCATACGCTTCCTGCTCGCGGGGCTTATAACACATTATTATCAGAGACCATCTCTGTTCCCCTCTGCCCAAGGTCAATTGCTTCGTCACCCTGCCTCAGATCCTGACAGCGATGACAAGTGACCACGATGTCATCAGTGGGTGCGTGACTTAACAGCCAGGCCTGTGTTGATGACATCAGAGTTCTGTTTAGCGGTAGAAGATGAGTCATATTGGACTCATGATCAATGAATATGGAGGATTGTTTTGGACTTTATGCAGTCATGTGATCCGCCAGTACCATCCATTATAAGGGATGCAGATACAAACACACAGTAATTGATGTTATTGTTGTGGGCTGGGGCCCCTAATGTACCCTGCTCAAGTGCTGTGTAGCTGGCCACTCAAGTTTCAGTTGAATACCATTTATGGCAAAAACCATCTGCTGCCAATTGATTACAAATATATGTATTGATTTGAATGGGCAGGCTCAGCAGCAGAAGTAATTCACTCATAAGGAGGGCAATGAGGTGTGACAAAATGTGCTGACTTTAATATGGCTGTTTAATCTTTAATGCCAGTGCCAATGTCCACTCCTTGAATTATAAAGTGTTTTAAAATTTGTTTCTCTTAAAATCACAAATAATAAAAAGACATGCTCTCTGTCTATGTGAGTGAATCAGCAGCAAATTAATGTAACTAAAAGTCCTCCTCTCCCTCCCCACATGGCTGGCCTCTCTTGTTCTGCCACAGCGGTGTGATAAACGGCCTTGCAACCCGTCTAGTTCCCATTGGCAGCCCACTGCAGTATTGCATTAAATCTCATCATGCCACCCGTCCGGCCCAACCCAACAGGCCAAGCTAGACAAACTGCACGGCCAGTCAGAAGTGCTTTTGCTTTTATCGACAGAAACCTCCTCTTACTGCCATTTCTCCTTCCTCTGTTCCTCTCTCCATCTCTTGCCCCAGGTCGATTCAGAAACGCATTGGTCTTTCCTTCTGTTTCCCTTCACTCAATCACTTTGATCCTAGCTGTACTCACATTTTCCGTTTTTGTCTTAGTTCTCTCTCTACTCTTAAAACATCTGAGCAACCCACATCTCCTTTCCTGTCTCTTACTCCTCCTTTTACACTAATTGACTCTGCACACCTCTGACAGCCACCCACTGCTGCCTTTCTTTGCAATCTCTTATTTCTTATTTCTCTTATATAGCTTTCCTTTTTTTTTCACTCTGCCTCCTAATGCCCTCCCGTGGAGTCACAGAAGTATTTATTGATGGCAACACTTGGCCATGGTGCATGAGCGTGTGTCACGGTTCCTCAGCCCCCCCTGCACAGTCATTGTGGCTGTAAAGCCATAATTACCCCCCATTATGGGCAAGAGAGGGGCAGAGAAAGGTTATTTCAAAGGGAGAGAGACAGGAGGGTGGGGTCGGGTGGGGGTTGGGTTGGGTTGGGATGGGATGGGATGGTTTGGAGGGATTTGGGGAGAGAATCAGGAGAGAATTTGGACAGAGACAAGAATGAGGGAGCAGTGAGTGAAAGATGTTTGAGGGTTTGTATGCTGGTCAGTAGATCACTTGGATTGGTGACTTGTTGTTTGTGTGTATGTGAGAGAGAGAGAGAAAGACAGCTTGGCACTGTGCGTCCCAGGCGACGGCTTGCTCTGGCCCCTGTCATGGGGGGGGCACATCAGTAAAGATGTAATGTTTCAGGCTTCATTGGACACACACAGATGGGTCCCTCACTTAGGCTACAGCAGACACACACGTGCACACACAGGTGGAAAAACAGATCAGGCAGCACTATAGAGGCATGGAGACAAATATAATTGGAGCTCAGACACTCAGATAATAAGCTGTAAGCAGACTTGATTTAAAATCTGCAAACATCAGTTCTCTATTCGAATATTCCAGCTAATTACAAGCTACAAAATCATAGAAACATAATACTTTTATCTGGCTGCCTTAATTTAGTATCTCCTTTTGCTGATTTGGAATTTCAGCATCAATACTTTAAGAAGTAGCAGTAAAAAAAAAAAGGATAACTTAAATTATATCCCTTGCATCAGAAATCATGTAAGCATCCATTTCTGTCAGATCAAGTATTCTCTAATGCTGAAAATCTAATTCTGCGTAGAATCTCTTCATTGTCTTCTTATTAGGCTGAAAATGTATAAAATGTTTGACTGGTTAGTGGTTACACAAGCAAATGTGTGTGTATTTGAGAATGTACACAGCAAGAGGGCTTTTAAATTACACGATAACAGTGCTTTAGGTCACATCAGGAAACCTACCAGGAGAGCATAAACATGCAAATAAGAATGCGCTCACACATATAAGTACACCATTTAAGTTTGACAGAGGTGGTAAGACTTTCATATTCCTATCGTAACCCCGGGGGCAGACACAGAGAAAATGCAATTGCCTGCAATTCATTCAGTGGTGAAGGATGATTAATAATTCTATAAAATGGTTTATGTATTCATATTCAAAGCCTGCGGGTTTGAGTGCAGAGACGACGCCAACGTTGGTGTAAGCACGATAAAGTCCGCACAGCCCAGCAGAGCCTGGAGGTTTGGGAGTGTGTATGTTTGTAAGCAACAGAAAGTGCAGTGCAGAGACGTTGGAGACTTTGAAGGCAAAAAAAACGATTCCTAATTAATTTTCCACTGAAAGCTGCATTTACATGCATTACAGAAAAAGACTTCTGAAGAAAAGCAAACCGTGGTTCAAGAGCATAAAAAGATTATCTGCATAAAAAGAGTAACAATATAAAATATATTAATTTTAGAGTTTTGTTGGAAAGTCATATTTATATGGTCTTGCTCTTGAAACTTAATTAAAATTAAACTGTTCATCCTGTTCCTTACTGCCTGATGATTTTTTTTTCAAGCAGATAAGCTTCCATTTGTAACTATATCAGATCATGACTGGCAAAATGTACTGTATGAATTAAAGAATATACTATAATAAGGAATTAAGTAATAAAGGGTCAAGTTTAATTTCTAAACCTGACATGTGGCACTATATTAAATAATAATATATTAAGATTTAAATTAAAATAGCTGCTCAAGTTAAAAAAATAATACTGCCTCAAATAATGGTTATTGCTGACTTCTCTTTTTATTAATGTCCTGTGACTTTTGACAGCATAAAGTTTGTGTTGACATTAAAATCCTTCTGCCCTTAATTGCCAAGCACCATCATATCTTAAAAGAGCTTATTACTTTATTACACTACTCAAACACTGCGCTCCCTGACTGCAGGATTACTTGTGGTTCCTAGAGTCTCCACAGTATAAAAGAAGCCCAAACCTTCAGCTACCAAGCTCTTCTCCTGTGGAATCAGGTACTATTGTTTTAAATCTTTACGTACCCCAACCGAGGAGGTAAAGGGCTGCCCACGTAGCCTGTGTTCTGCTCAAGGTTCTCTGTTTGGTATAAGGGAGTTCTTCCATGCTATTGTCGCCAAGTTCTTGCTCATGGGAGTCATTGGATCTCTGTACATAATATTACAGAAAGGACTAGACCTGTTCTATTTGAAAAGTGTGATGAGATAACTTCTGTAAATTCTTCTTATAAATTGGCACTATATAAATACAATTGAGTTAAATTGAATTCATAGTCAACTGTTTCATTAGGCTGGAAATAGCATCACAAACATAAGCAATTTAGTTTGTGTTAATAGTGTGACATAAGCCTCTGATCAACTGCAGAATGGAAAAATAAGTCAGTTGCAGACTCAAAGAAAACTGTCTTTTCACCTCTGTTACCATGCAATGATAAGTTAACTGTGACCAAACCTTTAAAGTCTATATATTTACTGTTATGGATTACCTGCCTGAAAAAAAAACATTATCACAAATTGATTTCCATAGTGAATTAAAATGGATGAAAGTGTTTGACACTGATGTAAAATAAAAATAGTCATAGGAATCATTGTAGGAATAAAACATGCACAATACTGGGTTAGTCTTTGAAGAAAAGCAAGACAAATTTCACTGGATTATAGCGGTTTTCCTCATGGGCCTCACACTGCAAATAATACTGAACAAATTTGGATAAAACAAATAGAATTATAAAACGCATTATTTGTGCTGCACTGAAAATTGTATTCTGCGAGGCTGGGGAACATCTCTATGACATTGAGTTACTGACTGCCTTAAGGGGATTAGACATTTTTTGTTTGAGCTATTAGGCTACATGACTTTTATTTGAATGCAAGGCTTACAGCTGTGATTTAGAAAATGTCCCCGTATCCCAGTGTAATCACAATGGCTTTTGTCATTGTGTTGTAGGAGTGGTTTCATGATTCACTGTCTATGGAGCAGCAGTAGGATTTTACTGTAGATTACATTATCACTACAATCTGCCTCTCTCCTTTTCCATTTAAGTAGAGACTATATTTAAACTGAATACCCTTTTAAACCATGAAATCTGGAAGGGATGAATGAGTTGTTTCCTGAGGGTGTACTGGGTTGAGTATGACCCTGTTCTTGTAAACTGTGGTTCCACACAGATGACCTTTATGATGCACTGCAGTGACCCACTCTATAGGCACAGGGCGGGTATGTGACTGCCATATTGTTCAGTACCATTTCCTGTAGCTTGGCGCTGATGATGGTGAGCATGACAGATTTTCCTCCCACAGAGTTACTGTTAAGAGTGAGTGGTACTGTGGCACCCACTCACGCAGAATCCACTGTGATAGACAAAAACACACATTAAAAGACATGGTCCCAGTGAAACTCTTAAGGGGACAGAAACGAAGCACAGCATGATCCTGTTATAACTAGCAATACAAATGCACGCTGCCGGGATAGCATAACTCTTGTTGTTGGGCCCATTGAGTGATCCAATCTATAAAATCAAGAAGTACCAATGGGAGAGAAAATAGAAAGTGATGTTAAGGGTTACTTCATTCATCTATTGATCATCAGAGCCAATTGGCAGTAAATGAAAGTTGTCTACATAACATACAGTAGTGTTGAATTCCCAGAGAATAGCTTCGTCACTGCCCATATTCTGCACTGTGACTCATGCTCCATGTATCAATGCCTGGAAAACAGCTGTGTGATCGTCTGTAGCTCGGCCAAGAGGAAAGAGGCCAAGAAAGAGAAGGAGACAGAATGAGAGCTGGAGGCAAGTGGAAAGGGGTTAATAAAGATATACAGAGATTACACTGGACAGATATGGAGGGCACATATAGAAAGAGATGCTAGCAGAGTGAAACAAATGGATAGATCAAAGAATCATGGGGAGAAGTGAAGGATCGAGCTTCAGCACATCTTTCATTCAGTCTTCCCTGCAATGCCGGGACCAGACATGAGAATTCATATAAGATTACAGCTACCTTCACTTTCTATCTCTCCCACTCTTTTTTCTCTGCCTATACTTTGCTATTATTCCCTGGGGCTGTATGTTACCCATCCCCTGACTTTGGAATTAAAGTGCTCCCCTCCTCCTGCACTTCTAATCTGTTCTCTTCATTATTCTTTCATTACACATCTCTGTTCCCTTTGTAGTTCCTCCGTGTCTCTGTTTCTCTTTATCCCCTAGCTTTAGGCTGACGTGTCAAATATTATTCCTTTCAGGTAGCCGGATTTTTGACATGGGGTGGGGCTGGTAAATCACTTAAACAAGGGACTATAAAGTGGGCAGTCTGATTTATATTTTGCAGGGTGTGACAATTTGGCTATAAGGACCTTCAGAGAGTGTCATACAACTGCATGATTTTATTCCTCTTGAGGTCTAAAAATGCTGACAAGTCTCAGTGCTAGTAGATGAGGTTTGGTTTGGTGACCTTTTATATGATTTTAGGAATCATGGAGTTGTTTGACATGCCATGAAAGGTTTTATATAGAAATAATTCAGCTCTAGGAATGACAGTGTCTCTCAAATGTCTCAAAAATTATTGGATAGATTTACATGAAATTTTGTATAGACATTCAAGGTTCCCAGAGGATGAATCCTAGTGACTTTGATGATCCCCTGACTTTTCATCTAGCACCCCCATGAGGTTACCATTTTGGGTTTCTTGAGAAATATCTCAACAGCTGTTGAATGGATTGATATGAAATTTTGTATAGATGTCCATGGTGCCCAGAGGATGAATCCTAAATATTTAGGACAGTAATGCCCCCCTCGGGATAAACTGTAATAACTGTGATCATTTTAAGGGGAACACCCCTGATTTTACACATCAAAGTCTGTTTACAGGTTTTGGGAATACTACTCCATATATGAAAGAAGTGGCATAAAGCGTTTTATGGCTCCAGAGGAAGTCAATGTCAGCTTGAAAATGAAAATAAAAATCAGAGGTTGTGAAGAAACAAGCTTATCAAACCTTCGTAGCTCCCATCTCAGTTCTGCTTGAGGTTAGCGGCTCATGGCTACTTTAACTGCTATTAGCATAACCAAATCTCCAACCAAACTGTCAGTGGTGAAGTTGCATTGTCGGTACTGTATATACCAGATTTGGATAAGGAAAAAGAATGTGTTTAATAAAAAAGACAATATGTCTCTTTTTGCTGCATCAATTTTCATTATTTCTGTATATAGGAGTGCAATGCTAAATAGGTGGAGTACTCTATTTAGCGCCATTGTCAAGTCAAAAATTTAATTTGTCTAATGCTGCAAACCTAATGACATTCCCACCAGCCTCAGCTGTATTTTGTGTCTAGCAAATTAGTAAATGTTATGCATGCGAACGTCTACCAAATTACCAGATCAGGTATAGTCAAAAAACCTCTCAGATGGGGGTTGTGGTTGGGGGATTACAATGCTCAACTTCCCCAGGAAAGCTTATTCCATGGTTCTGGAAAGATGCTTCCAGCTTATTTGTCAAACTTGTCAAACAGATTGACGAGGAACAATAGAGATTCCATCCTGGTTGTGGAAGAGTGGACCAGCTTTGTATTCTTGCAAGGATACTGAGGGTTCATGGGAGTTCTACCATCCAGTCTGCATGTGTTTTGTGGACTTGAAGAAGGCTTATGACTGTGTCCCCCTAGATGTGGTCCTTATATATCCAGAGTAAGAGCTGTACATCCTCTAGTGAAGGGCATTCTTGATGCCTTAGCACCAATTCTGTCATTAATGAAAAGAATCTCTAACCGAGATTGCAGCCGAGGCATTGCTTCTTTGGTATTTGCTAGTAATGCAGTCCTGATGGTTTATATCTACCAATGACCTTTAGGATGCAAACAGGATGTTTGCAGTCTAGTGTAAAGTGGGTGTGAAAGCCCATGGTACTCAGTCAATCAATCTTCCAACCGTCTGTTATGGTCTATGAACTCTTGATTGACAGATAGAATGAGCTAACGGATTCAAGGGGCTGAAATGAGTTTTCTTTGCAAAGCTAGGAGCTTGGACATCAAGGTGCTTGGAGCAGGACTGCTGCAGGACATGGCTGGGGAGACAGACATGTGGGTTATGTGATTGATAAGTGAATTCAAATTCTTTCATCAGCTATTAAGAAACAAAACTGCCCTTTGGCAATAAATAATAATGTAAAATATAATATAGAGGCAAATGGCTACAGTCCTGCGCTCATAAAAGGCTGAAAATTCAGTAATGGTCTGTTGATGAGAAGAAAGTGTGGCTTGTTGGTGGCAATTTACTTAATATGCACCATGTAACAGTATAATTACTTTTGTTTACACAAAGCAAGCATACAATTGAAGATATATAATCTTTATGCCAAGTATGGGGAGCATGGTTCTAAAATAATAGCATTTTAACAGTGTTCTGCACTTAGTGGATTATGTCAAAGAACAAAAAACCCAGTCTGTCTGAAGAAGGATGACAACCTGTCATTTTAAAACTACTCTTGTCTGACACGACTTTTACATATCGACATATTACTACCTCCTCATGATGCTCAAGCCCACCTTTGCTCCACCATTGCTCCACCTGTTATAAATAACCCAGCTGAACAATAAGCAGGGGATTGTCCCCAAGACTGACTTCAGCAAATACTTTGGAGTTTATATCGAGAAATGACTAGAAGGATTCATTTTCAGTCTTTCGTCCTCTACCATCCTCACTTTCCCCTCCTCTCCTGCAGATCCATTAGGTAATGAGCCAATACAGTAAATCACAGCAACAGCTACCGTAAAGGACTTATGTAAGCCCTGTGCTTGGCTAAATCAGCATTAGCCACAGCTATGCGGCATGATATAGGTCTTATATAAGGCAGTGCAAGGCTTACACTGTGCTTCACCACAGGACAGAAGACTTGTTAGAGGATCTCATGTCTCTTCAGCATGGAGAGATGATTATGACTGGGTCAATATCAGGAATGAGTTGTTGTATTGATGTGAGATAGTCAGTGGCTGGTGCTGCCATTGCCTGGAATAGACCGTAAGGAAGAGAGATTCAGAGAATGAAATGGTGTGAGGGTAAACTAGCTGCCTCAGTCCTGTCAAACTCTCAGTAGCCTATACAAACTTCTGCCAGTGTCTTCTTTATGCACAGAATAGCCTTGTGTGTGTGTATTCTAGACAGCTCAACTATCAGATCCATCAAAAGGGGTGACTTTGTGTATTCTGAAAAGGAGTATCACCTCTCATCATCGAACGAGGCTGAAAAAATATTAACCAGCTGTTTTGGACAGACTATGTTTGGAATGTGTGTCTTTGAATGCAAGTGCTCTGCAGGGGACTATTATTACTTGCAGGGTGTGCCAATTATTTAGTGTTGTTCCACAATCCACCAGTCAGCCAGTAGAAAATAACTACAAGGAGACAGATGATTGTTTTGTGCACTTAGATAGGCATTGGTACCAATAGGCCATCTTACAGCAAACTGGCATCTGTTTATGCTTTTCAACAGCTTATGGGATTTGGCCTAAATCAGCGTCATAGGTCACACAATACCCACTCCAAGCACTCAGACTGGTGTTATAGCATTGTGAATAAGCCACTTGGTCACTCATGATAAATGTATATCTGAACTGTAAATACCCAAATAACTTGTACCATACCTTGTAAATACCCAAGCTAATTCTAAAGAGATTACATGTCTAGGAATGAATGGTATGTCTGTCAATGACAGACAGCTTAGCCTGCTCCCAAGAATTGGCCTCCGGTTGCTTTGAAAATGAAAATCATTATTTGAGTAATATATACAAGCTGGGGATGGCCCATGTTTAATGTCTAACCAGGGCAGGAAATGTCTGTAGCCTACATGGGAGAAGTGGCTATAGAAAGCTGTTCTTTTTTCCAACCAATTAGTTTTTGGGGTAATTCAAGACCTCTGAATAATGATCAGTAACCTGCCAGATTAATTCACTAGCCTTTAGCTATAGTGGATGAAAATAATTTCCCATGTCTACAATTGCGAAATTGTATCTTTTCCAAATGTCCTACTTAATGATCAGTTAATTGTTCTACAGCCTATTTTATTAAGGCTAATATATATTTTTAACACTGTGACATTACCTCCATAATTTCCAGGTATTTATTAATTTAAATTTTAAAGCTGTTAAGTGTGCCATGCCTAATAACTTTAATATTCTCGGCTAATAGGGACAAAAATATCCTGTGCATGCTTTTGAGTTTAATGTGATCTATAGGCTACATTTCTGTAGGGCCTTGTTCTAGTTCTTCAGTGAATTGTATAGCTTATATCATCCTGATAAAACTTTAGTTATTTTGTCCGAAGGGTACGTTTTTTGGAGTTGCAATGAGTCAGAGAGCCTCGTGATAAAATCACTTTTAACTCCCTTTAAAGAAGTCCTACGGGCCCCTGGAGACCTACACGATTAGTCAACCAGGTCTTTTCACTGCAAGTGAGGTGGGGAGAGAGAGGGAGAGGGAGAGAGAGAGAGAGAGAGAGAGGGGGGAGGAGGGGGTGGAATTGGGAGGGAGTGTGGGGGTCACCTTTTGTGCAAATATATCAACCAAGAAAGACTACCACCAGCATCAGATTTCTGTGTGTGTGTGTGTGTGTGTGTGTGTGTGAGGGAGAGAGGCACTCATTTTGCAGAGAGAGAGGGAGAGAGAGGGAGAGAAGTCCAGAACGCTGTGGAGCATTGAAAGAAGACTTGCTGCTGCCAGATTTCCACTCTCTAGCTACTTTTCCTTGAATAAAAGTTAGAAAAGCGACCATGGACGGGATAACATTTGGACGCACGTCGCTCTTGTGCACCTTGCTGCTCTGGGCATTTAAAGGTAAGTCTCTTTGGTACTTCCCGCTACAATTTATAAATGAAACCCCTCTTAGTAACTTTATAATGCGTTGGACACGATGCTGGTTAGGTTTTTTATGGCTTCAGGCAGCAGATTTATACTTTCCCTATGTCGCAGACTTCCGAGTTAAGAGGTCCGCTGCTTACAGGACAAACTTGTAGTTACATGCCACAGTCAGAAGCGGCTCATTAACTTGTTTGCCCTGTATTGTTGAGCCTCTTTACCAGGTGCGTAGCCTATAAGCCAGAACACACCGATAGCAGGTGCAAACCGGATTTATCTCGAAAATGACACGCATCGAACATTTGTTTCAGCAGTACCTAACGTGGTTAACTGGTTAAAAGCCGTCAGGTTGCGCTGCCCCTACGTACAGCTTGTCTGCACTGATGGGATGTTTTGAGGGTTAATGGTGGCTTTTTTTACTTCAGTACTTCGGTTCGTGTCAGTTCCGCACTTGAGTGCACTTCTTAGCGCACAGGACTGCGGCACGCCGTCATTCCCCTGTGACACTGCTTCATGACCAATAGGTTATAGCCTTATACAAAACAGCAGCTACCTGCCATGAAGCCAAAATAAAATATATTGAAGTGTCAAAATAAAACACAGATTGAAAAGGCAAAATGTGAATGTGTAGATAAAGTCTTGGCTAGATTTGATTATACATCTACAAGAAAATTTTTTTTAAATGTTTGGACATCATAAATATTCCCTTCCCCTACAGTGACACATGATAAGCTTTTATTTTCAAGCCAATATTGCCCGTCTCATTCATCCTGCTATGTCTGGCTGCTGGGTGCATTTTCCAACTCTTTGATGTCTGATCTGCGGGATTTGCGTCTCCTTTGCTGGCAGTGCGCCTCACCCTCTGCACCCCTGGGTGCTGCCAGAGAGACTAAGCCAATTTAAATGCAACTTGACTTTGGCCTTATATGATCTCCAAAAAAAGTTTTTGAATTCTGAAAAAAAAAACAAAAAAAAACAACAACTTTATATTCATGTAAGGGGTTGCTGTGGTGCTCTACGATTATTATTGCACTGGTACATTTACCATGTAGATTTATCTCCCATGCTTTCCCTCTAACTGTCCCATAGGGATTCACAGCGCCACTGGTGAGGTTATAGTTCCACTCTACTTTATGGTGTTTTAAAACCTCTTTTAATGTCACTGTAATATTTCAGTTAATGCTTTTGCCCTTGGTTAATGTATAATAGATTACCTGTTTGATGTTTGTATTTGTGTTTTTCATGTGTTTGACCTGGAAGTTTGTTACAACCTTCGATTGGTCCTAGGTGACTGTGTGTTAAGATTTTTTTAAATGCTTTGTGGGCATTTTGTGAAAGTCATTTCCAGCCTTTGATGGTTTTTAAGCAGGATGAGCTAAAGGGCGGGGCTATGTTGGGCGACTCCCTTTCACTATGTTCTCCATCTCTTCTTTTCTCTCTCTCTGCACTCACTGCATCATTTAATATTTCTCCTCATATTTTACAGACCTTTAAAGTGCAGCAATTTCTTTTCATTTTATACAAACATGAAGTCATATAGTGAAAATCCTAGCTTTCTGTATATCAGCATCCACCTCCAGGTCTACCTGGTTTAGCTTTTCTCCCCCTTCACACCACTTCATTCCCCAGATGTCCTTTTATGATCTGCCCCTTCCCTCGTCTCTGGTCTCAGAGACAGTTGTTGTGCTTTGCTGCCTGTCTGCCCTCCATGGAACCTTTTAACAGGTGCCTACCAAAAAGTGCCTTGTAATTGATGGATGCATTGTAGATCCCAGATTCTTCTGTACAGCTGTGGTGCACTGATTTAAAGGCTCAGCTCCAGGTGCTGAGGTCACCCTGTTCCCCTAGGCTGCTCCAATGTTCTTTAAAGAAAAAGTTTGTTAAATCCCTCTGTTACTGTAGTCTCTGTCTTTCTCAATTCAACACAGTATGTTTTATTGGCATGAATGTTCACGTTAAACAATGTTGCTCTCCTCTCTCTCTCTCTCTCTCTCTCTCTCTCTCTCTCTCTCCCTGTCTCTCTTGTAGCATAATTTTGTCTAATAATAGCAGCTCTTGCTGGGTCTCATTGGGATTCTGTCACACAGACCCACATTCTCACAATTACTGGTCACACACTTGCAACTTCCAACTAGCCTATGTCAGCTCTGAGTGTGGAAGTGCACTAAATAGAATCAGGGGACACATAACACCCAGATGTCACATCCTGTAGGTGTGACAACATACATATTTCTAAACATTTATGCCTGTATTTATGTATGTAGATGTGACAGATGAATATGTGATGCATGCCCCAAGGTGCTAGGCATGCCGTTGCCTGGGATTGCACTGACCTATTCCCCCATGCTCACCCAGACATGTTGGTAAATGGCTCCTGCTCTACACTTTTAGCTGTCTAAAGTTTGTGATAGAAAATACATTGCAACACTCTATCCACATAAGGTAGTTACAAAGTTACATAAGGTAGGTAAATTGCAACCTGTTTTTTTAGGGGTATTTTATAGAACCAATAACTTCACAATAACTCTAGCACTGCCTTAGTTTCTCCCTTAACTTGGATTTTTGCACATTTTGGGGGATACAAAGAACAAAGTGACATTAAGTTAAAGAGACAAAAAGAGAGTCAAATGGTCAGATGAGTTTGAGCTTAACTGTTGAGACTCCAAAGTGGTCAGGAACAGGTGGAAAGAATCGAAGTGACAAGCATCAGCTGAGTTCAAGGTGTTGAAGTCTAACATGCAGCGTCAGCCTTTTTGTCTATCGCTGCCTTAATTCCCACAGTAATTTCCTCACTTTTAATTTCTGTCCCCCCTGCCAGCGCAGCATCAAAAGTGCACCCCCTGTAGCTATGTGTAATTATTATGGTATTAGGCCAGAAAAAGAGCCAGTTATCCATGAGGAGATAAAAGCCCGGGAACCTCTTTTACAACTGCTGGGTCACTTGGTTTCAGTCTTTTGCAAGTATACACACGTGTGCATCCTTGAATTCATGAATGCAAAAATGCACATGTAGCTTACATTCACTGACCAATAATGGTGCATTACCCACACAGCCACAAATGAACTCACTGTTGGACGAATATTGTGTATGGTACATGGAATCCCTAACCGCAGGATTCTGGTGTTACGCAACACTGGAAACCTTAGCTTGGAGTGAGTGACAGATTGATAGTGGCTGCTTTGGGAGAGCAAGTCTATGTTTGCCCCCTTGTCATTTCGGCCTCTGGGGGAAGGGGCCTTGGAATGGTGAGGCTGTAGTTATTGAGGTGATTCATTCCCCTCTGTGTTTTATAAGTGTATGTGTTTGACAGTGACGGAGGAGTGCACTGACATGGAATGAGTGGCATTCCTCTGGACACGTCTGAGCTCGCTCTGTAATCTGTGTATTTGTTTGTCATCACCTCGAATTCTAAGGTAAAGGGCTTTGAAACCCCCCAGTCACACGCAATAATCCATGTGCAAACAAGCAGCCACAGTGCGGCTTCCACCTCACCATCAAGAGGCAGTGTTGTAGGTGCAAAGCTGGAGTCTGTTCACAGCCAGGGTGCATTCTTGTGGTTTGATTGGGTTTCACTCTGCTGAACAACCAGGGGGAACCAGTTAAACATTAGTCAGTTAAAATAAAGGGCATGTTCTGGCTGATTTGTGTTTGGAAGTCTAGTACTCAACTTTTGAGAAGGGGATTTGAGCTCGCCAGTCTTTCACATACCCACTAGTGTTTATTATTTGCAGTGAATGACACATGGAAGTCAATTAAAGCAGTTTGGTAGCACAGTGATGTTAGCTGGCAGTCAGCACCGGCAATTGGGCATCAGCAGATGGTAGGTTGCATGCACGTGGTTAATCCTGGTTTGAAGTCAGTTAGCGAGAATGATGTGGTTCACAGCAGAGACGGAAAAGTTTATCCCTCCGCTTTTTCATCCTTGTATCCCCTCGAGCTTTAAAAGAGCAGCAGCTAAAGCTATGATTACACACACACACACACACACACACACTTCCACAGGTACTCATGCATAAACAAAAGGTGTATTTCAGATTAGCTTTGTCTATGTTCTTGTCTCTTTCCTTATCTTTGCCTGTCTTGGTCTGTCACTCTTTTATCCCACCGTCTCTCTTTTTTGCCCTTCACAATGAAACTTTAGAATATATTATTTTTTTTACCATGTTGTCTTTCGCCTTGTCGACCACTGTGCTTTTGTGCATGGTTCACAGTTAATAACCATGCATAACTTCAGGAAGATTGCCCACTGTGTTTTATTGGGAAAGGGCTCTGTTTGCTTTTTACACCCATCCCTAGAGCCATTCCTCAGCCGGTTTATGGCCACTATTGATGATTTTAATATAAGAATGACCCTCCTCCCCCTTCTTGGCATGTTCGCCGTTTCTCACTTTCCAAAGAACACATTCCAATACGTCTCTGCCTCTGTTTTTGTTTGAATCTTGATTTAAAGTTGTTTGAAGAAAAGTTTAATGATGTTATTACAGTTAAAAATATTAATTCTCATGCATAATCAGAAGGAGGTGAAAAAGAAGCTTGCTGGAAGTTGTTTTGGTTTGGCTCTTGCTATATGGATGCTTGTCATGTCTTGTCATTAGTGGGAGCTGTAGGGAGGGGAGGAAGGAAGCAGAGGGGAAGGGACGGACAGTGAGAGATCAAGGGAGGGCATGAGAGATGATCACAGCTGACTACAGTGTTGCCACTGTGCAGTCTTGTTTTTCTTGTCTAAGGGGAGGTTGATGATGGTGATAAGTAATTTCAAATGCAGCCTTGAAAAAAAAAAGCTCCATGTCTCTGTGTGCGTGTCCTTGTCTCTTCATTTGTGGACGTGATGGTGGTGGTAGTGGGGGGTTTGGGGGGAGGCAACTCAAGGTTGGGACAAAATTGAAAATTCACAAAGCACTTTCGGGAGACGAGGTTAAGTGCTGCCAATCCATTTAGCAGGAGAGTGCCGTAGTAAGATCTGGATAAGAGCCTCGATTTCTCAATGTGTTTAGTGTAGGAATAAACATAGCAGCAGCATTGGCTTGAGCTCTTTTAGCCACGTGCTGTACAAATCTGTGTCATAAAGCAGCAAGGAAATAGGATGGCCTACATGTTTTGTGTCTGCCGTAGGAATAAGGCGTCCAGTTGTGTTGATCAATCAAATAGCGTGCTGGTGAGGGTGATAAAACGAACAAAAGCGATAAAGGCAGAGATAGCAGCAGTGAGGATCAGACAGGCGGACAACATCAGGATTGAGGAATACCAATTAGGAATGGGGAATGTCATGGAAAAGCCTGGATCTGTTGCCAAGGAGATCATTTTTCTGGCAGTAGAGAGGAAATCCTAACCCCTGGTCCCCTTAAACCCTAAACCCTCCATCTGACTGTTGGCTGGCAGTGTGTCCTCTGGGAGCCCCACAAGCTGTTGCTTTTCAGACATCAACAGTTGCCTCAGCAGCAGTTGTTGAATGCACCCCTCCAAAAAGCCCTGTCACCCCCCTTCCTTCACACACATACACACTTGGGTTCCATTACCACCTTGTGTCTTTCCACATCACCAGGCTTGGCCTGGTGTGGGGGAAGGAGAGAGTACAACTGTATGTTTGCTGTGAACTAACTTAACTTGTTTGTCCCTTCATTTTTTTAGTATTTATTTGACATTTCAGAAAATGCCTCTGAAAAATTACTGTACATGATTTTAAGTACTTCCCATGTTACTGAGGCACAATTTTAAGCCTGTAGACAGATATTTGAATGCATCTCTGACCCAGTTATTATTACTTCCTAAGGAGTGGTTTCAGAAAAATAGCAGTGGAATCCCAAGGGATTCTTTTCCTCCCTTATCTGTATCGCATAATGATAACCATGAAATGAGGGTGACTTGAAGTTCACTAGGCTACAGAACGTTCTGTGTTTACATATGTGTGCACGTGTGTGTGAGCAAATTTACACAAACCACTGCCACAAAGGTAGGCCACAACCACAATGATTACTCTTCTCTCTTTTAAACCACTTTTCATGTCCAATCTCCCTTTTCCATCTGTCAGAGTACATTCCTGCGTCCCCCATGACTTTAATCTAGTTAAGCAGCGGTGGTTAACCTCTCCAGTGAGGCTGGTCACTGTTTGACAATGAGATCTTATTGCTTTAACTGTGCCGGGGGGACCTGTGAGACAGGAGTGGGGGCATTAATCCTCCATGCTGGGAAGGAAGAGGAGGAGCAGTAGGTGGAGGAAGGGAAGAGAGGTTGTGAAGGCGTTTATGTGTGAGCTTCGGAGGTGGTATTTGTATTACAGCAACCTAATATGCTATACTTTTCATCTTATGTCAGTGTATGGTTTTGTGTTTTGAGCTATATGACTTCATGTATGCGTGAGAAAAGGGGGTTCCCCACGTTACCTGAGAGCTAGGTCAGTGTCATCACTGACAGATCAAGTGTCTGTTTAGGGCTTCTGAGTCGGACAACTCGCCTAAGGACATAACCCGTCTTTGTTTTATCACTTGCCTGAGCCCCTCTGAAACAACGACCACAGCACTAAAGTTCCCTTTGCTCCTCTCTGCCTGTGTGAACTTGACTTTGAAAGAGAAGAGTAGAGTAAAGTTACTGTGCTCTGACTGTTAATATTCTCCTCAAGTCACATCCTTTTTCTTAACTTTAGTGTGAGTCTCTTTTTCTCTGCAAGTTACATTTCTCCCTGGAATTTGCTTGTCGGCCTACTTTATGCAAAGCTCTGTAAGTTTTTCTTCTCTAGGCTACATCTCTCACACTCATCTTTCTCTCTCCTCCTCTAACTTTCTCTCACCTTCCATCCATCATCTGTCTCTAATCCCTGCCAGGGACAGACACAAAACACATGCATCCTCCTGACCATGTGATGTCTAATTATCACAACAGCCTGAACAGAAGTAGCCACTGTTAGCGCAGTGTCTGAAATCCATGGTGATTCTTAACAGTAGAAGAAGGCAGTTGTTTTTTTTTTGGGGTGAGGGGGGTTGACTGACACTTCAGCTAAAGACAATAATCAAGCCACAAGACTTACAGTCACTTTATAAAGTAGCAGCAGTGCGGTGTAGCTGCAGATCCCTAAGACATATGCATTTTTGAGTCTTGTTTTTTTGTTGGAAATTTCAAAGCTGAATTTCCTGTATTGTTAGTTTCATGTTCCGGTAATACAAGGAGAGTCAAGTTTCATAGCTTAATTTTCATTCAGTCCAGCAGTACAAGCTTGCGCTCAGTCCATATGAATATTTAATTCAAAATCAATGGCATTCAATTGGGTTATGACTCCATCAGGCTAAATGATTCCCAATTACATGTCTGTGCAATCTGCAGAACAACAAATGTGATGGATTGTTATTGTGGGGATAATGTTAGACTTACAGAGTTCCTAACTGATTTACCCTCTTGTTATTAAGGGCTAAAGTAATTATACTGTGTGCCTCAAGAGCATCTTGCATTCTACCCTGGCGGGCATGTTGCAACAGCAAGACCAAGTTTAGTTAACGATTATGCATACTGAATGATTATCAAGCAGAAGTCAGCTGAACATACTGTACTGCAGTCCATGTGAAAGAAGACTACGGTGGACATTCTGCCTTTTCTGGCTGCTGTATGTAGTGTTGAGAGAGCCTGAGAGTTCTAGGACAAGCAGCTCAGAGGACCCCCTTTGATCCCATGCCCCACTCACATCACACACACACACTTCAAGATTTGTCTCTGTGGAGGATGATGAAAGATGCACCGACTCCCCATGTCAATTAGCAGTTTTGGAGTGAGCGCTGTGTGTGTGTGTGTGTGTGTGTGTGTGTGAGTGTGTGTGCGTGCGTGCGTGGGTGTGTGCCTTGAAAAACGGTGGGGTTGGTTAATGGCAGGGGCAGAGAGGACACATGTTCAATAATGAGGACGGACAAAGGGGGACAGGCAGAGGGAGGGGAAGGAGGGAGGATGGGAGGATGATGGAGTATTCAGTATGTCACTGCTTTTCATTAGGTCTTCTAGGCTTCTAGTTATGGCTGGAAATCAATATCATCATATTAATGAGAATATTTCCCGCACTGTATATCACAATATTGCCAAACTTATATTTAATGCCACCAATTTTTTTTAAAAAGCAAAAATTCTTTGTTCTATAAAATGGTAAAAAAAATACTGAAAATATGCACATCATAGATTCCTAAACCCAAAGCTTTCAAATATCCTTTGTTCTCCTACCAGTAGTCCAAAACCTCCAAATATTAATTTAATGGAGATACAAAACACAATTCACCACAGCTGAGGCACATGAATTAAGAACGGTTTGACTTTTTTGAAAGATAACGACAAATTGTACCTAATTCATTTTCTATTGACAGATAATTTGATTAATCGACTAAGTGATGCACCTATCATTTGGACCGATTTGTAAGACAACATGATAACGTCTATCATCACAATATGAAAATCAATAAACTATAATACTGAATTTTCACACTGATAAAGCACCAGTGCTCAGCTGTGTGGCGATCTGTGCTTTCTGGGCTTATTGACTCTGTAAGTGTAAAAGACAGAGTTTGCAAGTGGTATACTTGACTTTTATACTCTATGTATGTATGAGTATGTTTTTTTTTTTCATGTAGTGGCCTCAAGTGTTAGAGGCTGCGTTAGAGCCAAGTGTATCCCACTCAATTGCGGTCATCTATTGTGTGTTCATGTAGCCCTGAGACTCCTCACTGCAGCACCTTTTTAATGTATATTTCAGTGAGGTCTTTTTCTATCTGCACCTGAACAAGGCTACATTGTTAAGACATTCCTTAAGGCTGTTGGAATGCAGGTATTAATACTGGGCTGATTACACACACAGCAGAGAGAGAGAGAGAAGGAGTGGGAAGGAAAGGAAGGAGAGAGGAATGGAGGTGTAGAGCAAAGCGAATGGAGGAGGGCAGTATGTTGGCGCACAGTGAAAATGTGACGAATGGTGATACTTGTCAGTATTTTAACTGTGTGTGACTGCGCGCGCATGAATGAATACATATATGCATACAGGTGCTTAAGTATGTCAATGTGTGTGTGCATTTACATTCTTGTGAGAAGGGGTATTTGAATGTGTGTCCAGAGTGTGTGTCTGGAATGCATACCCCATTAACTGAACTAACGCAGCAGTATGTGTGTGTGACAAAGCAGAGGGTTAGCTGCGGGTGTGGGACAGGACCTGGCTGTGTGTGTGGGCGCCCGTCACTTGGAGCAGTCGGGGCTGTTAGGAGCATGTGAACATTGCTGCAACCCCAACGTGAACTGGAATCCGGATTTAACAGAGGTTATAAAGAGGTGTGTGTGTGTATGTGTGTCCAATCCCACACTGATGGCAGTGCCAGCTGGGGATGGGAAAAGTGGTAGGAGAGCCCATCACCTACCCATCATGTGGGAGGCCTCACATGGCTAGAACCACTCGATTTCCTTTCCCTTTCAGTCTCTTCCCTCAGTCTTCCTTTCTTACTGGCCTTTACTTTTGTTTGGTCTTCTGCATTTTCTGCTTTCTTTCTTTATTTTTCTCCCTCCTTCATCATTTTTTTCTTGACAAATAGACTGCCTTTATGTTAAAATGATGTCTCCAAGTTAATAATAATGATCATTTTTGACAAAAAAATAGGGGAAGGCTTGTAATTACTCCATTTTCATGTATTGTGTATGTATTGTGCAACCATGGTTGCGGCTTCTGGCTTACCAGCTGGTGGTATAAGATCCAGGCTGTCAGAATTAGAGCCTGCTCTCCTTGGCAAGGAAGTTAGCAAGGTATAGCCAGCCAAAAAAAACTACCATTCACTGCCTACACCCTTTTCTGTAGCCCCTCACCCACACACACTCCCCACCTCGCCCAATCTGTTTGTGTTTGTGTGTGTGTGTGTGTGTGTGTGTGTGTGTGTGTGTGTGTCTGTTTGGCGCTGGTTTGAGGGCAGTTGGTGTAACGGTTCAGGAGAGCATCTAAACCGTGCCCACCATCGACATGACAGGGTAAACCAAGTCAAAGCTCAGTATGGAGCGGTAACCCCTGGCTAATGCTAACTTCATTGGTAAGAAGCAGTTTGAGGAGATATGGACCGTATGGTTACATTGGTACCAGCCAAACAATGGCATGCTTGTCTTCCTGTGGCTACCCACCTGTTCTCTCTTCCCTCGCTTCAGCTGTATCCAAGAATGAGAACAGGACCTCCTGTCCTTCATCAGACACTTTCTCCTTCTCCCACCCACACTGTGCATCTTTCTTTCCTTCTTTTTCGTCTTTCTTTGCCTTCTCCCATTGGGCAGGGTTAACATTTTTAACAGGACAAAAGAAATGGCTGCAGTGACTGAGAAAGAGAAAAGAAACAGCTGGACGGTCATGGACTCAAGATCATGTTGCATGTGTTCACTTATAACACCGTCTGCTCTTCTTTCTCTCTGTGTCCTCATTTCTGTCTTTCACCGTCTCCTCACCCTCCCCTGACACTTTCACAGTCTTCCACTTCCTCCTCTGGTCTTAGTTTCTCTCCTCACTTCTGCTACCACTCTCTCTGAATTCTGACTTTTGCTCATTCGATTTCTTATACCACATCCCACTGCCTCTCTCTCTTTCTCTCTTTCTCTTTCTTTTTTCTTGTTTGTGTCTGTTCCTACTCGATGATGTGGTCAGAGCCCCTGCAGTGGATTATCAGTCAGTTGACTCACAGAGGGCAGCCAAAGCCTCCAGTACAAACATGAGACAATATCCAAATGATTGGCTGGTTGGCTGTGCACCGTGGAAACAAGCCTCCATATCAGTTTGAGCCAGGCTCGGTTCACAGGTCTGCCCATAAACCATATTAGCCGGTAACACTGACACACTGCAGTGCTTCTGTTTGTTTGCAGCAGCTGCTTTGGGTGTAGTATAATCAAAAATGGAATGTATTATCAGATAAATACAGAAGCTGCTATTGGTTGTTTTCTCATAAGGTTAAAGTGCATGTGGGTGGGATGAGTTTCAATTGCAGAAATCATGTTAATTAATGCAAATAACTGTGTGTTATTTAGACCGCCTTATTTAGATGTTTTTCTTACTGGATGATGAGGGCACATTCAGCCATCAGTTAGTTCAGCAAGTTTTAAGTCCTAACTTCCTGTATCTGTTCTCAACAGGAAAATAACTACGATTTGGGCAAGTAGTGTAAACGTGGAGCTCAGTCGAAGTAATTACCTACTGTAGCACTATACTTTGTGCAGATAAGATAGAAGTGTTTTTATATATATTATATCTTGCTCAGTGCACATTTTATAGCATAGATCCCATATGTGGCCACTTACCTGCAAAATGTTGCGAATGAAGCAACCAGTTGGTGTGATTTATGACAACAGAGAGAAGGGACCATCTGGGTTCTAGTATGCTAAATGTATATAATGCTTCTTCAATCTGGGAAACACATTGTCCCTAATCTGCTGGGTCTTTCGATCACATCTGCCTTCATGTATGCACGGCTAAAACTTAGTGTTATCTCCAAGTGTTACCTCCATGTGTCTCCCTGCCTCGCCTGCCACCTCAGTCTGTGCTTCACAGCTCATTATGGAGTTACAGAGTTGGCTTCTCTGCCCTCCAGCTACCCTTCTGCTTGGAGATGAAGTCATGGAAAATTCTCTGCTGATGATAGACAGCTTCCACGTCTTCTGTCCATCAACTCGGCTTACTTCTCATCCACATTCCTTGGCTCACAGTTCTTTAGTTCTTCTCACCTCTACCTGGATTTGACAGACCCCCCTTCCCTCTCCCACATCCTTTCTCATCTTCCCTCAGTCTACCCTTTCCTGCCTAATACCTGTATGGACAGGTTTTTGGCTGCCTCTGCAAACCCCTCTCAAACACCACCTTACCTTCCCCACCATAAATTTCAAAATCCGCCCAAGGGCCCCCAACCCAACCACAGAATGTGCAATTCTGAGCCAGGCAAAAGCACACTGTTCTCAAATTACATTTAGTGACATACACTCAGAGGACAGTCTCACATTGGTGACTCACATCATAACTAATTCTGGAAATGGCAATTGAATAGCTTGCTTGTGCTGTTAGCAATATGTTCCTTTGGTTTGAAAAAAAAACATATTTTATTTAACAGGTCTATGATTTTGAACACTGTTATGAATAATGAATGAATGATGCTGATGGGAGGTCCAGCTACACAGTGCTGCTGTCGCACCCACCTTTGAGTTCATCTAATTGAAACAAGTTCAATAGTGTCATGTCTGCTTTTATCTTCATCTTGTTTCCTTTATATATCCATCCCCCACTCCCATAATGAAAGCACAGACTGGCAGCCATGAATACAGTCATATGATCACAGATGCCCTGTAATATATAGGATGCATTTCATTTCACCCCTCTCTTTTCATATTTACCCATTTCATTTTCTGTCCAGCAACATTTGTTAAATTAGACTATTTTAATGATCTCTCTTTCTTATGTCACAAAAATGGCTAAAAATGTGAAGAGGCAGTAGGTAGGCAGTTTTATCTTTTCCATCTTTATCTTGCTGTAAATGGTCTCCAGCCCACTACCCTCCTGCTAACCCTACCCTTCTGTCCTCACCTCTCTCCACCCATCCACCCTCTCTCACCCGTATGCATCCTTCATATCAGCTCCAATGTCTCTACATTATTACCAAATGCTTGGAGATGGAGGAGGTGGATGGAGATGGTGCCAGAGTAGCAGAGGTGTTGATAGTTAAGCTTCAACACCCCTATGAACCTCCAGAAGCCTACTCCTTACACACATGCAAAAGATATGCATACACACACACACACACACACACACACACACACACACACACACAAACACACACACACACACATGCAATCATCCTGCTTGGCTTCCCACCATATGATGTTTTATTTCCTCCATTATCCTAAACAACCAGCACTTGCAACACCTACCTGGACCATCTGCTCCTGTAACACCAACAACTAGACTCATCTTCTTGGACAGAAACCAGGATTTTCTTTCATGCTAAAGCTTGCGGAACAATGCTCAACTGTATTTTACTTTTTTTTTTTTTTTTTTAAGAAAGCCAGGGCTAGACTATCCCTAACCTTATGTTTTAAGGCTAGTGGGCACTGTGTAGACACATGTACATATAAATCTACACACTCCAGTGTGCAGGATAGAGCTTGAACTGAGAACCAAAGTCATATTTTAAACATCTTGGACTGACACCAAGTATTCATTAACATTGCTGGTTCTCTTTTTTAGAAAGGTACTGGTTCTCCAGGATACACTTTATTAATTAAGTTGGGAACAAATCACTCTCCATACTGTCTGACTCTGTGGTATGCTGTAGCTATGATTAGAGTGATAGAAGGACACCCTGACACACTCCTTTCTTATGATTCATTTTTCCTTTGATCTCGGTATGCTGGCGATTAGCATAGCATCTTCATGCCAGTTTTGCCACATTTGCTGTCTCTCTCTCTCTTTCTAATAGTGTCTGTCATCCTTGTAATCTCTGCCTGTCAGACTCCATCTTCTTGTCATCGCTTGTGAGTTATTCTGACATCATAAATCTGTTGTTTTTATTGATACTTGATTGGATGTGTTGTTTGTGTGTTTGCATAAGAATGGAAACATAGAGGCGCCATTTTCATAAATGAGTTGTTGCTTGGTTGGATTTTGTCAAGTAAAGGAGATCCTTTTCTTGATGTTTGTGGCCAGTGGTAGCTATACTTATTTCCATTCTCAGTTAATCTGCGTGGTCTTTTTTACTAAATTGTTTAGTATGTAAAATGTGAAAAAAAGTTTTAAAAAAATGTCTCAGCTTTCAGAGCACAAGGTGGTGTTGTTTAATTGCTTTTTTTGCCCGATCAGTGGTCAAAAATCCAAAGATGTTTAATTTAGATTTGAAAAACTGGAACCAGATAAAGTTTTGATATTTTGACATTTTGCTTGAAGGATTAATTTATTATCAGAATTGTTGCCAATTATTTTTTTTTTTTTTATTTAATCATTTCATCAGTAGTCCACTTCAGCCTTTTTTTAACTGGTCTCCTTCCTTATAGACATCTTGTATTCTTAATGCCACCTTGTTAACCAGGCGTGGCCTTGGTTTTCAGTGCCCATGAAAAGATCTAGGTGTCAGTAACCTAAAATGGAGGCGCCACAATATTGATGAAATGTCAGTGGTTAACATAAACCTTATAGAAGTGTAAATTCGCTTTATTTAAATTCAGATGAATGATTGTGTACGTGTTAGTGTGTGAGTGCCAAAGGAAGCGTAACCCCAAAGGGTCATGGGTCCATCTGGTGTAAGATCTCATGGGACAACATCACACATCAGCATATGACCTTATGCATGTACACTTAAAAGGGGTGGAACAATTGATGCCATTTTTGTCCTGTGATTTTTTTCTGAAAAGGTGGATATGGGCACCATGAGAGGTTAGAGAGAGAGATACTGTTTGAGGCTTAAAAACTTGTGTGGAAGTGGCTGAGGTTTTCAGTGATATTACTATATGTCAAACCTTTTACCCTTCGCACTCCCTCCACTTTCCTCCTCGTGCCCCCTGACCACTCACCCTTGTTTCCTTCTCCATCCATTATGACGTCGCACTGTTTTGTCGCTCTGTTTGTTTTTGCCCCCCCCCCCCCCCCCCCCCCCCCCCCCCCCC
>NC_060152.1:11552990-11655803 GCF_021292245.1 Micropterus dolomieu
CCCCCCCCCCCCCCCACACACACACACCCTCCTCCCCCTTCCGTACATCTCCCTCAGCCACGTGGTGTCTCTATCTTCCATCTCTAGGAGTTGTAGGTCTGTGCAGGTTGAGGCACGTGTTGTTTTGTCTTTCTCAGGTTTCACACATTCCAGATATTATCACCAGGCTCCAGTTAGCTGAGCTGATAAGAGATGGGGGGGGGGGGGGGGGGGGGGGGGGGGTTTCAATCACTTAGCAGACAATGACGAATGGTGCCCTCTGTGTCAGGTCTGATGCACAGATGGAAGGCCTATGCCAGGTGTGGCCCTAACAGGACAATAGGTATATCATGTTGGACAGTCATGCAGTTATCTTGTCACATGGCTTTGATCTACTGTCAGTTACATTTTCTGTTTTGCTCTGCAGAGTCACCAGACGACTGTCTCTGGAATCAGTCAAAATTAGAATGAATGTTGAATATTTAAATTTGAGCTTAATTTCGTTAATTATTTCATCTGTTGTCTCCTATTTCTTTTCTAGTCACACCACCATCCAAGCTATGAATAATGATTTAATGAAGCATTAATGAAATGTGAAAAATGTACTGGGTAGCAGATTGGATTTTTATGAGGACTGGAATAATGCACCTTCTGAAAGTCTCTGGTGGGCCTTGGTGTGTAAATGAGTTAGACATTTTTGGTGTCTTAGTCAGAAAAATGTCCAATTTATGAAAAGTAGTGTTATGAAAAAAAATCCAAGCTTGGAATTGAAATTATTCATGGCTGGCATTTCCTCCAGTTTCATTCTGTCATTTTCAAGCTCTGTCTTTACAACCTTCATTTTATCAGGTAACTCGTGAACAGTGTTCTCATTGTTTATTTTTGTGTTTGCGTCTGTGCGTGCCTATGTGGATTTTACCAACTCTAATCCAGCCTTGGGCATCTTCTGTGCCCTGCAGGCTCAATGTCAGCAGCCTGACTTTGATGTCAAGCTACAATTTATTCGCCTGTCTCTGTGGACTCCCCCGCTGTCCACATAATGTCAGGCAATCAATAATAATGTGACCTACCTATCTACCCCGCCTGCCCACTCCTTTAGTTATTCACCCCCTGGCCTGCACTGTTCCAATCTCTGACCTACCCCTGCCCCCGAAAAAAAACCCTTTCATTCCTGTCCTTCCCACTTTTACCAATAATGCCTGTCTAGCTATGACAATAACCTCTATGTCTGTTACCGTGGTAACATACAGGCCCCCCCCTAAAGCATATACAAACCTCTACTCCACTTCTTTAAAAAAAAACAAGACAGTTCCCCATGGAAACGGATCAAGAGAGGGGGTGTGGAAGATAGATGGAGGGATGCATAAAGAAAGAGAGAATTAAATGACAGGATGGATCTGCTGTTTGTTCATGAATATGTTTAGCGCGCCCCCTTCTCTGCTGTCCCATCAAACCACCGCTGTATTTATGTGAAGGTAATAGAGAATGGGAGAAGACAGGTGTGCCATTATGGTGCAGATTAGCGAGGAATGCTGGAAGGTTAAAACAGATGGGAGTTGGCTAACTCCAATGCGTATTTGTGTGCGAGCTCATATTCCCTCTGAGTTAACGTTAAAATATGTGTGCATAGTACAGTACGTGATCTGCGTGCCACTGACATGTGTGCTTGCTTTGTCCATATGCTGAATGATATTTGAAATATGCTCACTGGGTGTGTAAATATGCATGTGTGCGCATACACAGCTTTCTTCCGTCTCCTTGCCCTACCCTTGTATGGGCAAGAGTCAGCCCCTCACTATCTCCTCGTCTCCAGCTTATCTGCCGGCCTGTCTTGAAGTGTTGGTGCAGAAAATAGAAACTACTATGTGGGAATGCATTTTCTTTTTCTTTCCCCTGTGTAAAATATGCAACACATGCAAGAAAATACCACGAGACACAAAAGATAATGTAGTGTGACATGGAAAATGATGTAGGATACTTTTAACTGTATACCACAAAGGCATTTTATCTTTTTATAATGAGTTGCCTGCATGAGAACACTGTTGGCATCAGTTTGACACAAAAAGATATTTGAGGAAGCCGTCTGCATACAAATCAGTGTGTAGCTACTGTATCAATATCTATAAATATATTGCAGTTAGCAATGTGTGCACACTGGTGTGTGTATTTGTCTGTGAAATTGCCTTACAGCTAGCATCTTACAATGTGGTTGTTAATGGTTCTCTCTAGCTTCTCTGCACAAGCCAGTCAGCAAGCCAGCCAGTCAGCCAGCCAGCCATGTGGTCCCTCTCCACTCTAATTAAACTCACTGTGGTTCCAAACTCCAACCAGAAAGACACAACCTCAATGCCAGACTCTGTGTCAGCTGCTGCCAATGCCTGTACGTGTGTGTGTGTGTGTGTGTGTGTGTGTGTGTGTGTGTGTGTGTGTGTGTTAGAGAGAGAAATATTGAGAGGGAGAGAGAGCTCATAACCATATTTACCTCTCATTTTACTCTGTCAAGACAAAGTGTAGAAGAGTCTGCCAAGGCACTGGAGGAGCAGCGGGGGGAGAAAAACAAATACAAATGTGGAAGAGGAGACAAAGAAGGATCTACAGTAGACAGTATATTCAGATGTTTGCCTGGCTGAGGGAAAGAGGGAGTTTAGTGGATTTAGAAATCAAGGCGAAGAAAGAGAGGAATGCAGGAGAATAGTAATTAACTCTGAATTATTCTATCTCTGAGGGATCAGGGGGATTATTAGGGGCTTTGGTTTGGATTCTGCACCTTTCACTCCGTTGCAGCATGGGAGTCTGGTTCCTGTATGTAAACTTGTGTGTGTGTGTGTGTGTGGGCGTATAAGGGTGTCTGCATGTGTCTCACTGTACTCCAGAAGGCTCCAAGTGTCTGTGCCAGTGGGCTTGTGACCGTATCTGCCTGCCAGCCAGCGATTGTGTGTGTATTGATGTGTGACTTTGTACCCCCCACTTACTGAAGTTCATCCAAGCATTATAAGTTAATCCGCCATAATAGGCAAAAAGACAGAAAGTGGGGGAGAGTGTTAGGAAGGGGGAGAAGGAACAAGGGTGGGAGGTGGGGCATCAAAAGGTAGTGAGTGTGTGTTTCTGTGTGTGTGTGTGTGTGTGTGTGTGTGTGTGTGTGTGTGTGTGTGTGTGTGTGTGTGTGTGTGTACGTGTGTAACAGTCTGCTGTGTGTGAGGTATGACAGGCAGACTACAGATTTAGGGCTAGACAGATCGTTCTAAATCTCCGGCTTATACGTTGTTTTGGGACAGCGAGTGTTGATAGCCCAGGCAGGAGGACAGCTCATGTTGTTCAGATGAAATCAAGGCTTTGGCTGACGCACCATCACAACTTTAAATCTACTCAAATACGATAAGAAAACACTGATTTATGTGTTGTTGTTTTTTTAATGAATGAATCATTGTTGTTGCATGAAGAGGTGGGAAAGATAAGTTGGAATCTTGTGGTTTAGCTGAAATATGGAGGTCACTGGTGGCAATGAATTTGCGCAGTTTAACGAAGGAAGCAAAAAAACACTTGGTGAGGCTTTTGTTTGCGGTAGAATGCCATTGCTAAAAGTCATATATTCTTAGCACACAATGAATAAGTTCACCTTTTAGCTGGGGTTTCCCGTATCAACCTCCCACTGAGTGTTACCACTGTCAACACTGTATAAGACTGTTTGTCCAAGACAGGAGGGGTTAGAGGGAGGGAAAGAAGGGGGGCAGGTGTAAGGGTAATTCTGTGATGTTGGAGGAGTGGAGGTGGGTTTTATCCAGCCTGTCTGGAGGCAGTGACCCGCACTGTGTACACCTCGTCTCTCCATCTCTTGATTACTCACATCTCTTATGTGCGCCATGTTTCCCTGTGGCCTTGCTTGTATTCATGATTTCCAGTTAACATGCACTTGAATATGTTTTCAGGAACACAAGGAGGCACGTTCCTTTTCAGGCTTTCTTTTCCACACTCTAGTGCCATTTTCTTTCTCCTTTTCCCTATCTCCCTGCCAATGTGTTTACCCCTTCCTCTCTATCCCTCTATCTGTCCCTTACACACGGGCTTTACCAGCCTGCTGAGCACGATGGCCTGCTTTTTTTTTTATTTAAAAAAAGCCATGGATGGATAAGAAAACAGCAAAGGGATAAGGGATGTAGAGAAAGGAAAGAAAGGAGGAACAAATCAAAGCATACTCCAGTGGCCTGTTATCTCATTACAGCGGTACCGGCTCGTCACGCCCGGCTGACTGGCCCCCTAAGAAGCGCCCTTGCCCCCTTATAAGACCCCCTTTATTCAGAAAGCACTCTCGTATTTCAGCTTGGGCACAAAGAAGGCCAATTCTCTGTGGTTTCTGAGCTGCCCACGCCAGATTTGTGTATTCTAGCTCAGCCTAGGCACACATTCGAACATACAACAGGGGCATTGGCACATACACAGAAGCCTTGTTAGTCACTAGTTATGAAATGATGCTTGCGGATAATGGAGGCTAATAGTGAAAGTGGATATCCATTTGTTCCACCATTTTCTCCCTATTCCAGCCCTCTTGTATAGTCCCGTGTGGATATTAGAAGAGGGCTTCAAGAGGTAACTGCTGTCAGCTGAAGTAGTGGAAACGATGTTCCTCTCACTGGCTTTTCTCCCACTTCTGCCAAAATGAAGGCTCATTAGAAGTGAAGGGAGGGCTGCTTCTAAATGGGATGGGCAGAGTGCTACTCACCACTCCTACTGAGAGAGAATGAGAGACAAGAGAGAGCAGGAGAAAAAGTGGAAGCGGACACATTAGAGAGAAAATGCAGAGTGGTTTTGTTTTGGGGAGTAAAAAAAGAGGGAAACGAAAATATATGCAAACAACAACATTGTCACCATTTTAATTAATGCATCCAATAAAGTCAAAGGTGGGGAAAGTTAGACAATCCACAGTAAGCAGGCTAAGTCTGAAAATGCCAATTTCCTTTTAAAAAGAGTAATTTACGTGTTTTCCAATTTAGTCGGCTATAAGTGTGAGTATCATATAGTAATGTCCTCCAAAGGAGCAAGATCAGGAAACAAGCTGCAGTGGCATCTTGGTGTTATTTACCCATAGACCCTCTGCTTCCTATCTTTGTTTACCTCAGCTTGTGCAGTGTGTGTATAACCTGTCCTCCCAGGAACAGACCCTTTGTTAGGCCAACAAAACACCTGGTTGCTACAATTCAGCATGAGGTGACTGCTGGGGGAAAAAAGAGTGGCAGGGGGAGGCTGTGCGTTTGAGGAATTGAGCTGTTGAGATATGAAGGGCAGGCAGGTGTGTCTGTGCGTGTGTTTTGCTCCGTTTGTGAATATGTAACAGTAATCATACTGTAAATAGACTTCTGTAAATAGAACTTGTGACATTCATCCCTACACTCATCAGTATTAAAATACACATGCGTTGGCCGGACAGCCTGTGTGTGTGTGTGTGTGTGTGTGTGTGTGTGTTTGGTAGGTACGGTCTAGAGCAGACATTTGAGACTCGCAAAGAGACATGTTGGCCTGCTTTCACCTTTTCCTCACCTTACACCTTATCTCAAATCTTATTTCCTCTCTGGAACAAAAGTGTCTGGGTCTGTTTTTTTTATCTTAATCAAACACACTGTGAGCTATCAAATTCTTAAAGACGCACACACATACAAACACTGTAATGGACACGCTCTGGTGGTTTCTTTATTACAGTAAATGGGCATCAGTGCTGCCTTACGCAGAGTATTTATCTGTCCTGTATGCTAGGAAATGACTTGCCGAATGAATTGATTCAGGTATAGAGGAAGAGGGGAAGCAAGCGAGACGGCACAGGCGGCAGCACTTTGTCCTAACCCTTTTAGCGAGATTAGCTTTAGTCTTAATGTCTCCCCCCTTATTTGTACTCTGAGTCAGCTTTTCTCCTCAATATCTCTCTCCTCTCTCTGATAATCTGTCCTGACTGCAAATGACAGAGGCATCATAAGTTTTCGTTTTGAAAGGATAAGATTATGTGAGTAGTGCGGATTGTCCTGCAACACCTGCAAGTCTCAGGTCATTAATTTGGCCCAAGTCACGTTTTAAGTATTTCTGATTTCCTCGAGTCATGGAACATCTACTTGAAATCCACAAACAGCAGTAACTCTGTTCTACTCTGCTTTGTGGCCACCAAACAACCTGGAGCCACGTGAGTTTTTTTTGTAAATGTGAAGGACAATGAATCTTGAGGACATCCTTCCTCCAAAGCAAGCTTATTTGTTCTTTCTCTCTTATCTATCTTTGTACCCATGTTATGCCTTTACACACTGAAAAGTGAGGGCAATGAGGATTTTTTTTAATCCTTGAGGAAACACTGCTCTATAAAATGGATAGTAATAAATACTGATGTAAATAACCTTACATGCTCAGATTAGATAAGTGCCTTATTACCACAGCCAAGAAAACTAATGAATGATATGCATTTGAAAATTCTTCAGCACAGTGATGTCTAGAGCTTTTTCAAATAAATTTCTTCACTGACTATATATATACTGACTATATATATATATATATATATATATATAATCAGGTTATTTTATGACTTTACAAGACATTACATGTCCAGTGCAAATGTAAACAATTGTACTAAAACATAAACAGGTCAACACAGCGTGTCAACATACCAGAAGATGCTGCAATCTTTCATCAGTATATGGTATGTGTTTCCGTCATTTCTGAGAAAATAACCCCAATGATGTCATCAGGGTTATCTTGCCTTGGTGTGGACACCACAAGTATAGAAAGTCTCTGGGTGCATGGGACAGTCTAACAAAAGACGCATTATAGAAAATGTAGGATGCAGTGTTTGGAGGTGTACAGCCCCTGGGATGGCAGATTACAGCCAATCACCTTCTCTGCAGAGCGAATGATATGCTGCCAGGGCTGCTCCTGCCCTTATGGGGTCCTGAGAGGAATTTATAATACCCATCTCATCACTGAATGCACCTCATTAGAAGACTCCATTATGGACACCAACAACATTAGCGGCAACATATGCAAGCAGATTGCCTCTGCCAAAAATTGCATTCTGGCCAATTAAAGCAATTCATTTACCTTGATAAAGAAGCAGAGGCAGAGGGGAATTGGAAAAAAACATGCAGGGAACCCTCTCCTTCCCTCGCTTCTGCTCGAATCTTAAATCCTACATCAACCAGAGTGTCTTTGAACCTTTTCATTTCTCTGGGTTGATGTTCATGCCTGCATTTGCACCAGTGTTCTCCTATGTCTGCTTGTTCTCTTCTTTGCGACCCTCTAGGCTTCTCCTCTTGCTCTCATCCAAACTTTTAAGACTGTCCCAGTCAAACTCTCCTCTTTTTTTTACTGCCTATCCCTCCATTCCTGCCTCTTCCCTTCTCCCGTTTTTAAATTTTATTTTTCGCCAGGGGCTGTGTTTCAACGAAGGAGGGAATAGCAAGAAAGACTTGGAGAGAGGGGGAAGAAAAGGACAGGGTGTGTTAATTGGAGTGCCTGAGGTGAGAGGGATGGAAGGAAGAGGGAAAGGAGTCCCAGATTCAGGACCCCCAAAACATTAAATATTAACACCTTTTCTCATCTCTGCCCCTTAAGTGACATGATTGGTTTCTCTCTGTCGATTACGACACACACACACACTCTCTCTCTCTTTCTCTCTCTCTCTCTCTCCCTCCCTTCTCTCTTTCACCAAATTGAGTTCCCTGTGAAAATGAAAGGCAGCCAGGAGGAGACATAGTGGGGTAATTGGTGGACCCTCTCTGGTTTGTGTCCTTTGATTCGAAAAGTAATGAAATTCCTCTTGATATTTTTATCCGATCATGCATGTCATTCACCGCTATGGCCTTTTTTTTGGTTTGTTTCCTCCACTGTATTAACACCCAAATGTGAGCTCTAATAGGAGCAAGACACTGGCTATTGTCGTGCTAACTCACTGTTAATGGAGTCACAGAAAATGGCACCAGATTGTGTCAGCTAAAAGACATTAGCTTAATAAATGGCCCAGATATTCTGTGTGAGAGATGATTTCAATTTTACTAAGCTAACGCTAATGGGGAAGGACACTCAGAGAATGCTTGGTTTATCAGTGAGATGATATATCATAGCTACTTTTGCAAAAGCACTTACACAGCACTAAAATTCACAAGACTCGTGTATTCATAGCTCTATTTATAATGTCTTTACAAGACGTCTTGGCTTTGTTTTATTATTTTTTTAACCATCGCTTTCTGCAGAATGGGGCGGAAGACTGCAATGTCAGCTCCACAAATTCATATTCTGCTCGTGCCCTCGTCTCCGTTATTTCCTTTTTGTTTTTCTTCTCCATGTTCCTCCCATCTATCCTTGTCCTCGTTTTCCTCTCCTGACTCACTGGCTCGAATTCGCAGAGGACAAACACACCCACTCCCATCCCAGAACCCCAGCACACACACAAACAGACTCACTGACCACACAGCTCTAAAACTCTCCTGTTTGAATGGGGTTGACTTCTCACCCCGTAGCCCAGACAACAGGATCAGCGTGGGGGAATCTCCTGCTAGACAAAAGAGTGTGTGAGGGGCTGACCTTGTAGCCCACTTCACACTGTTTGTCCTGAGCCCCTAAACTGCCGTGAGATGACAAAACACACACACACCAGTAAAGCTGTGATTTATCTGTTGCAACTGGACACACTGTGATGTTACCTCTCTGCCCTCCACTCTAATACAGCAGACACTTTCATATATAAAGAAATCCACAAACCCGCTGCTTAGCTGGCAGACCTCATTTGCCAAGTCATTGATCTTTGGTATGACTTTGGGCTCTGTGTTTTATTGCATTGAGTAGGATGCACAGATGCTGATATTGTTGAGTTTATGGCAGTGGAGAAGACTGATGTGTACCCAAGCTAATTGCTAATAGCCTTATGTTTGACTCAGCTGCATTACGTCAAAGTCAAGTCTCTGGAAAGATCAGCCCTCTGCTAAACTCGTGTCCTTGTTCCCTACCTCTGACGCCGTCCTCTGTCTCTCCTTAATCATTTAAAACGAAGATCAACTTATGAATCCAAATTAAACCATCCAAGTTAAACGTGTTTTAAGTGCTAATCACATCAACTTCTCTCAAAGCGCATTTCACACATGAAGAGGGATATCAAGCAAGATTTATAAAACTACAGCCTGACAGAAGAGACCAATGGAGCCAACCCAAAAACTTCAGAGGACTGAGAACAGAAAAGAAAGGTTACAGGATTCTTATCTAACAAATAATAAAATCAATTTTCCCGTTATAGTCTCTCCTCTCTTACATCTAGAAAAGACCTACGAAACTGGTGGTTGAGTGACGAAACACTCCTCCTCTAGACTTATATGACCTCCACAGCCAGCTGCATCCTGAATGTGTGGGTGTGTGTGTTGCTGCAGGGTCCCAGGTGTGGATTTTACTTCTACTCAGGTGGTACATCGGGACAAGCCCAGACAGGAAGAAATATCTTGTAATTGCAGGACAATGGCTTAGCATGGGGCACCTTAACATCCAGGATGGGTCTATCTCATCGTTACTTACCTCCGCCCTTTACCAACACATACAGATATCACACATAACCCTCATAAACCACGCAAGCAATCCATAAAAAAAACGAGGGCGCCGTGTTTCACCGAGCAATGAAATATGAGCACCAAAGATATTATTGTTTTGACTCCAATTAGAGGCCCAGATATCATCTTTGAAGCACAACAGGCCTTCGCTATCGACTTGGGGAGTTATGACTGCAGGAGCTTTTGACTGGAAGGGTCAGATGAGATTTACAAGACTGAGGCTGATTCCCTGATTGCTGTAATTGGTACTTTAAAGCGCTGCCATCCATGTGTTATTGGGCAAAAAAGAAAATCCGTAAAGAAAGTTTTTCAGGAAACTCTTGAGAGTTTGCCTCAACTTAAGATTCTGTCTTTGGTGAAGCAATAACAGGACAATCCTCCTGAATCAGAATTACTATATAAACACTATAGTATAACTAAAACTTCACTATAACTTAAGGTCTCCATAGCAAACTCAATAGTATTATTATAGTATTTTTAATTATAAAATATTACTATTTTTTTGTGGTATTTTAGTAATTCTTTATAGTATTACTATAGTGTTTTTTGTAAGGGCAGTCTCCCAGAAGTTCATCTTAGTTTATAATAATGCAGCGCAATGAGGATGCAGACGTTTGATAGAGGAGGCGGATAAGGCGGATCTGTCTGTCCGTCACTGTTAGAAGAGACTCCACTCTGCAGTGTAGTTACAGAACCCCTTCTTCCCATGTCCATGTCTTTACACACTGAGTGAAATAAGTAGGCCTAGTTTATTTTTAAAGTGGGCAGGGCGCATTTCATTTGAAACGGGTGAAACATATCTAAGGCTGCCATTGCTTGAGACTTGCTTCACTAGTATGAAAGCACTTGAAATACTTTGTCAGTTCCACTTTGGGGAAATCTCCTTCTCGTGGAACATCATAAGCAAATCAAGACACAGTAGCAAACACAAAAGGAGCATAGAAAGAGCAAACAGAAGTCACTGTGCATGCATAACCACCCTTGTCTGTGGAAAGGTCAACCAGAAATCCATTATGATTATTCACGCTGGTTTGAACATATTGGGAAGAATAAACTCATTACTGAATCATTTTTAGTGTTGAGTCAGTACATGGTGATTGGTATGATTTGCTTCGTCAGGATTAAAATTGTTCATGGCTGATGTATTAATATCTGTGCACACAAGTGACCTGTGCACACAAGCAACACATGCACTGCACAAGACGTGACTTTCCATCCAACAGGATATTACATATTTTGTTAGACTGCAAGCAATGTTCGCAGTGACACATAATGTGGTGGGAATGGGGCTTGCATTGTTCATGTCCTTTCCAACAGGACGTGGTTACTTTTCAGTATCAATGTATGTATGGAAATAAATTGTTCTTTTTGGCATATAATATTCTACTATCCTTCTTGCATTCTCTTTCGGTCCCTAGCCCTTTCTGTTTCTCTCCATTATCCTACTTTATGAATATAGTAAATGACAGTGGGATTCTAATTAGCATTAGATACCTATCAGTGCTTCCTTCTCAAATGTCAACACCAACAGAGATCGCAGCACTTAGTCTGGTATGGATATGTGTGCCACTAGAAGGCAAGGAGTAAGGTAGGGTATATCAGTAGTAAGTATATACTGGATCTATTTCTGTCTGGTTTTCACTGTATGTGAATGTTTTTATCTTGTTTCCTTGGTTGCAAAAAGTTTTACTTCTACAAACTGGGAAACTTCCTCTTTCTCCCTGTCTATCAGCCTCTGCGGTCCTGCGTGTCTGACTGTGCCTGTCTCTCACCCTCTTACTCTTGCCCTCAGTATGTGGCATTCATTGTTGGTGAGTGGGTGTGCATGTGTGTGTGTGTGTGTTTTGCTGCAGCTGCTGTTCCTGCACTGCACCTGTTCTTTTCTCATCAGTCAGGCGTTGACGGACTCCAGGCCTTACATGGACCCACCCTGACACTAGCAGTCTGACCTAGCCTACCCCTCACCCCCTCACCACCACCCCCCCACCACACACACACACACACACACACTCTTTGTCAACATTGTTGCAAAGATCTTGCACCTTTTTTGTCTCTTCAGTGTCCAACCACAACTGTATTATTTGCATATGACAACAATCCACAGTAGTTTTAATCACTTTCCTTCAAGAGAGCATCTGCTGAAGAGCCTCTATCTGTTTATTTTTACTCCTTACAGCTGGCCCTCTTGGGTAAATCTCTGAGATGGATCGAGTTTGTCCGCTAAAATGACACTCACTAAACAAACTGAGTTTCCTGAGGAGTGTAAACTGTTCCCATCTAGCCGGGCAGGCAGACTAATGTGAGTGCTGAGAGGATGCGAAAGGCCTGTAAACAAGAGATTTGAGTCAGATCCCGTCTGTGACATTAACAGGCCTTTATCACGCCCCGATCACAATTGCATTCACATACACCGGGCTCTGGCTCACAATGATGATTGTTCCTGTGAGTCAGTCATATTGTGACTGTGGTGATAGTAACCACCACAACTTAGGTAGGAGTGAAGCCATACTTGTGTGTCACGTTTACGCACGCATCTGGTGTAGAATAGATTTATTGCTATGTGATGTTTTTACGCACCCCAAAGTAACTGTGTGTACATTCTTTCATTTAGTTTGTGAAAGAGAATGAGAAGGAGCCTGTTTTGTTTTGCAAGATATGATGATTTTGTCCTCACTGTCAACAGTCTCCACTGAGACTGGACATAACTAGGACATAACGTAAGTAGAGCTGAAATGAGTGGTTGAAAAAAAAATAACCTGCAACAATTTTGATCATCTAAAAAGAAATGTCAGCGTTTGCTGCTTTAATTTGTCTTATATGTTAATATCCTTAGGGTTTGGAGTGTTGGTTAGACAACACAAGCAATCTGATGACACCCTACCAGACTTTAAGAAATTGTGATGGGCATTTTTTTTTTTTACTATTTTCTGACGCTTTATAGACTAAACATTTAATTCATTAGCTGAGAAAATAATCAGAAGATTTAGCGCTAATAACAAAAATCATGCCAAGTCACAAGTCACAGTTCTTGCCGTCGCCACATGGTATCTCCATTGAGGCTGTATCCTTCATGTGAAGTTACATTTTCCAAGGAGGTTATAATCTAGCCGCAGAGACTATGTAGTAGCCTCTGTAACTACACTGCAATGATTAAGTATAAGTTCAGCTTGAGATGTCAGCAGTGTTGATTAAAACAGAGATGGCAACTATAAAGAGAGAAATACTTCAGAGCATATAAGAAGAGGTGCTGACCAGTGAAAAGTAATGAATAAAACTGCAGAAGTTGTTATTACATGTTGTTGTGTAATGACCGCGTGCTGAAGGTGACTCAGTTCTCGTGACATTGAGGCTGCGTCTTGTGTAGCAGGACACTGTTTGCTTTGCCAACAGTGAAACACACTAATCCTGTTAGAGGCCAAGGATGTTTTGGAACACACACGCAAACACATGCCCACCCGTACACACACACACACCCTCTGACATTCCTCTTTATTCAGGTACCGCGTTGCACTCCTTTCATACTTTAAAGCTTTACATTCATCTCATAGATCAATTCTTCCGTTGGTGCAGATAGTTTTGCTCTTTCTTTGTGAGACGCTGACAGTAATCTCACACACTTCTTTTGCACCCCTAGCAGCATCACCCAGGTACAGTGCAATACAGTAAAGTTAAATAAAGCTGAGTTACCCGGAACATCGTTTTCCCTTCTTAGGAGTGGTGTTTGGGTTAGCAAGGAAACAAGCAGGTACTATCGTGTTCATGACACTCATATAGGTAAGGTTGGGTTTCCACACACCCACACACACTGTCTCGTTTTCCTTATAGTCCCCCCCCCCCCTTATTTTTTTATGCCTTTCTTTTGCTATCTTGAATTCTCTTTTTCTTTATCCTCACACACATGCGCAGACAAGACACACAAGCGAGTTCGTAGACTGGGTATTAAAGAATGCTCTTTGAGAATGAGGGATGAAAAGAGGAGAGTCTGAAGAGAGAAAGAGGCTCCTGGTTTGATGTCCAGAATACAACAGTAGGTGAGAGGAGAACAAGAGAGGAAAAGAGGACAGGAGAGAGGGGATCCAGCTGGTTCTTTTCATAATGAGGGGCACGCAATTGTGTGTGTGTGTCGGTGTGTTTGTGTGTGTGTGTGTGTGTGTGTGTGTGAAACAGAGGGAGAGGGTGAAAGAGAAAGAGATGTGGGCAAAAGAAGAGTCAAAGAAAAGGCAGAAAGAGAAAGACACAGAGAGGGTATTAAAGATGGTTTCACATTAACTTTTCAGTGGATGTGGGACAGACATGACTCTCTCCACTCTGTCATGCTGCTTTGACTGCAGACTTAGATCTTCTGTTTTTCTACTCACAGTGTACTTAACCCAAGCTTCCTGGGGTGGTTCAGTTGCTCATAAATATCACATGCATTATATATATACTGTAAGTGTGTGTGTGTGTGTGTGTGTGTGTGTGTGTGTGCGCGCGCAGGTCACAGCCTGACCGTCTCGTTCCCATCTGTCTTTGTACCCGGTCACGCACCCCATCACACACTTTCCCTCTCTTTGGCTAAATCCGATTATCTGGCCTGCATCAGCTAACGAGACCCCCATGAAGCTAGTCCCCCCCCCCCCCCCCCCCCCCCCCCCCCCCCCCCCCCCCCCCCCCAACCCCAGCCTTTCTCTCTCTCTCTTTCTCTTACACACACTCAAGCACACGCGCTGCTCTAGGCACAGACTGGACAGAGGACTCCTTAATTATGCTTAAATTGTCCATCTCTGTCTGTCCAGCTGCCTCTGTGTAAAACACAGAGCTGCGGCCTGACTGATCACTCTGAACCAAAACATATTGTGAATGACACCAAAAGATGTGTGTGAAAGAGAAAAAAGGGTGAGAGTGAGACAGACAATAAAATGAGAAATGGGGGAGGAAGAGGCTAGCAAAGAAAGAAGGATGTGTACAGATGGCACACACATCACTGCTTTAACTGCCTCTCTGTAGCTCTGTTTATATGCATGTTTTAAACCAGCTACTGACCAAACCCTACTTATAAGAAATAAAAAACAACTGTATGTCAGATACTGAAGGATATATAAATTTAGATTGTTTGTTCTGTGATCTATATTTTCATGGGTTATTTTTTTAGATTCACACAAACTGTCTTGACTGTATAGGTTTAATATTAGATGACTATTATTATCACATAAGAGACCAAATTAGGTCTTGTAGCTGATTTGTAAGTGATGATTAAGCTTTTATTATATTCCATTATGTCTGGCAAATTTGTGCCAGTGACTGAAAAATGTGCACAAAATATGACGTTTCCACAGGAAGTGAACGTGGTCAGAAATGTGTGACTAACACAGCTAAAAATAATCAGCACATGGATGCATAAATACTCACCTGATAATGCCAGTTTTCTTACCTTTAATATGCAACTAAGACTAAGAGTCTACAGACTTGCTAGCAGCACCCTGAGGCTGTACTTTGCTAAATGTTAATGTAAACATGCTGATGTTTGCAAGTTGTAACTTCTACCATGTTCACTGTCTTAGTTTGCTGTGTTAACATGCTAACATGTGCTAAATAGCACTCAACACAAAGTGCATCTGAGTCTCATGGGAATGTCATTAGTTTTGCAGGTCATAACCCAATGAATTAGACAAGTTTTTGACCTGATGATGGCTCAAAATGAGAAGTTATGGGAATGGCAGAGTTAATCAAATTCATCCTGTAAGGAACATGGATAGATTTACCAGATTTTATGGCAATCCATTCAATAGCCATAGAGGTATTTAACTAAAACCACAACTGTCAACCTCATAGTGCTGCTAAAAGAAAGACAAGGGATCACCAAAGTCAGTAGCCTTCATCCCCTGGGGACCATAAATGTTTGGAGAAAATGTCATGGAAAAACATCCAAAAATAGTTGTTGAGATATGGTCCAACCACTCTTTGGAATTCCTTGGAATAAAAACCGAATAACTTCATTGTTCAAGGGTTTATTTTGTTAATTTTCATAATGTTGATCACTTAATATTTGCATAGTAGGACCAGTAAGATTTATTTTTTCAGTTCACATCGCTCTACAAGAAAGTTGACAAAATCTCCCTATAAACATGCACACTAATTCCTACCATATAATTTATTGACTTTAAGTGATTATATAATGTTAAAGATTGAATAATGTATTTCAATGAAGTATGAAAAGGAGCAGGCAGTGGCTAAGCATTCCCCTATGATTGCATAACTGATTTCGTCTAATACTTTGTTAAAACATAATCCAGTATTCATATTCTGCCGATCATGTTTTAAAAAACTCTTTTTTTCCAAATTCTTGAGTAACTGAGTTAAGATTTAGGTCCTCTATGCATGTGCCAGCAAGTCACTTGATTTAATGTGGTATGTGTGTGAGTGTATATTTTCTCCATACACCACTTAACAGGACTCTTAAATCCTGAGTGCTGCCTAAAAGCACAGCGCTTTGTTTACTCACACATTCTTGTACATTTGCTTGTCTGGCTTGCTGTTTGTGTTGGCGCAGAAACAGAGGAGGATTTTCTCTTGGGCTACATCCCTCTTACAAACTCAGAACATGAGATTCGGTTTGTAAAACTTATGTTTCACTTGAGAGCTGCTGAGCTAATGGAACAAAATATTTAGACAGCGAGGAATACTGGATAGGGATGAAGATGGCAAAAAACACAAAAGGAAATAAAGAAAATGAGAGGCGGGATAAAAATAGGCCTAGGAATTGAAGAAGTAAATCAAGAGGAAGTGAAAGAACATGAGATCTTTTCATCAAATGTCAACACTTGACTGACCCCTGACCTCTGTATGGTCTGTGGGTCATGGTGAATTACAGCATCTGACCCTGGTGGAATGTCTAACACACACATGCACAACACTGAGCAAGCAAAGTGTGTATTTTTGACATCTCTCCCTATTATCTCCTGTATATGTACTCAATGCCATTTTCTTTCCCTTCCATCCTTCACTCTCTTTCTTCCTCACAGTAGAGTGATAACAAGGCGGTCATCCCTCGGCTCCTCTCGTCTCTCTTTAGACATTTTTAGCAAACACTCTTTCATCTTCCCTGTCTGCGTTTCTCTGCCCTGTTATTAAAACTAGCCTGTCAAACAACTGTGATTCCCAGAAGTCCATCCTCCCCACTCTTGGCAGTTTCTCACAACAAATAAATTATTAAAATGTAGATTTTGTAGTCCAGAAAGTGATGACATGATTAATTTATGTTATCATACAGAATATGGGGCTGGGTTGTTCATTAGTAACGTATGTCCAGAATATGAATTTTAATTTGAGCCTAGATCTCTGGCTTTTTAATGATACTTAACTTAATGTTTAAAGTTTTTGCAATATAGAAAGTTTTTGGGGTAATGTTGTTGAGTGGTTGTTTACTGTTGCTTCCCTGATGCATCCATTATTTACTTACTGTTATTTTTATTTCTGTGAAAGTATATTATCTTACAGTAAATATGACCTCACTCCTATAACCCTGTATGTTTTCCTCCTGGCATATCAATTTTATCTCATGCCTGGCAAGCACTATGTTTCATATAAGCCTGTGTGTACAAATTAAATATGTCGTCCATTTGTTCATCACTCAAACAACATTGTTCTTTCTTAGCAGTTGCTCCTTGTTTCTACACATTAGAGCCTCACACTCACAAAGCACTGAACTCCACTGCCGCCATGTGTTACTGTAACATAAGATTTATGACACTGTATGTGCTGCAGTGGCGTCATTAGCATAAATGGAGCTCCTTCCCTTCCTGCAGCTCTCAGTCCTTTCCCTCCCATTTTTCTCCTCTCTGCAGTGCAATCTCCTTGTCACATTGTAGCTACATGTACAGAGAGTTAGCTAGTCTAGGTCCACGCTGTGCCCTAGCTGCTACTCTCCCATTGATATCTGGGACACTGTGTGAATCCTAATGCCTCTGTTGAATGAAGACAGCTGACAGTGATGAGGGCCTTCTAACTTCCCTCAGGGTCCCTTAAGAGTTTTTACTGCAGTTCTAACACATTTAAAGGAATACTGATACTTGTAGCCTGTGACCTGCTGCTATAGTCGGTTTACATCAGTTACAATAGATTCCACTAGAGACTTCATTGAGAGACAAAATGTCAAAATATCCATAAAAACCTCTCAAGCCACTCATGCAACACAATCGACTTATTGATCCTAAGGTTTAGTATGTTCCAAAAGTTCTAACAACTTAGTCATTGTGGTTTTATGATGTTATTATTTTTTCCCCCTGTCCTTCTTTGAGATGGAGTTAACAGTACTGAACATGTGTGGGGTTGTGTCTTTTCAGTACTGTCAATTAGACCAATAGATCTTTCTGTAAGTCATTAGATTTTGTAATGTAGTAGGTTTTTAGCTTAGGTCTTTATCTTGTTATCTTGCTGTTAGCCTCTTTCTACATGAGACATGCCCAACCACTAAATGTCACTCAGTAATACATTTTTGAGTTTTACCTTAAGCAATGTTGTTATTATGATACACAGTGGTATTAATGCCATATGGTTAAAGTAAATCCTTGTAGATGTTTTTAAAACCTGCATTGTTAACACATTACTACCAGTCCTTCTGGCTTCATATGCTTGACTTTTTAATCACATTCTTTCTCTCTGTCTTTGTGTGTTTTTCTCTGCAGTATGTAGTGGGGCTGTGAGTGTGGAGGTGACTCCTAAAGTGGAGGTGTTAAAAGGAGAGACTGCCAAACTGCCCTGCAAATACACAGTCTCACAACCATCAAGCAACACTGTTGTTGAATGGTTCATTGTAAGTAATTTCAATATATTATATTAACGTTCTTTATTTAAATAGTTTTAGACAATATAAAGCAGGCAATATCCATGTTATGAGGAATACTTTGTAAATCAGTGCGCTGTCAAAATCTGTATTTTCAAACGCAGTTCCAGGTCTAATGTCTCCTGTTTTCTCTTACCTATTTCTTTGTCTTTTGACTCCTTCCATTGCTTCTCATTACTCTCCCATCCTCTTTCTGTATCTCCTTCTGTCTGTCCATCGATTCAGGAGGAGCAGGGAACCAGAAAGCGTGTAGCCTTCCGCTCCCAGGATGGCAAGGGAAAAAGCGATGACGGCACCCCTGTGAGTGAGCGGGTCACTATTGGAGAGGACTTCGCCTTGACCATCTCCTCGGTTCGACCCTCCGACGAGCTCGCCTTCTACTGCCAGGTTACCGCTGGCCCCGCTGGCGTTGGAGATGCCATCACTATGCTCAAAGTCTTCTGTGAGTTGACCAGAGCCATTTTGGCCTTTCATATGACCTTAACGTGACTTTTTTAAAGACCCCCCACCCCCACCCCAAACACACACGCACTGGGAATTTATGTCTTGTTTTGTTACCGTCACTGCCTCTAAAGGTTTATGGCTTTAATCAGAGGGGCATGTGTGTTCATGCATACTTTCATTTAGAAGTGGCTTAATTGTACCTAATGCATGAAATGTATTTTGCTGATTGCATTTCACACATACTTTATGCAAAACGTCTTTATATAAATATAGTATCATAAAGTATGACTTGTCTACATGTGTTAAGAATAGAGCAGACTTTTATTATACTAATATTTTTTCGTCATGTGTAGGACTTCAAAGCCTTTTGCAATGCCTGGGGTTACCAATTTCTGTTGATAAGTTCCCCAGAGGTCAATTAGTCACAATCTAATCACTCTTGACACAACTGATGAATAGTTCTATCACACCTGTCATGTCTCATATATCTCACCTTAATAACAGTCCAGATTTATTGCCAAGGTACTGAGGGCTGACCCTTGATACAGGCTGATATGTCCTTGCCACTCCCACAGTAACCCCTGAGCAGACAGCAATCATGCTTTTAGCATTTAGTGGCCCACCAAAATGAATACGATTCAATTGCATTTTGGATTGGACTGATCAATCACTCTAAAGAGCGAAAACATGTGTTGGATGACTGGCAAAAGAAGTTTAGAATAGTCAAGCTTAGTCAAAAAAGCTTGCAAGATATCCTTTAAAATTTATGCACTCAGAGGCACTGTAGTTTAAAGCAACCTTGTAAAAGAAGCTATTAATCGTGAATGGGCTAATCAGTGGTAGACAATACCTCAGTGCAGTGCTTTTTGACAAAGGCCTTTTTGGATGCACTTTATGCCCAGAGTAGTTGCAGCCTGTCTCACAAACCAGCAATCATTCTTTGTCTATATTTGACCACTTGACTCATTGGGGAATAAGTTATAGTGTGTCTGTCTGTCCTGCCTCACCTTAATAGGACTGAGTTATGAGGTCTCCTGAGGGTTGAGCTGCAGCAGTGATAGTCTGGTTTCTCTCTCAGGAGGCCCACAGTTAAGAGTAGTATGTCTGCTTAGCAGAAACACAGAAACAGAATCAAACTTATCCTGCCTGTATGTCTACTGTGCATAAATATGGCTGCCTGCATACACAGTATGTGTGAAAAGGGAATGGCTATAAAAAATGTTTCAGCGGTTTTGGGAGCAGTAAAAAAACTAAAAACAAAGAATTAAGCGAAAAAGATAGAAAGAGGAATACCGATCTACTGTTTATTTTTATAAGCAGTCGACAGCTGCAGGCAGTGATAAGATGACCTTGCATGTGAACAAGTGAGCTAGGGAGTGAAGCACAGAAACAAGAGGGAACTCTCACACCTGTGGCTGTGTGTGTGCCAGAGAAAGGGGGTGTTTTTTATTTATTTGTTATTTGACCCTTGTCAGTTCATGTGAACCAGGTCACAGTGAAATAATGTGAAGCAGGATATTTACTGCTTGACTTATTAACACAGGCATGTGTGTTGGACTCAATATGTGGAAGTGAGATTGTGTGTGCTTCCATCTATGTTAAAGGTTTATCTTCCAAGGAATTGTAATGATATAATAATGACACCCCACCGCTACCTTTATTGTCTCAGTTGCTCCAGAGAAGCCAGAACTCACAAGGCCTGCAAGTCAAGCCATTTCTGCAGGACAGTCTACCAGCTCTGAGGTGTGTGTGTGTGTGTGTGTGTGTGTGTGTGTGTGTGTGTGTGTGTGACATTTCTCTAACTGTGTGTGTATCATGCATGTGAGCATATTTTCTGATTTCATGTGAACACTGAAGACACATTTTCAGTCCACTTTCTTTTGTCCCCCATGCATTTGTTCATGTGTATTAGATTGGTACCTGTGTGACGATGAACGGACATCCTCAGCCAAGAATTATCTGGTTCAAAGATGAACAGCCCTTACCTGAGGTCAAGGACAGAAAGGAGAGTATGTGTTTAATAAATAGTATATATATAGTCTAATATCACATGCTGTACAAAACAGAGGATAATATGTGTGCTTTGTTCCTTCTTTTATCCCTCTTTTCTGTCAGAGACCTACATGATTCCCTCGGTGGTGAAGGAGGCGTCCGGTCTCTACACTATCAAGAGCACCCTGTATATGCAGCCCACAAAGGCAGACAAGGACTCTGTGTTCCACTGCACTGTGGAGTACTTTATGCCAGGAGACCAGTTTATAAAGAAGGACTCCGACACCATCACCATCAACCTCAACTGTGAGTGGAGGGGAGGGTCAAGGGTTTTAATTAGTGAGCTTTACAGGTGCTGGTACTAGGTAGACTTTGTTAACTTCGGACACAGTCAGGCAAGTGGTTTCCAATCTTTATGCTAAGATAAGCTACCTGCCTGCTGGCTGTAGCCTTATATTCAGGGTGCGATTTGCCGGGGGGATGCGTGGGATTTCCCCCTTCCTGGTTTATATATCGCTGCCTCTGCTGAATAATTTTTATCCCACCCTCAGAGAGGGTGATTTTGTGATGCAACTGATCACAAAACTCATGGTTCGGATCGATCTGTAGTTTTGTTAGGGTTCTTTTTATTTTAAAGGAGACTTATTAAACTGCTTTTCCAGACCTATATTGTAGGTATGTGACTCCTGTATGGCAGCTTTGCATGATTCAAAGTTCAAAAAAATATTTCTCTCTCTTTGAGCCCCCCCCCCTCAAAGCTCACTGTCTTATGATTGGCGAAGACCTGAAGCATGTTACCAGGCTGTTGTTGTTGCTGGGATGAACAGGCAGACTGAGTCGTTGCTGGGCCGATGCTATGGGAGCACATGCCCATATATGGAACACCAGCTCCGTCTGGCTCCGTATTACTTAGAACAGAGCTGTTGGTAGAAAAAGCAGTTCAAAACAGAGCATTCAGAACAGCAGGAGATCTGAGGTTTTTGCTCACAGGGATTTCTTTTAAATACTTTAACCTAATTCTTTGATGATTTGACCATGTTTAACATGAACATCCAACATTATAACATTGTAGAAAAGTCATAAAATGTGGAAAAGCATAATAGGTCTCCTTTAAAATGCCCTACTTTGGCTCTATTGGAGCTGCCTCTCTCTGTCTGTAGGTAATCAACACTCTAGTAGTCTTGCTCAATGTCCTGATTGGTTACAAGTCACAAATAATAGCCTATCAACACTCACAAGGCATAAGGAGGGTATTATCCTTCTGTTTTTTTACGCAAATTGGACCCTGCTTATATTTACCGCACAGATGTAAGAGTGGTATCGATCTTCTCATCTTCTCATGTAACTCTTGGCAAGAAACTCAATGAGCATATTTCACAAAATGTCAAACTATTGCCTAAAATGGCAGCAATTAGACAGAGCTAGCTGCTTGGTCATCAAGGGATAGCTTCTTATCAGACCAGTTTGCTGTCCCCACTACACCAGGCTGACTAAAAATGAATGACTTCCTTAAGAGCAGCATTACTTTCAAAGACTCCAATGGTAGTTTTTTGTTATTGTTTGTTATTTTCCCTGGGTTTCTTTTACTTATTGGGTGCATGAGCTAAGATTGTGCCACTATATAGACACATGATGCACCAAAGCGAGTACAGAGCACTGAGACGTAATTGCATAAAATGGCTTATTAGTTCAGGTAAGGCTATACTGCCATGAGCTGAATACTAACATGAGCGTGCAAATATGCTCACAACGATGAGGCTAATGTTTAGCAGGTGTAATGTTTATGATGTCCACCAACTTAAATGTGCATGTTAGCATACTAACCAAAGCATTAGATAGTTGTGATGGCATTTCACTATAAGCCAAAAATCTCAACCTGCTGGTGATGCTGGAGGAAAAGCCAGGACATCGCCAAAGCCATTAGGATTTATCCTCTGGGGACCATAAATGTCTGGACAAAAATTCCATAGAATATTTCTTAAGATATTTTAGTCTGGACCAAAGTAATGGAGAATGACAGAGTTGGCTAAAAAGACTGAAAACCCCAGATTTATTTATACACGTGTAAGCCTCGCCCTGTCTTCCATCCTCATTTTACTTTTTCATTTTAAGAAAAACATATGCCCTTTAAAATGAAACATTGTCAACAAGCATTTATTAGTGTTATGTTCACTTTTTTGGTTGCATATCTTTCCTCCTGCTAAACACTGTAGTTTAACGCAACCACAGTTAGGGTTGCCACCTTCAATACAGGAAAATAAGGGACGCCTGCCAGAGTGGGGGCCACACCCCTCAGGGGCACGGCAACAACAGGCCCAATGGTGTGCCAGTGGTGGTATATCATAACTTAAAACATGTTTTCAGGAAAGTATTAAGATTGATACCAATGGACGTTAAAATAAGCTATCTGCTATTGAAATCAGTGTGATGAAGATGAAGCCAGTCTCTATCATAACTCAAGACTAGTCATATTGTCATAGCTAAATACATAGTTGTGACAATAATAATCATAGGCCAACAATGTGTGACAGTGAGACCACAAAAAATAGGATGTGAACTGTATTTTATTAACTTATTAAATCAACACGTCCATTACTTATTAACTACAAATAGGCTAAAACAAATGCTTTGATTCGATTTGACTGAAACGACTTTTGCAAAGGATTTTCCATGAACATCATTGCATTAGAAGTAGTAGGCCTTGTGTGCAGTATTGGAGCATGTTAGGCCCACTTCCTTTTATAAATGTTTTCTAGTCAGAAGTACAGTACTCATGCAGCACTGAGTAGATGTTTGTCTTTTAAACTACTACAGTAAAACTATGAGCACAAAAAGCTCACTCCTAATGAGTTCCACAGAGCACCTGTTCTTGCTGAGAAATTGCTAATGAACTTGAGTAATTGTAAAGGGTGATGTGAACACAGATTTTGGCTAAAATATTTGTCATTGTTAGCTGTAAAACTGTCCAAACGATGAATCCACACATAAATAATCTATCTACAAACATTTCTCAATTTAATTCAACACCATTTTTATTATTGGTCAGTAAATATATTCCATGTATTTATTTTTTCAGTTTTTATTCAGCTTATTGTTAATTCTATAGTATTGAATCATGCTATTCTATAGATTGGTCAAGCATAACACATAGTTGTTTATATTCTTCACATAGGCACTATATTTTGATAATTAAATGTGTAATAAATAGCTTATATCTCTTATTAAAATAATGCTTATGTGTCTGACTGTATATCTCAACCTTAAAAAACAAATCATACCATAATGTAGACATGCTTCATTTACATTGTAACAATATTTCTTAACAAATAGGCAGCATATGAAATCCAGAAATCAGAAAATTATGTTTTACTAAATCATTACACTGCCTCGGCATGCTGTCACAGGCCACCATGCATCACACTGGCTGAAAATTTGTGAAGTTTGGCTTGATAGTCTTCAAGTAGGCTATTTGATTTCTTCCTCTCTCGTTGTCGTTGGTAGGCTACTTTTTGCATCCGCTTTCGTTTCAGAGGGAAGGGGGGGGGTTCTCGAGCTGCCGCCGCCACCAACAATGGCAGCAAATATTGCCCAATCAGAGGCCCAATTCACAGAATGCGGGTGGGATGATTTGCATGGGATATATGGGACAAACCGCTATTTAGTCCTCAAATACCGGACGATTCCGTATTTTAAGGTACGGGTGGCAACCCTAACCACAGTCCATCCATCCATCCATCGTCAACCGCTTATCCTGCGTACAGGGTCGTTGGGGGCTGGAGCCAATCCCAGCTACCCTAACCACAGTGAAATTTGATATTCAGCTAAAGAAGAATGATGAGGCAAGGAAAGAGGAGGTACTGGTGAAGTAAAACACCCTGTGTGGAATGTGTTGCACATATCTGACTGATGATATACAGTATAACAGTGTAAATGTATCCAATGTAGGAATTTTCACCTGTCCCATATCTGTTCTTGTCCGTCTAGATCCATCTGAGAAGGCAACATTTTCCCTTCTCAACACTGATCCAGTCAAAGAGGGCGACGATGTTACCATGAAGTGTGAGACTGACGGAAACCCTCAGCCTGAGTTTGACTTTTCCAAAGATGTACGTGTGCATTTCATGTACATATATGTTTGTTTGAGAGAGACAGAAAGAGCAAACGTTTGTTGTTTTTCTGCTTTTGCAAAAAGTATCCCAACTTTTTCTAAAAATGTGATAATGTTTGTCTCGCTCTCACTCAGTCTTTATCCACGTCTCTCTCTGCCAATGCCTGTCCTTTCACCTTCAGGGAAAAACTATCATTGGCCAGAGTGGTCTCCTGGTGCTGAAATCTGTAAATCGCACAGATGGTGGTGTGTATAAGTGCTCAGCCATGGATTTTGATAACATGGAAGCTGACCTGAGTGGAACAATCAACCTCGCTGTCCACTGTGAGTGACCCAAAGACACACACACACACAGCAGCTGCAGAATTAAGTAAATACAAATAAAGAACAATTTACCTCCTGTTTGTGCAGTTTTGCTTTAGCAGTAAGCCATTCTTTTCATCAGTAAATCATAGAATTAAAGGGTTAGAAGGGAAGAGCTTAATGGAATCCTTTCGTTTCAAGAGGCCAATATCCAATTCAATTTTTTAGTTCATCTGTTACTTTAATGTTATCCCAGCTACACTCCTTAATTTGATCTTATCACACACATTAAGTGGAGATAGCCTAGAAATAGCATAGAATAGGCTTAACTTGGGCTTCAAAATGGGCTTAACTTCAGACTAAGTGTATTAGCTTTATACTCACAAAGTGATTTCAATATTCTGCTTAGTGTGGCTGTTTTAACAGCCTTATTACATGGTTGTTTAAGCAATGACAAGCTTTTTGATTGTAAGTGGCTCCTTAGAATCTATAGAAGGCTTCGGGTTTCGTGCGTCTTACACCATCTCTCTCAATTGCTTTGTATTTTGTCTTTGTCAGACATCGACCCAGTGAGCGTGATCCCTGTCCAGCCTCAAGTTGTCATGCTTGGAGACAAGGTGGAGTGGCAGTGTAAGACTAAGGGCTCTGCTACGCATACTGTTCAGTGGAAAAAGGTGTGTGTCGCTTTCTCAACCTTGCTGTCCTTCTGCATTCATGGAAAAGTTCTGTATTAATAAGAATGCAGAGCTTTGGGTCTTTTATTCATCTTTCCACATAATTCTTTCTGAGCGTACCTAGATAACAGTTTTTTAGATCATTAAAACTATTTGGAGTTTGCATTCTCTGTGTAGCAGGCTAAAGGTAATACTTAACAGTAATGAAAAGCACTCCGTCTGCTTTCTGTGGTAACCAAAATATATGCTTTAAATGTATTTTCTACAGTAAACATACCAAAGAAAAGACGATTTGCTAACTTTTGCGGTCTCTTGAAGAGGCTCAGTACATTCTGATTCTAGCAGTGGTGTTTTTGGTGTTTTGGTATTCATCTCTTCTCCTCCACAGATTGTTCCTCGAGCGTCGGGCCTGTTGTTGTAGCCTGTGTATCTATTGTTGTGTCTCCCGGGTGTGATAGAAACTCACCGACTGCTGGTTTTCTGGGTAGAAGAACATGTTTGTTCTTAGTAAGAAGGATTCCTATGAGAAGACATTCAGAGGAATTGCAAGAGACAGATTCATCATGGAGGAATGACTTTGATCTGTTATCACTGTGCTTTGGAACAGTGTGTGTGAAGTTGCTTCTTTTGCTTTCCCAGCATAGGAGCGTGCTCAAACTAGATATTCACAGTGCTGTTCTACTCTCATATTCACACAGAGAGAATAAAAAGAAAGAGTGCTAATAGCGTGAGTCCAATTGGTTTTATTTCTGTTTGTTCATCCAGGGCTCTGAGGTGCTCTCTCAGGACGGCACGCTGTCAATACAAGATGTTTCCTATGATAACGCTGGAGAGTATATGTGTGTTGGAGCCATGCCATCTGTGCCAGGACTGACTGCCTGGGCTAGTGTAAACCTCACTGTCAAAGGTAACACACTGACATAGACAAACACACACACATTCATAGACCTACATGCAGAGCCTACCTCAGGAAAACCAATAAAACTGTATTTGGACAAGACTTAAGTAAAGATTTCAATCACATCTTTTCTAAACCCTGTACCATTACAACTACTACACACATACACATACACACACACACAGGATAATGAACAATGTGTAGGGTGTGGAGGGTATTGTTTAAATCAGAGGAAGGAGGTTGTGGAGTATGAGGATGCTGACAGAAGGTGTGGCTTCCTATTCTGTTGATAATTTAGCGTCAGTGTGGGATGAAACTGTAAGTACACTGTAAAACATCTTACAGCAGTATAATGGAATCAGCTAATCTTCTTTTAAATGTTATTTCCAGACCAAGAACTTGTGACCATGAGTTCTTTTGTCTTGAAATGAGTTGAATGAATGCACTGATGAAACTTCAACTCATTATTTTATAAAGAAACTAGATGAGCATATTAAAACTTGCAATGTGTCTTTTGTACATGTTAACTCCTGTTTCATTTTCATAAGAATGAAAACAATGTAAACCAGGGTAAAGGTTATTATTAATATCAGTCCATACCCTAAGTACTCTTATAATGTAACAAGCTTATTTGGAGTGATTCAGTGTCTCTGTACTTACTTTGGTGCAAATGTTCTTGACTGACTTTAAAAATGTACTAAAAAGCAAATGAATACAGTATCAGTGTGGTTGAACAGTTGTTGATTCAACATAATATCTTGTTTATTAGGGATCCAAGCCCGAGTGGGCTGGGAATGTCTATGTGTTTGGGGGATACTGCCGATTCGTAAAAAATGTATCAATTATAAGCTAACAAATGTTTGCAAAAAATGCTAAAATTAGGATGTGATGTCAAATCTCAGGTTTGCAACGTCCGATCAACACCAAACTCGGGGACCTTATCTGGCACGCCCTCCCAAGGGACTGTGTGAAATTTCTTGTCAATCTGCCTCTAGGTGGCACTATTAATCCTATTTCAAATGACACTCCCATACACATCCATTCATTTTAGATCTCCGTAAACTCAAGTCCTTTTAATTTCAAACCGCCCGGGTCGACTCACGCGGCCCCTGCGGGGCGAGGGGGGCGGCTGGAACCAGGGGACGTGGACCCCACTTACAACTGCTTACAGTTCTAGTTGAACTTGTTTTCTGAAGTTCAGTGAACATTTTTATAACTGAGGATTACTTTGATGACTAATGATTCAACTTTAGTTCCTTTAACTCAGAACAACTTAGAAAGCATGGGAACTTTTGTTACTAAGTTGTTATTTACAGTGTGTGCACGTGCATTTGAGCTTTTGCTGTGTTTAGATCAAAAGTTCCCCCTGGTCACTGGCTTTCTCACATCCCTTCTAGGAAAGCCAATGATAGAAACTCCCGCAGTTGCAGCTGTGGGGAAGGAAGGAGACATGGTGACTCTGAAGTGCTTGGCCTACGGCTCTCCTGCCCCTCAGTTCACCTGGAAGCCCTCAGGAAAAGAGGTGCGAATGTAAAAACATAAAAATATAACATATTATTACCTGATTTATTTCCTTTCCTAGTGTGCAATTTACAGGAGTCACTTAGTAAACACATGTAATCACTACTTTCCTGGAAGGAAATTACACAAGTAAAGCTATGCAAACAGAGGTAAAGATGTAGTCCAAACAGAGCTATCATTAGAGTTTTCATTGTGGTCACTATGTGAAGTCTGAGGCATGATTTTTCCATAACATCGTAAGATCTTCTTCTCAGTATGCTGGTATGTTAAACTTCAAAAGCAATAGAAAGAGGAGGGACAGAAGCAGCTTGCAGGGCTTTGGAAAGTAATATTTTATTCTTATATTTCATATTAATGTGATAGTTGAAAAGAAATTCCCATACGAAGCAGCTTTAAAGAAACTTACAGGAAAAATGCAGCTTCATAATTGAAATATTGCATAAAAGTGATAAAATGAGATATAACTTTCAAGATTCTTCTAAAAAAATTATCATTTCAGAAGCCAATAGTGATATATGTAAGATCAAAGCTGGGAGACATTTCAACTTGCACAACTGACCATTTTTAAGAGCATGGTAGGGACTTATTAAGACACAGCAAGAAAGTGTGCAATATATTAACAAGATATGCCACAAATTTGAAATGTAGGTAAGAAATGAGGGAATAGGTAAAAATAAATGTGTTCTCTTTGTTGTCCTTCCTCCATGTCTCTTGCCTCCATCCATCGCTCCTGCCAGTCCGTGTCAGTGGAAGGTAGCAAGGTGGTGAGCACTGTAACCCTGCAAGCCACAGCCAAGGTCATGAAGGACGGGGTGACCTGCGAGGTTTCCAACGAGCATGGAACAGATAGCAAGACCTTCGAGATATCTCTCAAAAGAGGTCAGTGTCAGGAGATGATGGCAGCGATGGTGCTTCTTTATCTCCCTCCCTCCTTCCCCTTCGTGTTTTCTTCACTGCAGGCTTTTGATGTTTGTGTTTTTTTGTAATGAGCCAAAAAAATTGGAGTCGACGGAATCACATCAATCACTTCAAACAGGTTGTACCACAAACACGAGTTATTTTGTAGAGATAAGTAGTTATTAATATAGACATCCACTAACTGCTGGGTGTCATTGTTGTGTAGTTAACTGAGCTAACTGAACTAACATTATCTTGCTAATATAAGAGTAAACGAAATGTGGAACAAATCTGACCTGATACAAATGCTGTTTAATAACGATGTGATCTAGGAAGATTTTTTGATACTTGTATTTCAAATTAAAAAATGTGTAAATTACCCTATAACATCAGCTAGGTTAGCTTAGTCTGATATTTCCCCACTCATTCTAATGTAAGCAGATATTATATTCAATATATATAGTTCAATATAACAAATTTCTAACAAGGGAGACAATAAAGGCCAATCCTATCCTATCCTATATCCTTAGCCTCATTTTTTTAAATTTATGGTTTAGCTATTGATGTTAGAGACTAGTGATTAGTGATTCTAGTGATTATTCTAGCGATCTAGTGATTGCATTTTACTGGACAGATGTTTTCTTGTGACCTATTTGCACATTACGGGTATTGAAGTTGTTATTAGCTATGACTTTTTAGTGGTATAAAATCATTTATTAAATTAATAGTTTGAAAATAGCTTGTAGTTGCCAAGGGGGACTTTATGTTGTAGTTGTACTTAGTAACAGATATACAAAGAGCTGGTGCAACCAAATCCAAATTTCTTTTGCTCATTTACCACGATCTGCAAACTAAACCCTTTACTTCTTTTTGTTCTCCTCTCTTGCAGCAATTAACAACTCGGCCGACAGAGGTAGAGCCTTCTCCCTTCTCCTTCTCCTCTCCTCCCTCCTTCTCTCAGGACTCTTTGTTGTACATACCCTGTAATTTAGAAATCCCCCCGCCACCCATTACCTCTTGCTCCAGCCCCTTCATCACACTAGATACACACACACACAATAGACATACACGTGCACTCGTGCACACACACACACACACACACACACACACACACACAGACACACACAGACACAACTCCCTCCACTGTACTGTAATCTTGTATATTTGCCCTCTTGCTACCGAACACTGTGGATATTGTATATTGTTATTCTTCTCTTGTCACCTTTGTATGATGTCTGTCCTATATTTTGTGGATGCTACTACAACTTTTTGTGGCCCTTTGGGGACAATAAAGGAATCTATTCTATTCTATTCCTTCCTTTCCTCTCTGTGCTTCTTCACTGTGTCTCCTTTTTGGTCACCTTTTCTTTTCCGACTGCCGTCTTGTTTCACACTTTTCCTTTCATCGTTTCCGCTCGCTGGGATGTGTAGGATCTTGTAACCTTAGCTTTCGTTTGTGTATGCTCTTAGTGGTGTGTGGTGGTTGTTGCTTTGCTATGCTATGGGACTGAGAAACTCTCTTTCTTTCAAAGTGCTGCTCTCTGGAAACCCTGTGCTTAAGTCAGGTCTGTATCGCTAACCCTATTGACATGTGTATGGCATTCGTCTAGAACTGTAAGTCACTGTGTGTGTATAGATGTCTGTGTTTACACACAGGTTAATGTATATGTGTTTACAAGAGCTAATATGTTTGTGTATCTGTACTTGTATTACTGTAGTTGAGAGGACTTTTGGGCGTATAAGTACATTTTATATTGGTTTTTGAAACTTTGCTGTCAGACTTTATTGTCCATCACAATCTTGAAGTTTAACGATTATTTCCCTTTTTGATTAATTATGTGATTATTTTCTCATTTAATCGATGAATAATTTGCTCTCTAAAATGTCAGTTTAATGTGACAATCTTCTAAAACCTAAATTAAGTTTTTCAGACGTCCTTGTTTTGTCGAATAAACCCCCAAATTATCAGTTCACTATAACATAAGAAAATGACAATCAACAAATACTCACATTTGAGAAGCTCAAACTTGGGAATAATTGGTATTTATATTGAAAACTTACTTGAAATGAAAAGCACTGAATCGATTGCCAAAACAATTGCCTAAACAATTAGTTGATGAATTGTTTCAGCTCTACAAGAATGTCATCTTACTCCCTGAACCACAGCTGCTGTTATGCAATAATATCACATTTTCTTTGTATGTTTTGTTTTTTCTTTTAATCTTTTACTTCAAAACAGGGATGTGGCCCCAAATTGAAAATGTCCTGTAGATCACCCAGACCTAAAGATTTGCTAAAAGTGAAATTATTTGATTATTTTGGGTTTCAAAGGGAAGTTAAAGTGTCCCACAATGCTAATTTAAAAAAAAGAAAAAATTTCGTAGAAATGTTGAAGGTGCCCTGATATAAGTAAAAAATGCACAGTGTGGAGGCAAAGAACCTTTCCTTTGTGTATCAACACAACAGAATACATAATGGCATGCTTATACCACCACCACTTATCACAGCCCAAAAAGAGAGCGAAGTTATGTTCCAATTTGCATCCATTTTTAAAGTTTGTTGCGGTTAATTTAACTTATGTTGGCGTCAGTATAGCCACAGAGAGAAGTAGAAGTACTTTTACTGTTGTTATCATTAGTTAAATAAACCTTGTTAATTGTTTACTAGAACTTTGCTTGAAAGACAAATTTAAAGGATTTTACATTTCATGGTCCATCATATAATCCCCTGTTAATCCATTAAACATCCAAGGTATAATGTGTTAATTAGTGAGCCTTAGAGTTGCTGGTAGGCAGATTTTTTTTACCTTTGAAAGGAGTCAGTCTACAAGGCTGTTTCATCCTGCTTCCAGTATTTATGCTGAGCTAACAGCCTCCTGGCTCCAGCTTTATTTATTTATATTTAACGGACAGATATAAGAGGGGCATCAATCTTTTCCTCTAACTCTTTTTGCAATAAAGCAAACAACTTTGTTTCCCAAAATGTTGAACTATTCCTTTAAGGGACACCAGCCAGCCAATCAGAAACAAATATAATACTGGCCTTCAAAACATGTATGTATATTTTGTAATTATGTAGAACAACATCAAAGCTGATGAAATTATTTTGTGTGTCTTGTCCTCCCAAGTACGGTAATACAAGTGTCAGTGGATGGGTGAGTATGTTCAGTGTTGTTTTCTGGCTCTGGTCAGATGTCTAGTATTATCTATGAGTACACAGGCCCTGTTTTTGGGTCCCATCACTTTTTGTCATTGCATTAAAAAGTTAGGCTAACCCCACATCCCACTCCTCGCCCCTGCTTTTTCTTCTCTCCAACCATCCATCCATTGTCTTCATCTGGACCCCACCCGTTCCCATCCTCTCTCCGCCCTCCCCTCCTCATCCTGTTTCCTCCTCTCTCCCTCCTGTGGTACCCCAAATTAAATTATTTCCTCCCCCTGCCTCCCTCTCCTTTACCCCATGAATCAAACACCTCCATCCTACTACACCCCTCATGATGCCCCTCTCCCGACCACCAAATCACAAAATCCCGATTCCCTCCACCTTCCTCCCACCTCCTCCACTGTCATCAATGCTTCACTCCTCCCCACCACACCTTCCTCCCATCTCTGTCCTCCCTCCACCATCCCACCAACCCTCTACCCTACCACCCATCCCTCCCATGTATCCCTCCATTACGGCACTGCAGCTGACAAGCAGCAGGGAGGCTCCAGCGGGGTGGTGATAGCTGTGGTGGTGTGTGTTCTGCTGCTCCTGCTACTGGTGGCCCTCTTCTACTTCCTGAGCAAAAAGAGCAAGCTGCCCTGCAGCAAGAAGGACAAAAAGGAAGTGTAAGTTCACAAGTTGTGGTGAAAAAGACACAGAACAAACTCTTCTTTAGTACGTTGATTAGCAGTGAAAACTGTGATCATAAAAGAAGTAATTTATGTTCCAGCATGTGTATGAGATATATATATTTCACACGTAAAATAAAAGCATTGATGATTAAATAAACAAATGGATAAATGAATTCAATAGAAATGACTGTGAGAGGTGTGCGCTTTCCAAGAAATTAAGAAACTCTTGGATGAAAAAATATAATAAAATAAAATTCTACAGGTAGTAGTAAAATTATAACTGAGCTGCATAATTTACCTTTCTTTCAGAATATAAGTCTTGATTGCTTCACTCAGTCATATTTTGGCCACACAATGTGTGTGTAAAATATAAAGACCAATAATGTTTATGCACTGATAATGTTTAAAGCTATGGTAGTTCAGAAGATTTTTTTGTTATATTTGTTGAAATTGTCTTTACATTTAAACAGCAATCAATAAATCAAATGCTCTGACACAAAAATCCAGGTTTAATTGGTTGCTGAAGAAACTGCTAATCATAACACGTAAACCATTTTGTCATTCACTTCATGCACCATGAAGAAGAAACTCTCAAACTCTCAATGTGTGTGATATTGATCGATATAATAATAACTCACAATTTGATTTTGATAGTTTCCATTATATAATTTTTTGTACCTGATTGGTCATCAGTATGCAGATTACAGTCTGAAAATGTAAAATAATGTGTACTGTAATGTATTTGTAAATGTAGTTACAGAGAAATTGGGAGAACTGTAAACAATATGGTCTCTAAAGCAGTCTGGTTTTCTTCCTTATGTCAAAAATGTGTAGAAGTCAAAACAGCCTAAAAAAACAACAAAAAAAACTAAGGCAAGGCACATGACTCACTTTTCTTACATTTGTCTTTATTTTCTCCCCCGCTTTTTCTGCAGGGCCAGTGGAGAGGTAAACAACGACATTGTGGTGGAGATGAAGACAGACAAGGCCAACGAAGAAGCAGGTCTCCTCAACAAGAGACCGACCACAGACCAGGTGAGGCCAATGGACACAGGCGTCAAGGAGTTATGGGTCACGGACCTGGATTTTGGTCAATAGTGACCTGCAGCAGATAATCATCACAAGGGAAACCAACATTGACAAATACTGTTTTTGCTAAAAGAGACAGTCTTTGTATGATGTACAGTACACCAGTTTCCTATTTAAAAGATTTTAAAAGCTCAATAGTTTTGATTACTTGCTTCTGCATTCATGAATGTGACTCATGATGCTACAGACTAATGGAATGCAGGGACAAGTCAAGGACACTTCAGCTGGCAAGGACAGTGCAGTAGATGAAAACAAAGCCATTCCTGATCTGAATGGGCTTCTCACATAAAATTAGTTTCCACTGAGTCACTGTTGGTGGTCAGACCTGTAGAGATGCACTCTTATCACAGAAGAACAAAAAAGAAACTGGGGATTTTCCAAAGACTGCAGTCTTTTTATTCAGTCCACAAATTAGTTCTACTTGACTTGTAAATGCAGTTAAACAAAGTAAATTCCAGTTATTCGGAGGTGTAGAAGCATGCAATAGTAACTTAAAAGCCATATCATAATCATCAGTCCCCTTTGGATTTATTGCGACACCACAAGGCTGAGAATGGTACAAAGACTCTTCATGGCAAATGTGATCAGTATGACATAAACACAAGCTTTACAGTCAGCAGAAATATCTTCAGACGCACAAGTCATGCTGATTGAGAGTCTAAAGTCAGTTTTAGTTCAAAGAGAGCAGGTTTGAGAAAGCTGTCCCTGCTGCTCAAATGATGGAGTGTGACAGCTGTACAGAGTCATCTGAAAAAGTCATCACAAATGCGAAACATTTCATCATGAAATTCACGGTAGTGGCACATTTGACGTGAACGTAAAAGCCAGTTTAAGCGAGTCTTGTTTTATGTGATTTTTGAAACTACTGACAGCAAGCGGTGTGACATTTCAGAATTGCAGGGAGATTGCAGACGCATTTTGCTTTGCTTTTGAAATGGATATAACAAGAAGTAAAAGTCAGTCTCTCCATACGCTCATCAAGCAATGTTCTATCGTGAGATGTCTTCAAAAAAATATCACCCTGTGAGCTGTGTTCCGAAAGGCTGCAGCCCAGCCACAGACAGATTTAATTTTATGCGGAAATTAAATCTTTTACATTTTAAAACAGATTCATTCGGAAGGATGTCATACTACACAAATACACGTACAGAAATAAAGTAACATACGATTGTAACACTTACAGATTATAATGCCAGCTACAGAGCACATGGCAGTGATACAGTGTTGTGAAATTTCCCCATTTTTCGAGTTAGCAATCGCCCCAAAATACTTGTTGTTTGTCACTAATTTAGATTTCACATACCGACAAAAACGTTGCATCTCATGCCCTCGAGCTGTGAATACCCATTGTACTGCAGGCTTCTTCATACAGTGTTATATCACACATGAATATTGTTTATTGTAATGTTAATCTGTTAATGCACTCTAAAATAGTTACCTACAGTTAATTAGCATTTGATAAATCGTTGAAACTGTGAGTGAATATGTGGAGGGAATTTTAATTAATGAAGTTAACGAATATGGTTCGTTCAGTTTTCTTTGAGGTGTGTTTGAACAATAAGGATCTAATTCTAAAGTTTAAAAGAAAAATATAATAATTAAAGTATTCATCATCATTACAAGCATATTTTCATCTATACTGTTGGCACTTTGGTTCTATTTACACTGTTGTTTGTGTGTTTTTCTCTCTTTTTGTCCGACAGTGATGAAACAAGACAATAAAAGTAACCGACAGAGGCGTGAAGGGATGGAGGAGAACAGTTGTGAAAATAACAGGGCTCATTTTCATTCACTACACTAGACTGAGGGGAACAACAAGAGGTGGAGCGTGGAAATTGGTTTGTTTTGGAGACCTCGGGATGGTCACCATGTTTGGTACTGGTTAAGCTTGTTTTATAACCTGGTGTAGACCTTTTGGATGGCGTTTCTGCCCTTAAAGATTAAACTCCATCCATCTCTGCTACCACAGGTTTAAAACCACACATGCATGCACTGGATGACATTATTATCATGGCTTCTTTTGATCCTAACTCCTTATTCACCAATCACGTCTTTGGTTGACTCCTCTGCAGACTAGAGCGTGAGGCGTGGCTGACACAATCTAAACACAGTGGCAGAATCTTTCTTATCTACCCCAAATGAAACTAAAAATGCCATTAAGCTGCTGTGAGTTTTTGGAGTGTGTGTCTGCCTGCAAGTGTAACACTGAACGCTTGTTCTGCCTTGGAGTCTGCACTTAAATTCGGTACTCTCTGCTGGGTACATGGGGAAAAATAATTACAAGCAGCCATTCTGTTTTATTCACCTCAATAACAAGTGATGATTTACGCTCACAACATTTAATCCCTAAGCACGGTTTGGCACACATTGCTGTAACATTTCCGCTCAAAGAAGCTCTGCTTAAGTGCTGTTTGTTTAATTGCATTTTTGCCACCTGTCAATGTTTTTTTTCCAGTATCCCTAATTAGCTTTCCATAGAAACAGCCAGCATTTAATAACGCCAATCCTTTCTCTAAAATTGCTTGCCTTTTTAAATCCTGCTAAAAAGCCACCAAACAAGCAAGCTATTAGGCTGTACAAATTTGTTCTTGCCATTTCCAGCATACTTGTATATTATATTAGTACATCAGTTGCTCACTTGTTTTCCTTTGCTCTCTTGTTCTCTTCTCTGTAATTTTATATACTGATTACCCTATCTATCAAGCAGGAGGTGTACTGTGCATGATGGGGAGCTCAAAGTGTCTGTGGTTACTAAGCTGCTGGCCTGGGACCGTAATTGCTACCATTTCTTACAGAGTCTTTCACAGCCTTTAAATCCTCTGCTCTGAGATGAAACCATTCTCATAAGCACAGCACACAGCGGTTCCGCTCAGAAAGCCCAATTATCATCAGTTGTCACTGTAAAATTAATATGTGAAATGAGTATGGTGAAATGGTTGACAATCTTACAACTGCGGTCTGCTGTGTTACAGTTTTCCCATGACAACAAAATGGGACTTTCAGGGGCCGCGCCGCAGTGGTCGCAGATTCACCTGTTAGGAGAAATCAACAGCACAGGTTCACTGTAGTTTGATAAAAGCACGGAAGGGAAGGTGTGGGAGGGATTGGGGTTATTGCAGGATTTATCTTTTTATTTTTGCCAAATGAAAATGTTTGTGTCACAGCAGTGTGTTTAGGTACGCAATACTGGCATTTCTGTTTCTCCCCTACACTGTTGGCAGGCCAGAAAAGTTTGATAGCGGGTTGACGTGCCCTTTTACTTTGTTTTACACTGGAACCAATGGCCTTCATTTTTTTAAAAGGTCACCTCAAACCAATATCTTTGCCCACAAGGCTTATTTTATTTTTTTCTGTCTATCTACTGATCTTGCCATTTTGACTGTTAGCAACCCTGTGATGGCAGGTGAAGATAGATAAGTGAACTTTGAGCATCATTTGTTGATTTTAATGTTTTATATAAAAAATATTGTGGTATAAAAGTTGTTTTTTAGCGAGGGGATTTTTAATTTTGGAACTACTGAGTTTTAATTTTCCCATGCTTTTTCACTTGCTCTGAAAGAGAGGACTTTTGTTTTTAAATTTCAGATTCTTTTTTATAAGATATTTTCAGTGCTCTCTCTCTGTACTGTATACTGTATATTTTGTGGTAAGCTGTTGTGACCTCTGTGGTGTGTTGATGTATCCTTTTATTTTGTTCCAGCTGTGTAGAATTTATTATGAAAAAAACTCAAGAAAAACCAATCACAACCCTATTTTCTCTGTGTTTCTTTTATTCCCATCTCTGCAACAGGCAATTTACAAAAGCTGTTGGTTTCTTTAGCGTGTCCCCTTTTATATTTCATCATTATCATAAATGGGACAAAATTAGTTTGGAGATTCATTGTGTACGATTATTTTTCAGTACACAAAGGAACAGGAAACTGTGTCGGACCATATGATAAGGCTACTGAAGCCCTTACACACCACTGAACATCATATCTAAAAACTTTACACTCCAGACCAAAAGCTAAAGCCTATCAGAAATCAAACTGCTTTTGATGTAATTCATCCGTGTGTTTTTTCTTACTCTTCCTAGAAGATGACATCTAAATTCGTTCCTAGCTTGCAGCGAAGTTTAATCTCTTTGATATAACCAGCATTATGTAAATTTCCCCTCACATTGATTGATCCCATGATTTGTTGTGACAAATCGAGGAAGCTCATGTTTTGCATCGATAACTGCTTAAAGGAATGGGCATGCTGCCTACTTCATGATGCAGCGTTCTCTCTACTTGCTTTCATTTTTTAGAAATGAGTTGAAATGAAGCCATCAATCATCAGCAAATTCATGTGTGGCTTTGTGCATAGATTGATAGCAGATTGTAGGATGACTCTTATCAATAGCAGCTATAATCATATTTGGCTATTTGAAAATTCATGCATTAAAACCAAACATTAATAAGGAGACGTAATGAAAGAATTCCTCTAAAAATGTAAACTGGGCCGTTTTATTCTCCACATTAAAAATCTCTCCTGCCTCTAACATTAAACTATGAGCGTCAAACTTTTTTCCCAACACAACACATATACACACACAGGCATTCTGGTTAAAGGCCTATCAGCGCCATTGTCATGACACACACTCTGCTCCACTGGCTGTCCATTAGGAAATTAAAAGTCTTACATCAATGTGACCTGGAGAAATCGATCTATGCAGCGAATACAAATTAGCAAAGACAGTAAGGACGTATGGGCAGATGAAAGAAATTTATGGATAATATAAATAACAGTGTCATGATATATGTCAGCATCTACTGGGGTTTCAGACTGTTAAACCTGCAATGAAATCTTAAACATTTGCTGTTTCAGATGCTTTTCCACAAAGGAAAAATATCTATCTTGGATATCTTGGACACACAGAATTGTTGTATACAAAATATAGAATGTCTCTTGCACTAATATGAGAACAATATTCATCATCTTATCATCTTAGCACTGTAACACCAAGAAAAAAACTAATCAATCAATTAGATCAATTTATGTTTTGCCACTTCTGAAAGTCCAGTGATCCAAGTAGGAAAAGCATCAGTGTCAAAGTATCAAATGTAAGGACATTTTGTATTAAAAGTAGGCTTATTTGGAGATTATAAATAATTTTGTCTAAACAGCAGTCACTGTGGCCACAAGGAGAACATTCATTTCCAAAGATTTTCTGGAGCTAGACCACCTGAAGACCCACCACAAGCAGAAACAACAGGTACGATGTGTTTACTCTTGTGATAAAACAATTTTAATGTTTATCTGTGACCTGTTGTGCAAGTTACTTGAACATATCACTCGTTGAAAAGGTAACTGGATTACTTTACTAATTACTTAACAGCTAAAGTAATTATAGTTGGTTTACTGTTTATTTTTATTTGAAATTTGAAATTGAGACATTAGATGTCATTTCGGATACTTCCTTTTGTACACTTTCATGTAGTACACTATGTGTACTTACTTGCGTGGTGCATGAATTCAGGGTAGTGAGGAATTACCAAAAACAGCGATCGCAACAATTGACCTTCTTCTTCTTCTTCTTCTTTTTAATGGGTAATTTCAACATTTGACCACAATTGTTGCCTGGCAAAATATCTGGTGGCATGCTTGAAAATGACTAAAAACAAGCATTCTTTAGCTTTACTTTGCTCTACTCAATCACAACCGCTGCAGCTTCCTAAGCTGCCATTTTTGAAAGTTTGAAAATAGGTTGGAGGTCCCCCCTTTCGCTACATACCCAAGATGGCAACCACTAAGGGTGAGAAGTTTCCAGCTTTCCACACTCAACCTTTTGACTGTCATGAGTACACCACATAGACTGTATATTAAAAGGTACACCATCAGGGTACTAATAACACTGCATTTAGCCTTTATTGTCAATGTGAACACTTGTACACTTAAAATAGCCATTAACTGCTAGCTAGTTTCTGAATATAGGCCAGCAGATAACCTTAGCAAGCTAGACAGCTTTTGAGTACAAAGGAGTTGCTACTACTCTTGGTTGAGAGCGAGGTTCTCTCCCCAGCCTCGGCTACCTGTGCCAAGATAACGGACACTGAAGGACCAGAGAGCAAGCTAATATCAGGCCACCATCAAACTCCCAGTAAGACAGTGAACTAGCCAACCCTGCAAAATATCAAAGCAATGGAGCATTACTGGGATTAGTAACTGCTATGTAATTACTGCATTTCAAGTTGTAATCTCTTGGCACACTACTTGTTACTAAAAAGGTGATCACATTACTGTAACACATTCTGCGTTACAGCCATTGAGTCATTTATATTACTCATTAATGTTATATACATCTATAGTTTGCTAACATCGTAAGCTACTGGTCATGCCATGCCAGGTAAGCTGTAGCAACAAAGCCCCAGAGTGTGCTGAACTGAGAAAGGGTGTTTTTGTGAATTCAGCTTTTCATTTGAAAGTGGACAGTTGTACTATTTCCTCTTTTAAATGTAACGATGTCTCACTTTAAGGGTATGTTCTGTGTGATGTTGGTAATAGTGATGAGTAAATGGATGAAATGTAGTTATAAGTAGGCCTGCAGTAAAACCAGGCTTGAAGTGTGTGGATCAAGGGTATGTTGAGTGTTGAGTATCTGGCTGTTTTTGGTGTGTATGTGATCCTCTGAGTTTTTGTTTTACAAAGAATGAAAGGATCAGAGCTTCTCAGTCCTTCTAACAATGAGAGGGATTACTGTCATTCCTCACAGTGTTCTTCCTTCCTCCTCCTTCCCCTACCCCCTGTGAGTTTTTCTGCTGCCTGCACTAGGTTTAGTTACAGTAGCTTTAAAATGATTTTGCCATTTAGTGTCAGCCTATTGAGGGATGACAGCCACTGCCTGTCCCTTCTGCCTGTTCGACCCGGATCTGATGGCTACTCAGTAGCACTTGGCTCGGATTCATCTCAGCACACTCACACACATACACACACGCACACAAAGAAATAGACACACTACTCTTTATGCTGTGCTGTTGAGGTGGACTCAGGTTGAACAAGGCTCTGGTGACTCCTCACTGACAACATGTGCTCCATCATCCTACATAATCAGCACACACATGCCGTTTGTACACACGAACCCAAGAGCAATGAGGCAAGAAGATCAGCATGGATGCAGCGGCTAATAGAGGACTGGTTATATTGAGGGAGGAAGGGAAGGAAGAAGATAATTGATAAAGAGACTTAAAAAGGCAGAGAAGAGAAAGCGAAAAAGCTAGATGGAGTGAAATGAAAATTGATTTAAAGGGGGGATAGGGAGGAGACCAATGTGAAGGCAGAGATTTATGTAGTATAGGAGGGGTTACTGTCAGGATGAGAGGAAATGAAAGTAGTGATTGGTGACGAAGGACGAAACAGAAGATGCCTTGTTAAGGTGTCATAAATCTGCATTGGCTCTGGGCTTTAAACAAAGATGCACTCTAAAGAAATAAAACGGGAGATAAAGGGAGGGAGGAAGAAAAGGAGGAAGAAGGGAGGGAGTTAAAGAGTCAAGGTGCATAGCAGAGGCATGGACAGAGATAAAGAATGAAAGAGCGTTAGTGTGATAAATGTGTTTATCTCCCTCAGTCCTAAGGTTTAATATCCTGTGTGGCCTGAATGTGTTTGGGTGCGATTATGAGAGACAAAACAGAGAGATGGTACCTGTGTACTCAGTAAGTGCGTAGTGTGTGTGTGTGTGTGTGTGTGTGTTAAATCTACCTGTGTGAGCTTGCATTTATTTGCTGTATTTCTGATATTTATCTCGCAGCATGGGAGATTTTCTTCATTGATTGAATCTGTGAGTGTGCTATTAAGCACAGTGGTGGCCTATCCCCTGTCGCCCGAGCTTCAGAGAGTGTGTGAGCACGTGTCACTCAGGAGTGCCAGACTACCTGTGGGATGTTTGGTTATTAAGGCACAGCTTGGTGTGCTTTAATTTTAATTAGTTAGGCTGCTTTGTGTTGTGTCTAAGAGAATGATGGCAAATACAACAGAGGGAGATCAAATTTTCAGCAGGGTTTATAAGCTAAAGAATGTTTTTAAAAAAAACAATAAATAAGCAGCATTGATGTGTAAAAGCAAAAATGTGATGGGAGTTTGAGAGCTTAATGTGCACTCCCTCTGGGTTCATCTAAGTCAAAGGGAAACTTGTCATTACAATGTGGGTATGCAAATGAACAATGGTTAACTTCCCTCCATGGTGCCTGCACCCAGAGCTCTAGGCAAAAGTCTTTTGTCAGCTCTAGTACTGTTATTCGAACTACTTTTTTGTATGCCTGCCTTAATGGACAGTAGCATCAGGAGAGGGCGGTTCCTCACTGGCTAGAACAACCATTAGAAAGCCATAACATAAGGCAATGTTCCTGTAGTTATGGGAAAAAAATATTTTTATAGTGTAATGCTGGAATCAGACGTTAAAGTCTACTTAAATGAGCCACAGTACAGTGTGGAGGAATTATGGCATATGGAGGAGGAAGAGGCCGCCACAGCTGAGAGTCAGTTAAGATAGCAGCGCAGAAATGCCCAGTGCAAGGGACAACTAGTGGTGCCACTGTGATAAATGTGTACCAGTGAAAACAGAAGTGGAGTCCATGTGCATTACACCAAAGCTTTGGACCACATATGGACAGAGGGGTTCTTAAGACATACTTCAGGATCCTAAAAAGAAAAAACAGCCAAAGCCAGAGGGGCTCCTCTGAGCATAGAAAAGGTGAAATAGCAATGGTGTTTTGTTACTAGCATGTCAATGTTCCAGTATTAAAATATAATAGAGGTTTTTTTTATGAGGCTTATCGTATAAACTGCCCCAATTTGTTACCTGGCGGTGCAATCAGAGATTAGCCTAACGTTAGTTGTTCTGACCAGCTATTTGTAGGAGTTAGGGAAGTTTGGGAGTGGAAGTGGCTTTGAAAGGCAGTGGGGGCCCAGTGTCTTCTGGTTGTTGTAGGTTTTCTACAGCCTTTTTTCTCTGTTTTCTCTGGCCACGTAGTTCCAATTTCAAAAATATTTACTTCAGAGGTAGCCTAATTTTATTTAAAAAATAGCATGTTTCCAGCAATTAATTATAGCCCTTTAATGGAATTATGTGGCATGTGAGTCACTTTGCAAGGGTCAAAAGTCACATTTTTCATGTTAAGCATGACTAGGGCTGAATGATATGCAAAAAACATAACACAACACAACAACAGATCTTCTTATATGAGTCCCGATTTTAGTGGGAATAGAGGTTTTTGCATTTCATTTTCAAATGTTGACAAAATCATCTCAACACACTTCTGTGCAGTTACAGTGAAGGGTGACAGAACAAAAACTATACTGATCTAAAAAAGAAGGTAGATCAGGTTTTGGTAAACACTGTCAGGAAATCCACCACAGAATATAATATAATATTTCAGTTTCTCCAGACAACATACCAGAATACAATGCAGCTTAGCTCGGGGAAAAAAACTTTCACTCTGCTTTTATGATGGGTCTCTCAGAGTACATCACATTAAAAACAACCATGAAAAGTGATGCCTTTTAGAGTGAATTGCATTTAAGTTGCTGAAAACATTATATTCTTCTCAAATCTCGCATATATTTCTATCACAAAATCTTTATGACTTAAAGTTAGGGAACACACATCCTTATATATATATATATATTCTTATCCTTATATCGTTATAATAAATTAATAGTTCAGCACTCAAAGAGCCAAATCTACTTTAAGTGAGGGAGTACCGCCCAGAGAAAACACTAACACAGAAATCTCTCATGTAAATAGTAAACAAATTGTAAAACTGTGTTTCTCATAAGAAAATAGATTTTCAAAGCCTTTAAATTAAAACTGATTATGCTATTTAGAAAGTCAAAAAAGCTACTGGTAAATAACACATCTAGAAAATGGAATATTTAATGTCTGTTTTAGAGATATTGAATAATGAGCTTTCTTCTTGTGAAGTACTGAATACTCATATTATGTACATTTTGTACACAGAATTAATGTCAAATTGAAATATTGTTAAATCAGGATGAACTTATTAACACTGACCATTCCACCTGCAGGTGCTGCCACATGTGTTTTGTGGCTATCAGAACTGTTTTTAACATGAAAAGTTACTCAAATACAAACATGTAATATGCTCTATTTTCAGTCATTGCGGCCATTTTTAAAAAGAACACCCTGACATATAAATAATCCAGGTACAATGTAAATCAGAGTATTCAATAAAAACATTTTAAATATGGTGTCTCCCTACCTTTAAAGCAGTCTGGAAATCCAGTTGTTTAATAGATGCTGTAAATGTCCTAATTCGTCACAGGGGCCGTTTGATTAAGAATAATCAATAATCATTTGTTTTAATTTAGGAGGATCTATACCCTAAAAGGGGGGTGGGAGTAAAAAGGCTCATGGGACCAGGCATAGGTACTTGTTAAACTGCCACTAAGACTTCTTCATCGGCAGTCCGGATTATGATATATAGATGCATTGTGTTCGTATGTAATCACACACCAGGAATGCCTGATTTACTGCCAATGGCAACTAGAAAGTCCCCCGGGGCCCAGTAGAGAGAGAGAGAGAGAGAGAGAAAGAGAGAGAACATCAGAGAAAAATGTCAATGCTGAAAGAAGAGGAAAGAGGGAGAATGGCCTGGAGGAGCTGAAGAGCAGCTGTTGAGTGCTGTTCCTTGGAGAACTTCTGTATATGCAACAGGCTCCTCCCATTGGTTAACATTACAGCACAGCAGCTGCCTGGAGGATAGAACACACACACACACACACTTGTGTTTATGGTGATGATTTACACTCAGAACACACAGAAACTAAAGTTACACACACAGCGCTCCTGTCTTGAATGTACTTGTGTGAGCCCATGGTGAAATGGCATACATACCTAGAGGGATGTTGAGTTGCGTAGCGTAATGAAAGAGTAGCACATTCTTTGCACTTGACCTTGTTGTCCAACTCTCAGTGGGGAAAAAATACACCTTAAAACGCACAAACATACACACTTGCCTGAGGCCAAACACACACACACAGAGCCAGGAAAACAAAGTAGTTGCAGTTACAACATCCAACAGTATCCTAGCTTATATCGCTCCTTCACTCTCCTCTGTCTCTTCCATCACACATGCATTCTGCCACACACACTGTGAAAAGTGTTTCTTTCCCTTGTGTGTTGTAATAGCAATAGCAGCGAGAGACTTAGGGCATCCCAAGAGTACACCTGATAATTATTATCCTACGCACCACTGACTTACTAATGGAGCTTTACCATTATATCCCATCCTGTCCTTTTTTTCTTTTGCTCACGTATTCACCCTCGTCTCTCCTGCTGTCGGAGTAAACGAGATCTTGTGTGTGTATCACTTGTTTTGTTAAACGAGGGCGAGAGTGTTTGGAACAACCTTCTTTTCCTCTTCATTTACACCCTCTTTTCCATTTTCAATCTCCCCTTTTGACCTTAACGTCTATTTTATACCGCTCATTGACTCTTGCGGCTATCCCCGCTTCCTTTACCTTAATGGATAAAAACTACCAGCTATCTAGTGATGAGAGAGCCCCGCTTATTACAGAGCCAGCGGGCTCATATGAATCTGCTCTGTGCAGTAATAGAAAACACGACACAGAGTTTAGGCTCTGACAGCTGCTGTGCCAGTTTGTCAAGGTTTTTACATCTCCTGCATCGCCTCTTTTTTTGTGTGTAAGTAAGGAGCCCTGGTATTTCTCTCAGCTGCACTCTTATCAGCTTATCAGACCTGTCGTTTTATTTGATGCTGGATCAGAGGACATGGCTCTACATAACCTCACTCACACTCCCACACACACACACACACACACACACACACACACATAGAAGGAGTGTGTGTGTGTGTGTGTGTGTGTGTGTGTGTGTGTGTGTGTAAGAGAGAGGTAATGCAGATTCTCAACTACTGTTAGTGTAAATAATTTACTTCCAAAACTCTTTTCTCCCTCTACCTTGCACCAACTGGCTATGTCTAACTCTTACCACCCTGCTATGTCCATACACACTATTTAAATTTACAGTATATATATTTCCTTCCTATGCTCACTGGCCAGAACTTTGACCTCTGTACATCTGTGCGAAACTTCTACTTTCAGAGAAGTACGAGAAAGATTGCTGGTCACCACCTGTACTGTATAAAAGCTGGGCATGCTTCTTTTCTGAGCCACATGCTGTAGGGTAAGGGGCAGCATGGTGTAAAAGGGGCTGACATTCCTCACTAATTGTATGTGTTCTCCATCCCTCCCTTCCCTCAGTGTGTGTGTGTCTGTGTGTATTACGTCTGTGTTTGTGCTTCGTGGTGCAGAATAGTTTGGAAACTTGCCACCAAGACATGCGCAATCAACCTTTGCCACACAGGGTCAGAGCCAGGGTTAGGTTTTATGTTGCAAAGGTTTGTTGTAACGCTACAGTAAGAACCAGGTCGGGGGTCAAATCAGGGAACATTTGTCCAACTGTGATGCTACTAGCATTAACTCTTGTGGCAACAACAGCGAATAGAATAAGAAGAAGTCTGCAGTTAGGTGTAACAGTCATCATATAGCACAGACAAAAAATCCAATAAAAATGTCATTGTACCAGGGGTAAATCTGAATATATACAACTAAATATTATGTGGCTGTCATTCTGCTTTAGGTGATGAGGAAATGTTGAGATAAGTTTAAGAAAGTTTAAGAAGTATAACAGAGAAGTCCCAATGATCTGCTAGAGTAAAACTTTTAGTTGTTCATATGCCTAATATGCTCTCTTCCCTTCCTACTCAAAATAACATTGAAAAAAGCATTTTTCCCCAGTATATTTTTTGCCAATACACTTCATCCTCTTCAGGATGCCCACGTTTGTTAATCATACATCTTTTGAGTTTGCTTTTTGTATAATGAGGAACAGGACTGGATATCTGGATATCTAGCTCTAGCTCTTATTTAACTTTGACAAAATATAGAATTTCAATCCAAAATCAAATACAACCCCTGTTTACTACCCTACAACTCCTGCTCAACTTCTATAATTGCATGTTAATGTAAATTATTTATACCCCAGACTCCCCTTCCTTTTACTTAGACTGACAAGTCATGTCTATTCTTCAATTCAATTATAAGTCTTAGGAATAAAAATTCAATTCTGACATTAAAACCCTGAAAAGTCTCATAATTTTAAAGGTGGATATATTATTGGGTTTTTGTAGAAATCAATTGCTCAGTGAACAGAGATTTATTTTTCTTGTATCTTAGGCTTGAAGCAGGAAAGCTGGGCTACAACAGGACCACTGGGATGAAATAAACTATGATCGCCCAGCCGTTCACCCAGCATACCTTTTGTTCTCTCAGAAAAGTAACACTGTCTGTGGCATTTTCAGTATTCTGTGGGTGACATTTTTCTGCAGGCAGGGCGGGGAATTTCTAGGTCTGCGGTGGTATATGAGTTGACTTCTCTCCCCTGTGTGACAGACCTATCAATGAGTCCCGACTTAGCTCGGGGGAGTCTGTCAGGCTTACCTGGTGTTAGTGATGGGACATCTCTCTCTCTCCGCTTGGGGTTGTGGATGTGTGTTACAGAGTAAATGTGTATTGAGAAATCATACAGTGTACATTCCGTATCGGCTATTCACCGCAGTGAGCAGCTGTTAACAGCATTACGCACTGTGTATCTATTTGTGTTGGATCATTGGGTGTTATTTTTCTGTCTCCCTGAAGTGAAGTGTGCCTGCAGGTGAAGCTTTCTTACTGCATTTTCTCAAACATACAGGAAACAACATGTTCTGGAATGTAGCAGGAGTATAGGGATTACAGGCCTTCCAGGGAAAGACAGATACATTGGAACTGGAAAACGACAGAGAAAGAAGGAACGATGCTGCGATGTGTATCCATGGCAACGGTGCCAGTCTATGGTGTTTTTAGAGAAATGTGTGATGATTGCAATGGAAGGCAAATGGATTCCCTGTGGGGTTTACCACTTTGTAGCTATGGCCCCTTTTTGAGAAAGCCATTACTGAAATGCACGTGTGTGTCTGTGCTGCGTGTGAGTGTGTGTTGGAGACATTTTGAGTGTGTATTCTCTCTATCCCTTCTCTGTAAAGGCCTTTGTGTGGCACAGAAGAACCTTCATTCCTACTTGGATCACAAAATCAAAGTGTGGACTGCAAAAGTAAACTTGCACTTGAAGGTAGAAAGAAATCTAAACCAATGTAAATGATAACTCTCACTCTCTATAAGTCAAATTTTAAAGGCAGTTTCTAGAGTGGCCCACTGGGCATGGTTGTTTGATTTTGGATGATGTTTGTCTGTGTTGTGGGCTTTTATACTCTGAATACTCTCAAAATTAGCATAATTAATGTTAATTATGAGTTATGTTGTGAATTTGCTGTTTTGTGTTCTGTTGTGCTTTGAAATTGAAATTATTCAAGTCAACTGTGAACATGGAAACATTCACTAAAAATATGTGTCACACAAAAAAACAGTATGTGGATACAGTATTATGTGTACAACTGGACACAATACAATAAGTATTATTCATATTGTTCTTTTTTTATGTTTAAACTGGGTTAGAAGAGTCAGTGTAGCCCTATGGTCAATGTTGTGTTGATGTATTGATAGTGAAGCTTGTGTGTGTAGTGTACAATGTTCCCATTATTGTGCCCACCCCCCTATACAGTATGCATGCACTCATGGCACCGCAATGTACTTTGTGACTGCATTTACTAAACATCATGTGTCCACCAAAGTGCACATGCTCATTTAAATTCACAGCAATTTCCAATATGAATGCATAATACCACCTCTATCTCTTCCTGTCTCTCAAACCCACACGCACACACACAGACACAGACACAATCTCAGATGTTGGGTGTGTGTTGGATTATGCAGCGAGTGTGAGCGAACTCACTGCTCTGTAATGCTAACTATGACGGAGGGAGTGGGAGAAAACTGAGTGAGAGATGGGGTGTGTGTGTGTGTGTGTGTGTGTGTGGGGGGGGGGGGGGGGGGGGGGGGGGGGATGTTGGAGACTGATAGCCATAATATTCAGTATTTTTTATTACCCCATCTTCCATATTATCACCCCCCCCCCCCACACACACACACACACACACACACTCACTCTTATAAGCACACGTATTAATGAAACAGGATTTTAATCACTCACTGCCAGAGACACCTTCGTCCCCTTTACACACACAGCATCCCACATATACATGCACAAATACACACGTGTACACACTGCTGCCTCTCAGTGTGCTCTTGTAGCTATTAGGCTACTATCATTAAAGCTCTTCAGGCTAATTATCTCCCCTGATGAGCCACAGGTCTCAATGGGAAGATGGGGAGAGATCCAGTATGATTGACTTGGTCTGTGCTATTCCCAACAAGCCATTAGCTGAGTGAACCGAAACACACACACATACAGTATACACATACAGTATATACCCACACAGACACACACGTGCACAGGCTGGTGCTAATATAAGTCAGCTTCCCATATTCATTTACGTCTTTGTGAAAAGAGCTGTCAGTTGTTTGGAAGAAAAAGTGTACGATGTGGGATGAGTGTGAGAGTGTTTTTGCAGTGTGCACTTCACCCTGTTTGTGAATGTGCATATGGTTGTGTGTTCGTCACTTTTCCACTCTCATGAGCCAGGTGCCACAGGGGAATGCTGGGAATGTACGCCGACGATGAGTGATGGCGACAGTTTGCCAGAGAAACGGAGCGATGGAGGGAGGAGGAAGAAGGGAGGGAGATGCCTCGCGTTTACTCTAAAGATATTGTACCAACCACTGATAAGCACTGTCACACCCCAGGAAAAAAGATTTCCCCCTATGGATCATCATTCATTTTAATTCCCTCATTAATCAGTTTATGCCACGATGTTTGGGCAATTGTGGATGATATTTGTTTTCAATGTGGGCTGTGTTATGCATTCGTGAGTTATGAAAGCCAGAAGAGAAAGGAGGAACAAGGGAGGACATTTAGAAATTGGGAAATAATTTACAGGATGTTGGAAGCAGGGAGTGAGATAGGAAGGAAAGAAGTGATGGTTAACCATTAATACATGTAAGCATATTGTAGCTAAGAGAAAGAAACAAAAATGGAGACACAAAGAGTAGCTTAGTCAAAGTCAGATTTGTGTCTAGAATTTATTCCAGGGCATAAAAAGCCCTCAGACCACCAAGGTCACCTTATGTCTATAACTTGTGTTCGTGTTGGTCCATTAAATTCTGAGTGGCAGCTTAGAAAGGTGCACCTGATCCCTACAGGGCAAAAAAAACAAGGTGTCATTTTGAAATTTTCTGTCTCTTTTAGAAAAACTACACTTGTCAAGACACCAACATTGTTTTGTTATTGGTATATAAAGTAAGATACTTGTTTTTGCCTTCCTTTTCGGCCATTAAGCAGAGAAATGTTGATGTAGTGGATGACAATTCCTCCTGAAGTCAGTTAATAAACCCTTTTAATTTGTTTACCTACCTTTGTAAAGTATTTATAACATAAATCCTAGTTTTTAGCCAGTGTGGCTCTAAGGATGGCAATGTCACTCAGTCAGTTTGGTTTGGTTTAGACTGAAATATATCCACAATATATTTGGCACAGACATTCATGGACCCCAGACAATATCCTAAAGACTTCGCTGATCAGCTGACTTTTTCTGTAGTGGCACCAAGAAGTTGTCATTTGTGATTTTGAGTGAAATGTCCCAACAACTATTGCATGGATTGCGACAAAATCTGGTGCAGACAATCGTGTATATCTCGAGATGAATTTTGATTTCATTGGCGATCCCTTAATTTTCTTTAGTGCCACCATTTGGTTAACATTTTAATTTAACCAATAATTTGGTTATGGCCATTAATACCAGCAAAACTAATAACATTCCCATCAAATGTCTTAGCAAATCTTTTCATGCTAACTTGATCACCATATATGGTGAATGTGCTACATCCTCATGTGTGGAGGGCCCAAAGATACTAGAACAAATAATCATGGATGCAAGTAGCCCATAGAGAATGCTTATGAACAGGGCCCAGATTTTTTTACGACACCCGTTTTTTTAGTGTGAGCATGTTAGCATTTAGCACAAAACACCACCGTGTACAAACTCACAGGGCCACTAGCAGGACTGTAGACTCTAGTATGGTTATGTTATATCTCAGACATCTCCTACTCTATATCACTATATCAACCTTATTTAATGGTTTTGGCTAACTTTATTTGCAGTGGAAACGAAAGGTTGAATTCCAGCTAGAAATTACACAGAAGAAATGGGCTGTGGTGTTTGCAGAAGCACACAAGATAACCCATTTAAATTACCGGAGGTTTCAGGTGGAATTTATTAGGGAGATGCTTTAGACTTCCAAAGCAGGGTCCACAGCCTCTTTGGAGGGAGTTTGACCACATACTACAAGTCATAACAATCTGCAGAGACCAAATGGTAATTGCTGGTGGTGGGGGGGTCGGTATCCCACAGGATTTCAGGCTCATTTGGTATCCTGCCTGAGGTAATAAGTGAAGTATGTATTGTATCTATTAAAAAACCTAGAAATTGCTGACACTGTTGCTACTGAATTAAATTAGTTTCAGTCAAATCCCCCAGAATTTTTAACAATGGCTATCCACAGCATCCCTCAAACACACACCAATTAATACCACACTGCTTTCTGAAGTGACATCCCAGTTACCAAAGTCAGCCCCTCGGTTTGCTTTCTGTCTCCTGCTGAGGTGGGAAAAGAGGGGGAGAGGAGGTAAGAACAGGAGAGAAATGCAGAGAACAGATGGCAGAGTGGCCCCTATGTTCAGCTGCCTGGGTGATTATGGACACAGCTGTCAGTCACTTAGCGTGTGTGTGTGTGTGTGTGTGTGTGTGTGTGTGTGTGTGTGTGTGTGTGTGTGTGTGTGTGTGTGTGTGTGTGTGTGTGTGTGTGTGTGTGTGTGTGTGTGTATGTAGTGTCTGTTCTGTAGTTTCTTTGTACTTAGTGTGTCTCTGTAATTGTACGTTAGATCCATGTGTTTATTGCTGTAACATATTTTTGCAAACATACTGGTGTCATGGCAGTGCTCAGATCTCAGATCAGACTTCACACAAAGAATGTCAGATGCATGTCACCTGTCCACACTGTTACTAATCCCCCCCTTCTCTCTCTGGGACTTTAGCGCAATGTGTGTCTTTATTATTGGTGTCTTTATTATTGGGCTTTACCCCCATCTAGTGGTGCTTCACGTTATGCTCCCTACCCTTTGTCATGTAGGAGCATTTGCAAGATGGAACATTCCCAGGCACACCTCATCACTAGGGTCAGTCTATATGTCTTAAGTTCATTTCACTATTACAAATTTTTACAAAATATGTGAATAGTATTTTCATTCCAAAATAACATTTTTACTATCTGTATAATGGCAACTACCCTTGTAAAACATAATGGTCACTGCCAATTTTATCTATCTTGACCAAGTTACATAATTTTTTTTTTCAAATGCTGTATTATTTGACAGGCAGGCAGTATTATTAACATGTCAAACTGATATGACCGACTTGTTAGAGTCAGAAACAGTTCCCTATTTACACAGTAAATGGAGCAACATTATATTTTATTTGGACTAATGTTTCTGATATTCACTCTCTTTTGAGCAAGATTTTGTGGTTTTAGTGATCAACATGTGCAACAAAACCAATAATAAACCGTCACTGTCAAAACAGCGACATGTGTGAAATTATGATCTACTGTGAAAACAATCTGAGCTAATTAGTAGCAGCTATTAGCCAGCTGTAGAAACAGTTTGCCGGGATAAATAAGGAAAAATGAGGAATCACAGAGTAAAGGTGTGCTAAAACACATGAATAAAACATGACATTTTTTGATGTTGTTTATATTTTTGAGTTTGCATACAGATGTCTTTTCTTCACTGCTTCTTTTTTTAGCAGAGTATTTGCATTTGAGACTGCTGCATAATGTTCATAAGTCAGTTAATATTACCTAGAGTATCATTTTCATTAAATGCAATAGTGCTGGCTTTGAGCATAATTTTCTATATCACTCAACCTTCCCAGTAAAGTGGTCAGGAGCAACGTTTATAATAGTGTTTACATTTAATCTGTGAGCAAATGTCTCTTTGCAGCCTCATGTCATCTTCCCCGGAGTAGTTTCAGTTGGCGTGTATTGGTCCATCACATAGTTGATCCAGTCATTGTACTTGCAGAGCTTGGTGTAGACGGTGGGTTCAGCTGGGTTCATGCAGCCATTATTGAACCACTGCAGACCCTGCAGCTGGCCATCGCACACCATCACACTGCCACCATCGTACTGGACAGATGGGAGAGAATAGCAGACTCTGTTGTGGTTGTTTATGGGAAATGTATGCTCATAAGTGGGTTAACATTAAAAGAAAATGCTATTATACAGTACAGTGGGAGGCAGAGAGGAAGGATGAGGAAAGCGTCACAGATGACAGGTTAGATTAAATGACACAACAGAGGTAGAGGCAAGAAATACAGCACACTGATTTCTTTAGACGCTCACCATGCAGTTATCTGTGTTTGCTTGACCAGCGCAGACCATGTTCGTGTTCCAGTGCAAAACCTCTGGGAATGTGTTCATACAAGTCTGGTCATCCACAACAGGCACAGTTAAACACTTCAGGTGTTGAGAAGGCTTATCTGTTTTGAAGAAGAAGAAGGTGGGTTATTATTCTGATTCATTTAAACCAAGTACTTAAAATCATTGAGATCTCATCGGAATCTGTAACATAAGTACAATTTAGTCATTGTGACATATTCTGTACCATACTCATCAATATGCCACTCATTCTTTGACAAAAGCATCCTTCCTTCCCCTCAGTAGGTCTATGGATTACTTCCCATTTTTATGCATTACCACTTCTTTCACTGGAGCATAACGTCTAAACCTTGAATAAGTACTATTTTCAAGGTCTAACTCTTTTAATTAGTCTTGATCACTGACTGGGCATTTTGACAGGCAATTAGAAACTGCTCTGATTAAAGAAAGCCATTTTTAGCTGTTATTAAAACAGAATGTTCATGCCTTGTTAGAGCTGCAATGACCAGAATATTTATTAGCTTTTATGCAAGTACGTGCTGATCAAAATCAAACATTCCCCTAAGTCATGGTCAAAATAAAAAAAAGTAATAATGTTGTATTTCTTTCTGCCTAAATGTCTGATGCATGTTTCCTGCTGAAAGGTGAGTGCTACATGTTCCCTTGCACCACTCCATGTGCATTTGTTTAAAAGAACGCTATATAAGAACTAATTTGAGTCTTCAAATTTTTAAATCCTATTTAAAGGTTCAGTAGGTATGTTTTTGTGGCATCTAGTGGTGAGTGTTGTGAATTGCAACTAGCGGTTCATAAGTGTATTCAATTGCTCCTCGGATGGTCCCATTTCCGAAGTTGTTCTTCGGACTTCAGTGTGTGTTCATTTGCTCTTAAGTCGGAATCAACATGGACGCATTATCAGAGCATATAAACAACACGCAGACATCTAGTTCACTCTACATAGACAGCAAACTAACCGTTATAACCTTTACATTTATTCATTTAGCTGACGCTTTTATCCAAAGCGACGTACAATTGCTATACATCTCAGAGGTCGCACGCCTCTGGTGGATGTCTCACAGTGGGAATTGAAACCAGGTCTCCTACACCAAAGGCAAGCATCTTATCTATGCACCACCACCACCCCATATTTCCATAACCATATTACAAATTACATGTTTGCAAAATATGTGATTTTGCACGAAATCAAAGTTCTGTATACTTCTTTATGTCCCATGTACAATTCATTTCTCTTTTTGCAACAAAGATTTAAGGAGGAAAAAAATATTCTGATTATTCTGACACCACATGAAAGCACCAGTCACCGCTTGCCCCGTCCCATTCCAAGCAAGCAGGAGAAGATATGGTGGCCGACATGCTCTGTCTGCTCTTGTGACAAATAATATGTGTAGGCCTCCATTTGTCCAAATTTCTCTTCTTTTCTTACTTCTAATAAACCAAACGACTACTACTACTACTACTAGCATTAATTCTTCTTCTTCTTCTTCGTATGTATTCAACGTAGTGACGTAACAAGCTCTGTAGCGCCTTTTGTCTGTTTGGACTACTGTAGAAACATGGCAGGCACAACATGGCGACGGCCATATAGGAGGACACATGGTGTATGTAGATTGAAATGGCTCATTCTAAGGTAATAAAAAAAATGGGTCTTTATACACCACTGAAAACATAGTTATTGGTTGCCAATTATATTGCATTTCTGTCAATAGATCCTCATACACACTTAACCTCACTAGTGGTGCGATAGAGCTCCATTTAAAATGGATGGGTCTTCATAAATTGAAATCTTTGTGATTTTAACAAAATTAAACGTTTACTTTCTGAATACAGTCTACAGCAGCGCGGGTACTTGCGTCATGATAATTTGGTTTTGCATAAATCTCTGAAACCCCACAGGATGATGTGCAATAATAATAATAATAATAATAACAGTAATCATTATTAATAGTAAGCTTTGCATTGTCGTTGTAAGCACGTTAGCGTGCTACAATTAGCATTAAGCTTAAAGCACTGCTGTACCAAAGTACAGTCTCACAGAGCCGCTTGCATGGCTGTAAACTCTTGTCTAGTTATCTTGTGTTGTGTGAATGATGATGTTGTTGTGTATCATAATTATGTGCTACTGTATACTGTATAGAAAACGTTTCAGCTCGTAACATGAAGTAACACGCTTTTAACGTGAAGCTAGCTTGCGAACTAGCATAATCATCCACAGAGACACGACATTACGCGCCTCCTCTTCAGATGCTCCAGTGTTTCCATGAGAGCTCAGCTTTGCTGCAGTTCGCGACCTTTCTGGCTGAGTGAAGATTGAAATGCTGCCACACTCTGGAGGTTTTAGGTTGTGAAGGTGTTACTGCAGCTCTGATGTTGTTTAGTAACTTTAACGTTACTGTTCACATCACATTACTCTGTTAAGCTGACGGTGTCGCTACGGCCAGATGACCTCATGAAGGAATCGATTTGGCAACGAATTTAATAATCGATTTTTGTCGACTACGTCAATTAGTTGTTGCACCCCTAATGTGAATAAGGATGCACATGATGTATGTGTATGTAGGCTACATGATGTGATGTATATTAATTATTTGGGGTATTATTGTATTGTGGGATGTCATGTGTTGCACAAATTAACTTTTTTGCCCTCAAATACACTGTATCCTCGTGGGCAATTTAAAGGTTAGTTGACCCAAATACTGGTAAAGTTACAATTTCCCCAGTAACCTCTAATGGTATAATAGTTAGGGGCTTCTGTCCATATGTTTTAGGTTTTTAGATGAATGGAATGTATTTTTGATGTTCTCAGCCTTTTTTAAAAATCAGGGGAATGCTTGTGGAGTGGATAAAGGAACAATGGCTTTGCTGCAGTTATACTTAATTCTAAGGCGGTGACATTGACTGTATAATAGCACTGGATGTAGCCTCCGGGTCTGAAAAGTGAAGCCAATGCAGAAGTGCTTTAAACCTACATTCTTTCTAATGTCCAGCAGGGGGCAACGCCACTGGTTGCAAAAATAAGTCAGATTGTATAGAAGTCTATGAGAAAATGACCCTACTTCTCTTCTGATTTATTACCTCAGTAAACATTTTCCTAATGATTTTATGGTCTCAAACGCTTGTTTCAAGCAAGCAACAGCATCTGGGGTTGAAAAATGAAGCCAACGCGAAGTGCTAAAAATTGTAGTTTATGAAATGGCCACTCGGGACTGGCTTCAAAAGCAAGTCAATCCCCATAAACTCCGATGTTAAAATGTCCAACTTTACAGCAGAAATAATCATGTTTACAGCCCGGTACAAAAAACGGTTTTGGTCTCTAACTAATTTCCCCCTTCATGATAACTGTATGTGGGGTGAATTTTTATAATTATATAACTCATCTGTTTAAATTATATTAAGGCTTAATGTTAGCCTAATTAAGGGCGTGGCCACTTTGAGTGACAGGTGGGTGTCCTCTCATGTGGCCACTAGGTTGTTCAAAAACCAAGCTTCAGTTGGCCTGCCTCTGCTCCACCTCTCTATTTTTGGATTAGCCAGAGTCAGGCAATGCAAAGATAGCGATGGCCAGAGCCGCCTGTAGGTGCCCACATTGAGCTTCACAATGGCTCTTTAGAAACACATGAGTGATGCACATTCTATGGTTTCAAGTCTTCTTTAGTAGGACAGCATGATGTTCATTTAGTAAATTATGGTCCCATGTAAATTAAATTGGACGATAAAGCAGTGGATGCTTTAGGACAGGGCTCCCTTGTGATTGACAAGTCACTACTGTGGCAACTTGTCAATCATGATAGAGGCATAGCAATTTGTAGCTCTCCCCAGTTCCACCCTCTCGCTCAAATATGGCCACTTCTGGCTCCAGAAAACCATGATGGTGACAGCCAAATGTCAAACTCGAGGCTTCAGCCCAGACCCTTCAAGCCAACCTTAACATAGTGGCCAAATTGTGGAATTACAACTTACAGGTCCACCACACTGGCCCCAAAATACATTTTCCATAAACCTACATTCTAAGAAGTGTCAGTAAAACACTTGAGCATCACAACCATCACAAGATGACTAATGTTTTCCATCAGAATTTGATCCATTTGGTCTGATAACATTTGGAAAGTCTAGAAGCGCCACATGATTAAATCATTTTATCCCCATTCAAGTTAGCAGAGAGAAAAGCCAGATGTTTGCTGGCTTCGCAGGCAGAAGTCTCTGGTGAGCTTACTCATGGCAAAGGGGGGCGGGGTTAAAGGAAACACCAGTATACTTTCTCCTGTGGAACCATAGACTGTACCCTTTATAAAAAGGTGGGGAACACACAATAAAGAAGCACCGGGTCAATTTAATTCCGGAAGTCAAATTTTTTTGGGCTTCATGCACCACTGACCAGCCTTCATAGGAATGAACCTGCCTCCAACGCTGTATGCAGTTCTCTGTACTACTTACATTTATTTGGGATGGATCCCCAGCCGCTAACATAGCAAGTCTCTCCAGGCTGTGGGCAGCGACTGGGCAGAGGGATGGGCTGAATGTCCTGGGTGAAGCGGGCAGGTTCGGCCAGGCGGACCATCGTGAGGCTGTGCAGAGATGTGCGGTAGGGATCGTGAATGATTACATCAGCAACATAAATGTGCTGCTCAGTGCCCTCCTCCACCTTCATGTCATGTTCACCAAGAGAAGCAATGGTGCTGTAGGATCTGGATGGACAGGGAAAAAGGGACTGTAATTTATTGAGCCCAGGCAGACTTTTCAGGCCTCAGGCAGAAACAGAGGACAGAGGAACAGTGAGCCTTAAACAGGCATGAACAGTGGTTTAATGAATGGGGTTTAGTTTGAAGTGGTTCTGCTAGCAATAGTTAGATTTTAAAACACTGAATACCCTAGAAGTACTAAGACACATCTCTTCATGCCTGGATGATTGAATCATCTGACAGGTATTATGATGTCTCTTGCCATAATTTACTAAGATGTATTAGATGTTCTGCTTTTAATTTCTTCAGAAAAACAGTTGGGGCAAAAAACTTAAGCTTGAAGATCTTGCTGAAATGGCTGCAGTAATTGAATTTAAGGTAAAAAATTAAAAATAAATAAACCTAGGTTTGAGTAATACATGGTTCTTTCTAACAAAGTAGAACATCAAGCACCATAGCCAGGGAAAAAAGTCTGAGTCATAAAAACATCTCAACACACTGGAACAAGACACACAAAAATTTTGCCTTTAGCAGTCACCTGTACCTACGTGGGTGCGCAGTTCAAGGAGGTTACTATCCACCACTCGTTGATGAGAGCTCCACTACAGGACATTCCTTCTCCACCATGAAGATAGACCTGCCAGGGTCTGGAGTGAGGCTGGCACACCTTGGAGTCCTCCAGCGGAGACGCTCCTACAACGAGAGCAAAGTCTTTAACTAATTGTCTATTCTGATATTAATTTATTTTATTTTAGACACAACATGGTAAATATCTACCTGCAAGCCCAAAAGCAACCACCAGAAGGAAAAGATTCATGCTGTATCTAAACTGTTTTTGTAGTGTTATTCTGTAGCACTGGGAGTATGTGATGGCTGATTGGATTATCCTGGCTTCTTTATATCTGCAAGCTTTTAGAAGACAGTGGGAGGAACAGGCACCTTTATTACTATCGAGTATCATTTCCAGTTCAGTCGTAACCTTTGTAATAACCTTATCAGTTTTTAACATTTCTGCTCAGCAATACCTTCAGTTATACCTTGTTTACAATAACCTGTAAGAAGATCCTAATTGATGGTATATGAAAGATATTGTTCAGACATATTTGGATCACAGATAAATTTTTTGTGCTGTGGTGAAGTGTCTTTGTCATAGATTGAAAACTAGCAAAAACCTGCTGTGTGTGGGCTTAGTGGGCTATATTAAAACCATTTTTTATGGTTTGTCTGTGCTAAGTGCTCTCTAAAATGATCAATCGTGTCACGAAGCGTTTGCAGCTCTACAAGTAATAATAAAGGAGATAAGAATCGAGCTATTATGCCTGGCGTTAGGCTGTTTGTAAAGTTAATATTTCACCATGATGCAATTTTAAAAGGCTTGTCTTAAAATATTACAGATTGCACAAGTCCGACTGCCCTTCTAGGAAACTAGATTACCAAAAATATTATGACTTTTAAAAATCATTTTTAAATTCAGGTGGTGGTACCCTTGCAAAACTGGTAAACATTTCATGAGTTCAGTTTTTGTGATTTCATTGATTGAAGTCCAAATTGTGTTACTCAACACAATCATGTAACAGGAACAACTGGTTAACTGGTCGAATTCTTACATGATCATATGTTTTGTGGACGCTATTGACTAAATTTATACCTAAACGACTCCAGATTGACCCCAAATCAATCCAATTTGACCCCAAATGAAAACAAGCAGACTAGATATGTAATTTGGCATTTCTTTTATGCCTTTCACACTATGCTTTGAACAACAGAGAAGTCTAGCAGCCTTAGTTTGAGCTAATTAAAGTTTATTGAGATACTTTTTATTAGCAGCAGACCACTGAACAATACTGAAAATGACACAACACTAATGATTTAATTACACTTGTAACTGGATTGACAAAAGGAGAACAGTTCCTGCTTATAGCAATGTCATATGCAGTGACCAAGATGTATGTTGATCAAACTCCTTATAATATGATCTGATCAACTTGATGCAGCTTGAAGCCTTGTACAGAAAGCAGAGCTGCAAAGTGTTAGATCATTTCCAGTTTCCAATAACCATTTATTTAAACATAGATATGTTTAAAACATATTGTTTTCATTGACAGTCACACGCTGCATGTAATTCAACTCGTAATTTAAGTCATGACAATGATGTGTGGAGTAAGTAATATACTATCAAGTTATTTGCATGTCAACAACAGAAGCTTTCTTTGTAAAATGGCAAATCATTGGTAAAAAAAAAAAAAAATAGTTTACTTGTTCTGCCAGATAGATACGTTGTTATCAGAGAGGGTGTAAAACCATAGCATTTAAGTTTGGCAAACAGCAAATTATGACTGATCACTAGACTCCTACTAATTTGCTGTCATCAATTTCTTTGAACAGGTTATCTGTCATATGAACAAGAACAGTGCTAGTGGAATAACCCGGTCTGTAAGCATGTTGACACTGAGTGATCACTGCGTTATTCATAAAGTACTTATCTGTTCAAAGACTTAAAAAAAGACGGTGAAGAAGATGGGGAGCAGTAGATCTGCTGTTCTCTGCACTGAAGTTTGGATTTTTGCTCTTTGAAATTGAAATTGTTTTGGATTCTTTTCACTGAAATGGAAATACACCACTTAAGAATCATAAGATTTAATTATATAACATAATTGATTGTATTGCATACAGGAAGAGACACTTGGCGTGATGACACACTTTCAACTTCTTTATCATCGATTGCTACAAAACTGAGTGAACATTATTTGTAAGTCACATTATTCTATACTATTCTATTCTATAATTTTTTTTTTTTGGTTTTTCGATTTAAGCAGTATAATGTTGATTAATGTAACTGGCAATATCAACTCACTCATACATACATTTATACCTCCTCACAGGGACCGGGTGCAGCAGAACCCATCTATAGAACACATGGCTCCTCCCAGCCCCACTCAATGTAAGTGCCATCCCTTTCATGTAGGTGAGACAGCTCTAAAAGAATTAAAATTGGATAGCCGGACATCACTTAATAAATATGTAAGTGCACCCAAATCCAATCTGAAATTGGAATCTAATTGATCAGACCACATTTGTAAATATAAAGTCAGTGAAACAATAATCTCTGATTGCCAGAGCAGTCCTCTTTCTGTGATGTAGAGGATTTGTTTTGTTTTTTTCTTCTGTTTTGCATCAGTGGCAGATGCCCACAGATTCAATCATATTAGTGTTAAAGCCAAATCTGATCACAGCTGTCAGTTGACAGAAAACATTTGAGACAAATTCTTAATACCAAGTACAGAATGCAGTTGTTCTCAAATTGGTCCAGTCTGAACAGACCTGATTACAAAAACAGGGCTGCCAACACAAGGATCTCCACATGGCACTACATCTAAATTATTTGTGTGTATAGTAACAGTATTAGTGATTTTTCACAAGTACCGTATTAGAATACCAACGTCCTTAAAATACACACAATGAGTAGTTTGTCCTGTCTCTGCGTGGTACAGTATTCATCTTTTGTAACAACTAAACAACATTATACATGAAAGCAAATTTATGTCTTTTGTTTATGTTGGTTGTAGCTTCAGAAGAGGGCCACATGTTGTAGATGTATGCATTAATTAAAAATCACAACATCCTCGCATCACTGGTTGTCAGAATCCACAAAACAAACTTCACAGTCTGTGTTGTTTATTCATCTCTGCCAGCTTCTCTGCGTTCACATTTTACATGTTGTTTCTTTTCATCCATTATTAATTGCAACAGAAGCCTCTGTTCTGGCGCTGCCTCCACTGATACAAGTCTGGGGCCTCATTGCAGATTCATACGGACATAAACACGTGCTCCCTTGCATCAGTGAGATAAAAGGAAACATAGGTCTAACATAAAAAGACAGGAGAAATATATACAATTTGCTTTATCAAACAGTAAACCTGAATTTCATTTATCAACCGCAGACACCCAGGGTTTTTTGTATAAATATTTTATTTGAAGATATTATACAAATATTTAAATTTATTCAGAGGTGGGATGACCATTAGAGTCAGTTATAGGGAAATGGAAATACCAGTAGGTGGCGATAGATCATTAAATTATTTCCACTATTTTCATGGCTAGTTATTTTTATTCGGAGAACCACTGAGAAATTCATCAGTACATGAAAGGTGTTGTGTGCTCCATTGCTTGTGCCCGCCAAAATGGTCCTTCCAGTTTCTCTGTGCAAGCTGTTACTTGTTTTTTCAAGATTAAGATTACAGTCCCCATTGAGTGGTTATCATCATTTACCACCAATGCAGTGGCCCGAGAAAGCGTCACAAAGAGCACAGGGTCCATTATTTTTGAAGATGCTGTTTGAGGTTTTGAGGCTTGGGTGAGGTGAGATACGACCAAGTTCACAATGTCAAATGATGTTTGGGCCTTTCGCATGAAGCCTGAAAGATGTCAGGCTGTCAGAAAGGGTAGCTGAGCTAGTTGGAAATTAGTTTTTGTTTACTGCTACTGGTAAAAGATGTGGTACATCTGGTCGTGCAAAATGCCAGAGTATGTGCTCACAGCCGTGGTAGTATCAGAGTAAAGATTCCTGTGGGCAATTCACAGAAAAGAAGAGTTTAAAATCCACACTTTCTTATACTGTGTTAATGAATCTGCATTTAAAATATCTTACTTTGCCTTCTCCTCCAACTTCAGGCCCTTGATGCTTTCTATGTATTCACTGGCAGAGTTGACGACATAGTCATAGTAGGACCTGACGCTGTCTGTGATCTTGGTCAGGGTGCCCTGCTCCTCCTCAGCCTGCCTCGGCACACGGAAGCTTTCAGCGCCTGCACAAAACAGGTCAGAGGGGTCAAAGGGTACCACATGTAATTGGGAAAACACTGTATTTTCCCACTATCAATTTATTCTGTTCTAAATTCAATTTCATGGTCTTAGAATACACTTACTGAGAGCAAGGAGTGCAACCAGCACAGTAATGACTAGCAGCTTATTCATGGTGTCACTCGAGTCTATGAGGAAAAAGAATAAAAATACATTTAAAGCTTACCTCGCTTTATCCACTAGGGTGAGACATTGTCATACATTTCTCCACTCGTTTAGATGATAGATTTGTGTCAATATTAACTGCAGATGTATGGAGAGTCTGTTTAGATTTGTTTTTACTTATCTAGCATGGAAACAAAAGTTTTTAAATATATCTCAAAATGTTTTCTTTCAAATGTTCTGATGTCTAAATCAATATTCAAGCATTTCTAAGACTGTTACACTCTGTCCCATTCAACAATAGATGTAAAAATGTAAGTACTCACTGTATTCCTCTCCAGTAATGACTGTCCGTAAGAAGCACCACTGGCCCAACCTGCTTATATAGGAGCAATGTTGTTGACTTGTCGCTCCCAGAGCCAAAGTGCACTCTGGTAGATAAACCTGTGATGTTGACTGGTATGTATTGAGGGAGTGTGTGATATGTGTCTTGATGAAAAAAAAACATTATGGCTATCTATGTTAACACAAGGATGTGAATGAAGCATCAAAAGGGGCTTTAAACGTAATCAAAAGCTACTTAGGAATTTAGTCTGATTTGATTTTCTAAGCACAGGAGCTGACTGGGGCATCATGGTGGTACAGGTTCCACTTACTCTATATGTGTGTCACTACATTCAGTTATATTCCATTGATTAGGTTAGTAGTTCATTAATGCAGCACACTCTTAACTCCTTACCCTGTCTACAACACCCATAAGGAGATGCTTGCATAATGCTGGTGATGTGGTGGTCATGTCACACTACAATAGTCCTAAGTCCTTTTAAGATGATCGTAAGTTTAGAGTGTGTCGAACACGTCATCAGGCCAACACTTTCAGATCTTTTTTTATGGAAGTTTTTTTTAAGTAATTGGTATTTTGAGAGGAAGCCTCTTTGAGCCTCTTGCACTTGTTAGTGTAAAAGATCCCCGAGCAACTTCTACTCATCAGTGGGTTCGTAATCAGAAATGGAGAAAAAAACGTTTTTGCTGGCAAGTGCAAGTGAAAAAAAAGTTTTGTTTTTTTCTTCTTCTTGTGATTTGACTTCAAATGAAACTGGGAGTACAAAGGGCAGACTGTTTGGTTCTGTTTATTTTCTGTTGTTGTTGTAGTGTGCTGATATTAATTATTTCTTTTGAATAATATTTTGTATTTTGTATGTCCAAAGGTATTTTGTTCTTTTGGTGTGATTTTAATAAATTTGTTTATTCTTTAGTTGTTTGTTTTTTATCCTTTTTAGCCTTGAGGTTTTGGTTATATATTGAAGGTAAAAATTTTTGCTCTGATTAATAAATGCAAACGGCTTTTTGCTGGCCACCATGGGAGATCATTTGAACACAGTTGTGTGATCAACAATCACACAAGTTGTGTGATTGTTTGTTTGTTTGAGCTAAACTGAAACATTCTTTGTGAAAATCACAGAGGGAAAAAATTACCTACGGAACAAAGACTTTAGGTTTCTGTGACTTAAGGACATCATTTTCATCTAGAATCATCAAACTTCAGCACAAGACTTTTATTAGTGTCCCTGCTGTCTGTGTTCCTCATTGTGTACAATTACAAAGAGTTACGGTAAAGTCTCAGTTTTGAGCTCATGTGTCGGGGTTTTAGAAGTAATTTTCTCTGTAAAGGCTACATGTTGATTGAGTACTATGTAAACATCCCAGCCAATCGTGTGATCCAGCCTCACATGTCATGCTGCTCATGACCTGAGAGCTTAGGCCAGTTCGAGGACAGCTGCAGGCAGCAGTAGGATTCAAACTGTCAGAGAGCTTGCTGTTTTGCTAAGATCCAGCTGATTCAGTGCTGAATCTAATCAGACAATGTTAAGCTGCAAAATGGTACTGTCGATGCTTACAGGATAACATAATATCAGGTCTGTTGTCTTTGTATCATGTCTTGAACACTGTAATAACACAGTAGGGATATTTCGATATTTCATCGAAATGCTAAAAAGGTTTAAAAAGTGTGAAATGAGCACATCCGGCTGCTCTTGCACATCATGCCATCATTTAAAATTGCCTCAGGCTTAGCCTCCTGGGGAACATCCATTAACAATAAATAAAAGAATATCTTCAATGAGTTGTGGTTCATTGAGATCACTTGAACATCACTCGAAAGCTGTTTTCAACACCTTCATTTCAAGAAAATAATACTTTTGGAGGGATAATCCAATGGGTTTTATACTCTGATCAGTGAGACACATTAATTATTATAGTATAGGAATACACAGCTTGCTGGCATAATCTATTTCCATTTTGGGGACAACCTTTGACTTACTGGGCCCAAACTGAGCCTGCAATCTAACAGCTCTCTAATAAAGATGCCAAAATGTAATTTGTAAAAATTAATGTCTTATCATTAGTGTATGTGTTTACTAGTGTAAAACATTCAATTACAGTTCCAATTTTATAAAAGTGGCAGCTGATCTTATAAACCTAACAGTTCCATAACATTTGATTGAATGATCTTCATTTATGCGGCTACAAAATAAGATGTGGAGTTTTTTATAGCTTAATTCAAATGTAAAACTATAATTATATAACACTGCTTATAAAAAAATATCATAGGATAACTTTACCACAAAATTTAACTTTGCAATATTAGCTGTGGAAGTAAACCTTCAGTCCCTTAATGAAGAAGCACATTCCAAATAGTTTCCAGTTCACTTTAATGAACACACTCACACATATACATACACAATCACACTTTGGTTAGTGTATCAAACAAAGGATACTGTACATGCACAATTTGCATAGGTTGTGTTGACATGTTTGCCCTACTTTTAACTCTGCAAGATTTGGCAAAGGATGTTTATTTGAAATGATGCAAAGGATTGTATTTGCATTGTGCATTGCTCTTCTCAGCCTAAACTGGTATATTTTCTATGAGTTATCATCTATTACAGGCTGCTGAGAGGTGGGTGGTCCAGTTGGTTTTCTTTATTGAGTGGGCAGATATACGTCCAGGTGGGTCTTGATGTGGTCGATACCGCGGCTCAGGTAGTCACCAACGTGGGGACGAAGGTAATGTTCATACAGACCCAGCACTGCTGTACGTGCCTGGTCCACCAGGGGACCAGTCTCTGAGGCCAGACCACTGCACAAATCACAGAAAAGAGATTATTTAAAGACATTTCAAGGATGAAAAGATTCATTACTGATGATTCATCTCTGTGTATGTTCAATAGAAATTGTGAAATATAAATAATATTAGTACTATTCCAAAGCATATTTACAGATTTGCTGAAGTGGATACATTTCTTAACATTAGCAGTTGAGACTTTTCCCCTGAAAGTGACAGTGAAACAATTCTTCACTCACCTGGCAACCTTGACAGCAGCTTGGAACTCAGGCTTGGTCTGCAGTTCCTCAATAAAGTCTTTGGCTTTCTGTCCACGCTCGCTGTCACCGACTGTCTCCACATAAGGAGCAGCCGCGGCCTGCAGCTTGCCGTAAGCAGTCAGCAGCCTCTGGTAGAACACACTTTTCATCTGATCATACTTTTCAACAAGTTCCTGAGATGGTGCGGCAATTTCACACATGCTCATGGAGACTGGAATGAAATCAGAATGGTACGATTGTAAAGTTAGAGCCAGTGTTATAAAAATGAAAACCAGATGAGAAAAGTCAAAAGAACATGCAGAGATGTTAATTTGAAAGAACTATTTTTGCAAATGATTACATCGGAAGAACAATCAAGGCAACGATTTATGGGTTTATGTGTGAATGTGTATTTAAGGGCCAAAGAAAAGATACTTAGTGTATCTTGGTTTCTCGCTTTTGGTAATTGTGTCCAAAATCAGATTTCTTTGATCAGCAATCACTGTTTATAATGCTGTCTGCTGTCTAGCAGCTCACTGTTATTTAAAAAGCAGTCTTTATCTTGCATGTCAACCACAGATAAACCAGTTTAGGAGCCACCCAACAGTGGTTATTAAATTATTGCAGCACATGTGAATGCAATAAAAACAGGTTTTAATCATTCTAATAATGCATATCCTTTTTACAACAAGGACTGCAGATAGTCTGAAAATTGAGTCAGTTGCTTCAAATGAGTCTCTGTCACATAGTCACATCATGGTTAAGCTTTAGTTGAAAATCAAACCCATACACTGCAATTGTTCAGAATGCATTGGTATGTTGTCTTACCCTGCAGAGCAAGGATCAGTGCCAAGGCATATTTTGCGTTCATCTCTGAAACAAAAGACAAAAACTTAAAAATTACTTTAAAAAATTTAACTCTCTGTCAGGTGAATCAACATTCTTTTCCATATTTGACATTATAATTTTATCATCTGATGAACAAGGCTTTGACACTGAATGCAAAAATAAAATACCTGAATGTTTTATGAAATAGATGTTTTAGTGAAAACTATTTGGAAGTCGCTTCAGGAAAGAAGCTGCTGCATTAAGAAAAGTAATTACCTGCTGTTGTGTTGGATGTACAGATCCAAGAAATGACAGTCTTCTCCGAAAGCGAGTTGTCTGTAACTCGGAGCTCTCATCTGGACAGGATGATATAGGGGGGGACTGCAAACAAACGTCATCTGATGAGCAGACACACACCTACACACACTTGCATGCACATGCACACTCACACAGACGTTCACCTAAACAAAGTCCAGTGTACATGATATTCACTGTAAGTACTGTATGTTGAAACATGACGTAGTTATGCAATGTTCTCCATATTTAAGTTTATCTCTATTCATTTGGCAATGCACTTGGATTCCTGCTGATGCTAAATCACTGGTGTGTTTGCAAAATATCATAGTGCATGTGCTGTATGTCGTAATCATCACGTCTCACATGGCAAAAAAACTTTTATAGCAATTCATGTTTTGTTACCTGCTGCTAATAAAACGTACTGTTGAATAGACTAACTATTGCTAATCAGCATTTATTTGACAGTAAGCCACAATCACTTTATGATGTCTACTCATATTAGAGTCAAATGTTCAGCAGGTCAATCAACCAGGACCTGTCTAGATACATTGTGCTGATCCCAGAGCAATGCATTCTGGGATTTCTGCCTTGACCTTTCACCCTCATACCCTGAGACAGACTGCATGCAAGGTTTTCATAATGATTTAAAGATTTTCTTCAATTTTTTCCAACTTTGTTTTTCTTTCCTTCCATCTGTCTTTTTGCAAATAGTAATAATTATAATAAAAACTTTATTTATATTGCACTTTTCCAAATAAAGATAAAATGACTTATTGACCACAGCAGCAGCCATAGTCATGTAGTGCCATTAAAATAGTAAGATTTATTTATGTAACAGGAGAACTGAATGTAACTCATCTCTTTCCTTGAACATGCCATCTGTAGCAAAAGTTCATGTTTATACTGCAAATTATGTGTTTCTAATGTTTTAGATAAACTATGTTATGTATAGTATCTTGGTAAATATACCCTCTGCTCACATAATTGTATTCATTGCTGCCTTTAAATATTCCCTCTTATTACCTCTCTCTTTGTCTTTATTGCAGGACAAGCTTGGCCCATACAGTAACATGTACTACAGAGGCAGCCAGATATAAAGTTTTAATATAAACTAGTTTGAACTCTTTCTGTATTTGACATAACCAGCAATGCCTGGTGAAACCTTAAGACATGATTAGTTCAGCAGTGAGTGGTAAGAATTGTAGAAATGTCATGTGGTAAGAATATTCATTTATTGTCAGCTTTTCTTGGTTTTAAGTCTGTTAATCAGTTGAACTAGATGCTTTTGATGGCCAGTATTTGTCAATGGTTGTCTGGATCTTCTCCAACACAGAGCTTTTGACAGTAGAGGCCCATTCAGTGTAGCTGTCAGCCACTGGTTGGATGTGGTCTTCATAGTAAGCACCAAAGTAGTCCAGCACTACTCCCCCAAAAACCTGGACTTTATCTTTGGTTTCCCTGTGACATGCAAAAGTAATAAATGACCAAGGTATAAATAAAATGCACACGCAAACTCATCGACGTGCACACAAACACAATATGTTAACAATTCTGCTAACTGGCAATCATTTACAGATAAGTCCATCTTGTTTGCTTTAATGCACTGCAAGCAGATGATGAGCAGAGTGCTTAATACCTGGCTCTATCTCCAAGCCTCTGCAGTAGTCCTGTAGAGTCAGGTTGTTCTGGTTCTGTTGCCTGGGCCAAAAGTGGTCCACATGCTACAGAGGAGGATGTTTGTCAGTCAAGAAGAGAAAAGACACAAAAGGAACTGAGACTAAAGATGCAGAATAATTCTTTTTTATAGCCGTACCTTGCATTAGTAAGATGAGACTGAAAACAAGCTCCTTCATATACATCTGCCATGTCCAAAGAGAAGAGAAACACATCCGTCAGCTGCTTATTTGTCAAAATATTTTTTATGATGTTGAAATTATCTGTCAACGCTGTCTGTTTGCAGATCAAATACACAACTACAACTTACAGTATTCTCAGCACATTATGTTAGAGATTATTCTTGCTTTAAAATCTATCAACACAATATCAACTTAAAATCATTGATTTCAAAACAAAGTTTGACCATATGTTCATTAACATCACAGCAAACATATGCAAAGGAATGACAAGGGGTGTTTTTACCTTTTCCTCTCTGGTTAACAGAAGTTGAATGAAACAAGTGTTATCGAGCCATTGTATTTGTATTAGGTGACCGCAACAGCGTGTACATTGGTCCAGATCGGATGATTGTGTTCTTTTTTTCTTTGCTTCATTACTTCGTTCTACTGACGAACATCTGAGAGAAAGCAAAGAAATGGGTCATTGACTACAATGTTACAAGCAAACTCAAAGTATGGATCTATTTTCTCCTCTTAGACTGTTTTTATATTCTCACAAATAAGAAAACAATATGTGTGCACACAGATTAACTATTTATTAATAAAAACATTTTATTTTACTTTTCAAGCAAAAAGTATATAATTCAAAACATAAGCATCATTAGGGACACTTGCAAGAAGTAAATAATTAAACATATGCATATACATACATACACACATGTGTTTATATTAAATATTATGCATATAACTTATACATACACACACTTTTAAGTCTTTTTATAAGATTTCCAAAACATGAAAAAAAATCAGCTTTTTATGTATTGACTCTTTTCCTTTCCTATAAAAACTTAAGAGACAAATTAGATAAAGTTGTACAGTATTCATAAATGTACGTTTTCAGAGGGTTTTTAGCAGGGACTTAGGGTTATTATGTATAATGAAAATGCATGAATTCTTTTCTCTTTTTTTAAACAGGGTTTCCATGGAGCATTCAACACTCATTTTCATCCTTACAGTTGATGCATGTAGTGTTGTAGTCATTAAGAAGTAAAAAAAATAAAAATAAGCACAGAGCTAATATATATTTAAAAAATGATAATAATTAAAGGAGAGAATAAAGAGCAAAAATAAATACATCCTGATCTTATGTGATGTTGGATCTTCCTTTGAGTCACATGAGAGCTACTGCTCACTTGTTTCATCCCTCACCTATACTTATGCGATTTGTTTTTATTTTCTAAGTTAAATGTTAGCTCCATTACAAAGTTAATGTCGGTATCCAAGTTAAGACACTGTCACATCTGCAGATCCTGAACTCTTGATATCTTTTCAAGATCAACATTAGCTGAGTTCAGTAACTGTCCGAGCGCCCTTTGGATCAAATATCTCAACCTGTTTGGCGGGGGCTGATATGTATACAGGCTAGTCAAAGTCTCTGTTTTGCAGGGGAGATAGGGGTTTTGGTAAAGACAGGAGGTGGGTGAAATAGATAAACATTTTCAGCCAAGCAAAGCATTTTTGCGGGCAGAGTCCACCACAAAATCAATTTAATGTCAGTACTTGTCAGCTCTGTGCTTGCAACATGTTCTTAAAGGGAACAGCTAAACAATAATGTTCACATTAGAGTTCATAACTAAGTTGCACTTACAAGCCTGATCTCACAGCTGTCTAAACAGACGGGATCAAGATTTTTGTTTTTAATTTATGTGTTGGGTTTTAAACATCTGCACTGTGCTACAGAGTTATTGTGTGTGTATGCGTGTGTGTGTGTGTGTGTGTGTCTGTCCCTGACATGACTTCAGCCCCCCATTGTGCATTAGAAAAGTTATATGTGTTATAAAAGATATACATTTGAATAATCATAAATCGCAGAACATTTATTAAAGTCATATTTAAATGAAAGTATCTAGGCATTCAGGGTTTTTTATTATACAATTGTGTTAAACTTTAAAATATAATGTAAACATATACTGTATAAAGCTTGAAAATGATAGTGCCCCTTCATTTAAGAGCTTTGTGATGTCTTTTAGCAAGGGAGTGGTTGAACGCAAGTCAAAACCTTTTGCTCTTAGGGTCATGTTGCTTTTAATTTAGCCATTCAGGAAGTAGGTTTTCCTCCAAATCCAACAGTTGAAGTATGAACTTGTCTTAACACAGTGTGAATTGTATCATTAACGTAAAGGCTCACTGACTAATGAAGAAGTGACAATTTACATGACATCTTAAACTAATCGAAGTGAAAGTGTTTAGTTTAAAGACTGCTGCTCTGTGCACCAGTAGCTGACTTCTGTCACTCTCGGCCCATATTTATCAAGCTTCTCAGAACTACTCATAAGAACACTGCTATGAATTGACTTAAGAGTAAAAAAACGTCTTGGCTCAAAGATGTGCTTGAAGTTAGTTATCAAGCATCATAGTCATAATTTGAGTGAAGTGTAGGACTAAATCTTAAGTGTCAGTCTTAGTGCTGATTTAGTACACTTTGCTGTGCCGCAAACAGGATTTTGGATGAGGATGTGGGCAAGGACCAATCACTGAATAGATTTTCTTATTTAAGAATATTCTCAGATAAATTCACATTGAATGGTGAAATTCCTAAGAAGTTTATATTCAACAGACAATTGACAATTAAGAATTTTTAAGAGAATACATTATGTACATAGGCCACCTACACATTGGAAATGAAAGATAAAAAACTTGATCTTTATATGAGTGCCATCAATTGCACCTACTGCTCCTAGGAAGCCAGCTAGTTGCATGAATTGTGGTTGCTTCTGTTTTTTAGGGGGGTGTTGTTGGTAAGTCGATGAAACGCATGACAGTGTGTGGAGCTGTAGCCTAAGTGCTATAAAAAAATAATAAACAAAGCATCATCACAACCCTTCAGTTTAACTAAAACGCATTACTGTGTAAAGTCAGTGGTGAGATGACGTCCCTCACCAACTCGCTGACAAAGATCATGATTGCGCTGTCCGACCCCTTCTTATTCACTGCGCGTCGTCAAATAATTCAGAAACATTCTTCCTCTCCTGAAAGATTTGTGCATGTCTCTGTCTCCACAGTGCCATCACAAGCCCCTACTGGCAGCTCCTAACCACCTGAGAGACCTCTCGAGCTGTCTTAAATAATTGGTAGAGTAAGAGTGATTCTTAGCTTTGAGAAATTTGATAATTTGCTTTTATTCTTAAGTTTAAAAGTAGGAGTAAATTTCATGAATTCTCAGCACTTAAGACTAAAATGGCACTTTGAGAAGCTTGATAAATACCGGCCCTGATCTCTCCACAGGAACATATCTGAGTGAACTGGGACAGCTGGTGGATTATTAACCCAGCATAAACAGTGACTTTAGCCCAGGAGTTGTGAAATGCCAGAAAATCAGTCCTGTTGGCACTTGCCCTTTGGTCCATGCTATTAACACAAATAAACTATTATCGATCAGATGATCAGCATTAGCGCCTGTTCAATATGATATTGACCCATGTCTGAAATAAATATTTGGTCAAAGTACAGTATATTAACTGCATTGTGATCAGTCAGTGGTTGGTTGTTTGGTAAACTGTGAAAAGGCAAACTTGTTTTTAAAATTCAGGAATTGATAGTATAATACCTCTCTAGATGTTACAAAGAAATACAGCATCAACAGAACTTCAGCTACAGAAAATATGCAAAGGCACCTGCACTTTCTACATCCATTCTCAGCATTTCTTAGCTTTCCACCAAGACATTATATTTAATATCTTACTAGTCTGTTAAAGTACTAAAAGGACTTGATTATATGCATGTCAGGTTTAGGTTTTTAGGATAGGTTTATTATAACACTGTTTGTTCTGCGACTGCATGAGGAGACATGTTTAAATAACGAACTGCAAACCTGGAAGCCTTTATTTCTGAGGAAAGGCACATTTTAATATTTTAATATTCCAACTCCAACAGTGTTCATGTTCATCTCAAATTAACCCCCCAATTTGGTTAGGATTAGCTTTTACATTCTTTGTTTTAAACACAGCTCATTTCATTTTAAAACAGATACAGTATACCTATTTTTATTTTAAATGTCTATTTTATTAATATTTTATGTGTAAGATTCTGGACTTGCAGTATCTGTTTCATTTTCTTTTCTTCTGCTATGTTTATTGTGACCTTTATGCACCAAAGTACCAATGGGAAATCCTTTGCATACGAAACCTACTTGGTATAGGCTACTTGTATCTTATCTAATCTCTTAATTAGTATTAAGAAAGATAGGTGTTTAATGTAAGAAAGTGCAAAGCAAGGAACTTCTGTCCGCAAAACTGAATGTATTAAATGAATAAATTAATCTGTCGATGTATTCATCCCACTTTCTTCTGTAAAGTTTACCTTGTCTACGGAATTCAGAATATATATATCTTGTAACAAAACAGAAGAAAACCAACATTTCTTTACAGAAAAAAATAAGAAATTACTTTAAAAATAATCTCAACCCATTGATAGTTTTTAACCCTATTTATTATAGATGTTAGGAAGGGATTTAATATCAGTGATTTATATAACATATGGAGGCCATACTGTAATTGACCAGAACTGTTCATTTATTGATATCAAACATATTTAATAGGAAGTTGTTGTTTTCTTTACATTGACAAAATACTGATGCTAACATAGGATTTATAAAAAATAAAATAAAACTTTTTTTATTTTCTGATATCTTTATTGCACTTTTTCACATTGTTTTCTTCAAAGAGATTACGCACAAATGAAAACAAACATCTCCTTAAAATGAGGAGGCAATGTAAGCATTGTGTCTGGTCAGCAGAGTAATGTGTCATGTGACATATCAGCAACCCAACATGAGAGAGTGAAGAGGTCAGAGGTGGTGATGGTGGTGGTAGGCACAGGTCTACTTGTTTACTGGGAGACTTCTCCGAGCTTGTTCTTCAGCCTCTCAAATTGCTCATGGAGCCAGTTCCTGAGGAGGAGAGTAAAACCGTTACAAATGCGTTTCAATGAGTTACAAAGGGTCAAAGTGTGCGTGTGAATATATTCGCATATACTATTTTTGGTGAGTGCGCGCGCCTACTTTGAGCTCACTGCAAAGTCGCTGTTGCGGATCTGTTCAATGGCAGCCTTGGTTTTCTCAGCCAGGTCACCGCCAAACTGGGTCATCTGTTCGCCAAACTTAGAGAACCTCTGCTCGATGGTCTCCTCCTGAGCCTCTGCGATGGACAGTGACAGAGAGTTACACGACATGTAAGAAGGAATAAAAACATAGCCGGCGCGTTTTAAGTGCGTAATTAACACAAAACGTAGCCTACCTGTGTATGCGACAAAAGCCAGCACCAGCACGGCAACCGCAAGATACAGTCTCATCTTGGCTGTGACTCTGCGAGGAAGAAGGACGGAGAGTTAATTTGCGCTAAATGTCATGCACACAAGTGAGAGCAATAAAAAATCTATTAGTCTTCAAAAATACCGCCACCGCACGTCAGCACCACAGCGACTGGACAGCTCCCTTAACGTCCAGTTACAATCAATAACTAACAGCTAAAAGCGCCGTTTCCAACTAAGTTCGGCATTTAATTGTACAAATTATGTGGGGGTTTTTTGTTTTGTTTTTTGCATATTTACTACTTTTAACACAGCAGGTGTCGCCATTACATCACTATTAATAGATAAGCAACTTTATGTTAGAGCAAAACTATGGATAAATACAGTACTACCCTTTTCAGCTTTTTCAGTTCTAGGAGTGATGCAAATGAAATGTGAAACATACCTGTTTTCGTCTTAGAGAAGAAAAAAAATTCAACTGTGTTTGAGTGCTGACGTGTGTTCCTTTTTATAAGCCTGGAGGGTGACGCAAAACGCCAAGGCAACATGTACACGTGGTGACCTTGAGGTGTCACTGTCCCCTTTATTGATGCAGTTCTATCAAAAGATAAAGACACCACTGTAACAAACCTCCTGAACAAATAAGTAACTAATTGCATTAAAAGTGTGTGATATGCAGCACATTGAAGGGGTGTCTAATTATTCCATATCATTTACAAAGAAGAGGGTGTCAATGGAGAGGAGCAGATGGGCAATTTTAATATCAGAAGTGGGGCCCTGTTAGACTTTTAGTAAAAAAAAAAACAATCTTACATTTAACAGATCCCAGCCTGGTGATGGTGTTAAGCGATGTGGGGGTTTTTTTAAATCAGAGTTTGTCCCTCAGCAACAATGGTCTTAATAAGGTGAGATGTAGAATGAACAAAATTCAGCACTGATTATTACCAGTAGACCTAAGCTATTTGGAAGCTCCTTTGAACCTGAAGTATTGGCCAAGCATGGACTCTTTGTCAAACAGGCTGGCATTTATTGGTGATGAAGATCAAGATCTTGATCAAGATTTTGATGTTAAGCAACTGGACTGCTGCAGGGTCAGATTTGACTGCTCTAGGCCTGACTGTTCAGGTTTTTGGGCATGATGCACATTCTACTGTTTCCCCCTTTCTTATGGGGCTTAACTGATGTAACAAGGAAAGGTAAGACAGGTCAAGTCATTAGCTGACCCTACAAGTGTTCACTGACCTTCCAGCTCTAGTTATTTCTCACATGTAAATATCATTGTTAGAGAGACAACAGTTAGACTGATGAGGTAGAGACAGTAGCTCAGGCATCAGGCTAGTAGATATCGGTGTTCTCTGGGAATCTTACAAGGCTGAGTCTTACAATAATGTTTACAAGAACTTACTGACTTCACAGATTAGTGTACAATTCATGGATAGTCATAGATTCCAATATGACATAGCATTGCAGTGTAAACATCAGATAGATTGTTCTGCTAAAAATGACCTAATAGGGAAACATACAGGGACTAGGGAGAAGATAGAATCCTAAAATCGACCAAAAGATGTTCTCCTTCAGATTTGGTGTTGGCATTTGATGTGTACACATGTTGTATGCTGGCACTGTATCTCCTCAGCCGGGCTCAATAAATCATGCTATGTTAGTCTTCATCAGTCTCCGAAACTTCTTCACACTTGAACCTTGCTCACAACATTTCTTCAGCACTTACCCTTGTGTAGATTTTCCATTTAATTACATTTGTTTTTTCACTTCCATGTCCTCATTTGTTACATATCAATACTGATATTTATGTGTTTTGGCCTATTGTATACTTCATCTTCAGCAGTGTTTTGAGAAATATTCAGATCCTTTAGTAAAGCAGTACAGCCACATTATAAAAGTCCTGTAATACAAATGAAAGTCCTGCATTCAAAATGTTATTTAATTATCAAAAGTGAAAGTAAGCATTATGCACAATGGCCAGTGACAGAGCAATATAATTATATTATTATTATTGATGTGTTAACATGTAAGCAATATTTAAAAATTGTATTTGGTCAAGGTGGAGTGAATTTAACTGCTTTATATGCTGCAGGATAGTTTAATCCAGTGGTTCTCAAACTTTTTTCACATATAGGACCACTTAAATGACACAAATTAGACCACGGACCCCCATTTGATGAAGTGTTGTTCTCGCATCACCCATCAGATAGGATTTCAGCTTTTAGATATTTTATTACAAAAAGTGTGACCAAAATAGTCATATATTCTGCCACTGTGTTACTTATGGATGCAATTATAGTAAAAAATAAATAATTCCCCTTTTTGCAGGGCCCCTGGAACACCGGACCCCACTTTGAGAACCACTGGTTTAATCTATAACAATGCATTAAAATAAGACATTTTTGTATTTAAGATATCAATCAGAAAAGTAACTATGGCAGTAAAAGGAATTTAGTAAAGTAAGAAGTACAACACATACTATGATATGTAGTGGAGTAGAAGTATAAATTAGCACAAGTACTGAATTCCCACACAGTGAATTTATACTTAAGTTCAGAACTTTAGTAAATGTACATACTTTCCACCACTGTCCCATTTCTAGTACTTCTTTACTCTTTTGGCCAGCTGCTGAATATATATTACCCCTGATATCCTATATGACCTACATTTCTAAATGCTGCCTTGTGTGTTTTGTTTAAGCAGCAGAAGTCACTGATGGCTTGCAGCAGACACGTCTGTTTTACTAAGAATTTCATTGCCTGATTTGATGTCTATTTTATCCACACCTTCCCTTTTCCCTTTCTTAAAAGGGAAGTGAGTCAGACAAAGCCATGTGGTCCATCTTGTAAGTTAGCATGCAACAGAAAAACAGTACAGTAACCCCTCATTACAATTGTGACCTCAGTTAGAGACAGGAAGTCTGTGTCTGACTGTTTGAAGGCTTCATCGCTGCTTAACATGTCTGTTTTCACACCAAACAGTCTGCTGCAAACAGCCGAATGCCCATTTGTTGCTGATGGCTAAGGTGCTATTGCTATGATGAATAGCCTACAATTGAGTTAAATGAGCCTTCACATGCCTCAACACTCACACATTGCCTCTGAAAGACCAAATCTCCCTCCTTTTTGTCATGAAGTGACCAGGGGGGTTATGCATGAGCTTGTGTTTGAGTGCACAAAAACTCCTCCTGAATAATTGTAGGAGACATAGGGAGTGAAAGTGCGTGCCTTGCGTGCTCCCAATTTGCAATAACAAGCTTACAAAAGGCTGTTTTTGTGTTTGACCAAGGGCCCCTGTGGTGACTGATGTTGTGTGCCAGTTCTGAAGGGAGGGAAAGGATGAAAAGAAGAGAGGGGGTTGTAATAGGAGGTAAATTCTCTGCAGGGGTGTTTTTGGAGGGGTTACTAGCAGTCATAGGCTAGCTAGCACCTGCTAGTTTGCTGGGACTTTTTTTGTTGTTGTTGCTGGGCAGTGCTCCGAGTGCAGACACCCTATAGGAGTAGACGGAGCAGAAGTGCTGATCTGGCAGGATGCTTGTGGTTTTCCTGTTTTCACAATCCATGACTGATCCTGGCAACAATGGACAGTTCAATTTAGGAGTTCCACTTGTCTGTTAATAGGGGAGAGGGAGGTTCTAAATGAACACTGGTTCCTGAAAGGAGTGATATCATAAACACCTAGTCATGGTGCTAGTCATTCTTTTACTTCACATGCAATGCCCTTTAACACAGATAGAAAGGGTAAACATACTTTTGTGACACAATGAGGTTGTATTGTACGTTGAATTAACAAATAATTGGTTTTCATGACATTCACTAAATGTACTGATATTTAAACTTCAAAACCAAATTTAAAAAAATATTATTTTATGGGCATTTGGCATTTGTTTCTGTACTTTAGAGAGTTAAACATGCAACAAAGGACTCCAGTCTGATTCCAACAATGGTTATGGTTGTGTGATAAAGATGTCTTAGACCGCTAAGGCCACCATGACACCCCAAACAAAGAAATCGCTATTACGGCATACTGTGAACATGACTAGTATTACATTGATTCTCGAGTTGTCAATTTATTTTAATTTATAATTTTTTCTTAATTATACCCACCTCCAGGTGATTCTTAAGCAAGTGAATTAGCCATTAATTAAACTGAATCTCAGAGAACGTGTGTTTTGTTCTTGAAAGTCACAGAGTTTGTGTTTCTTTACGAGTTCAATGTAGTTTATCTTCGAACAAAGAAAACACAGCTGCATCTTCGTGCTACATGGATTCAAGTGAAGGGTTCATAGGAGAGGAGATGAACAAGGGACAAATGGTGTCCTCTACTGGCCTCTGCTTTGCACTTCAAAGGAAAGATCCTGCTGAGTTTAATAAGCATAACTATTTAAACTTTTTTTTATTGGAAGAGTGAGTGATCTCTTTTGAGGACATTTGTCACCATATTTTCCCCTTAGGCAGGTCCAGATGTGTAGCAAATCACAACTTCTTACTTACATCCTCTGCATCTATTGTAACTGAAACCAATATAGTGTAATGTGTTTTCAGTTTGTGGTGCAAATATGTTTCCTATGGTTGTAAGACATGTCAGAAAGATAATCAGTTTTTTTGTCCTTTGTTTTTTACATTTTTGCTTTCATTTACAGCTGATAGTGTAGAGACAGACCCAGGGAGAAAGAGAGGGGTAAGACATGAAACAAACAGTATAGTTTAATGATATGCATCTTAACCACTAGGCCACCCATATTACACATGCTTGCTGACATATATGTGCAAGTGGACACACTATCTACAACACACAACACAACACAATACTACATTTGTGCATGTATGAATGTAGATGCACTGATAAATGCCTTCAAATATGATCTGAGCCAAAATAAAGGTAGAAAAGGTAGGGTGTTTCCATAAAGAGAATTCAATCAGGGGCACAGCATGTTCCCAAACACCCACTGGGATCAAGGGAAAGAAATCTGGGAACAGATCTTAACAAGTCTGGACTAGAATAACAGTAGGCCAAGAGTTGTGTGAGTGGCTATGAGGAGAGCAAATGGGAGAAATAAGAGGATTGGGGTGGAGTACAGGCACAGAGAAAAGAAGCAAAGAATAACTTTTTTCAAACTATTAGTTTAGTTAATTACCTCAGAGGGACGGTCAATTTAAGACACAATTCAGCAAAGAAGGAATGTGACTGTGGCAGGGAGGTGTTGAGAAAGTGTTCAGAGGGGCCTTTATATAATTAGCCCCTGAAGCCTTATGTAATAACTGCTAAATGTAAGCATGTAAACATGATGGGTGACTTTTCAGGGTTGAAGCACTAGGGAGCTTTAAATATATTAGAAGTTTTAAGTATATTAGATGTTGTGGGATGAAACTCTCAGTACATTTGGTGAGAGTCATTCTTCTAGAATATTTTAGATGTTTTCAACATTATATTCAAACTGCTATAGAGACTAAAAGTACAGTGGGGATCACAAATAGCTTTGTGAAGTTTCCACTTGCTAGCGTAACTGAGGCTCATCTTAAATAATAGATTACCTTATAATGTTTGATCAGAAAAGCAAACCAGTGGAAACAGAGAATTTTTTATAGGTTGTTTATTCACTCAGCACTGTTCAGCACACTGCAGCCACGGGCAGTGCACTAACAGTGAGCAGCATGGTGGGCATATCACACAAGGGACACTCTATGGTCAGACCGAAGAACAGACAGGCAGCATTACACTTTACTCACTGATTGTCATAACTGCATCAAGTAATTTTACATTCCATTTATGTGTGAAGCACAACAACAAGAAATGCAGACAATACAGAAGTGCACTTGGTGGTTCACTGTCACCTCTAGAAAAAATCAGTGCATTTATTGAAATGAAAGACACTTGTGTTTGGTGCATTTAGGGATGATACGGGCTGGAATCCCCAACCAAACTCAGCAGTTATATTTATGACCAAACAATGTAGGAAACTCAAGACAAAAACTCAGGGAGGTTGGGGGCAGCTAGAACAGTTCTATAAATGTAGAAAAGCTAAGCATATTACAAATAATTGTCTCCTGCTGTTATCAACTAGGGTGCTTATGTTCAGTGATCAAGGGAGTCAATAAGAGAAGGAAGAACCCAAACAGACATTTATCTGCTTATTGCTGTAAAAAAACACACCCCATCTTCCCGTCTACATTTCATCAACCCCCTTACCCTGAACAATAGAGTACCCAAGTGATATCATCTGTAACTCAACTCGCCCCTTTGCCAGGGTATTAAGAAATCAGTGGTTTACACATCCCTCCTGCTACAAACAGTGGACCACTAACCATCTAAAACCCTTAAAAAAAACCCTGAGTCTTTCTTTATGCGGTGGCAGTCTCCTTAACCTTGTCCATGATGTTCTCAACCTGCTCACGGAACTGGGCGGCGTAGGGGGAGAAAATCTCGGTCAGCTCGTCAATCTTGCCTTCCAGGGAGGTGCGCAGGTCCTGGGCGGTGGACTCCAACTGGGTCTTGAGGCCCTCGGCCTGAGTCTCCAGCTGCTGGCCCAAGCCCTCAGCCTGTGTCTTCAGGATGGAGGAGATGTCACTCAGCTTCTTGGTGGCGGAGTCGCTGGCCTGTTGGACATAGGGCTCAACATGGTCCTTCACAGTGCCCAGGTTCTGGGAGGTGCGGGATTGGAGCTCACCAAGGTAGGTGGCCACAGTGCTTGGGGTGAAGAAGAAAGAGACATTTAGGTTTCACTGTAACAAAGAGAGTCTGGTAAGTGTCTAGTAAGAAAGTAATTCATGTGTGAAAGCCTCCACCCCACTTACTTGCGAATCTCCTCTGTGTCCTTGTTCAGGCGCTTCTTCAGCTTGTGGGTGTAGGTATTGATGCGGCTGTGGACATCATCGGCATTCTGCTCCACCATGGTCTTGAGCTCACCCACATACTGAGTGCTGCGCTCCTTGGCATCCAGCATATCCTGCTGGAGTTTGTTGGCCAGAAGCTGCAGGTCCTGAGTGAGCTGGCCAGTGGAGCTCTCAGTGTAGGGGCTCAGCTTGGTCTGGATGTCATCTCTGTACGTTGCCAGCTCTGCCATGGTGTCAGTGATCAGCGTGCTAAAAACAGAAGAACAGGGTCATGGTCAGATATGAGGACAAATTTGAATTGTATATAGCATAGTGCAAGGATGAGAGGTTAGAAAGATGTAAGTACTGGAACTAGGGAAACTATGAGTGGACTAGTTTCTGAAGTTCACTTACTCTAGCTCCCTGCTGAGCTGTGAGGCCTTGATGTCCTGCACGACCCCATCGGCTTTTTGGTTCAGTTCAGAGACATACTGCCAGAAACGATCCACAGTGTCCTCCCAGCGGGCTGGGGTGGCATCAGCCTGACGCACAGCACGAGCATTGCAGCCTATTATGGGCACATATGGAAAGCTTGGATAAATATAAAAACATTAAACCCAATAAAAAATGATGTTGGTAAATCCTAGACCAGCAGTGAACTTACCAGTGATGACTGCCAGAGCAAGGATCAGAGCTACAGCCTTCATTGTTGGTAGAGACAGATACCTGTCAAATTAAAGGGGGGAAAGAGTAAGCAATCCACAATACAATGCAAACATATCTAGCACAATTTCACACGAGATTTTAGGTATTTTAGAGACTAGGAACGTTTTTAAGACGAAACTCATAAATGTGAATAGCCTACATAGGCTACAGTCACAGCCAATAACTGAGCATTCAAAGTAGATAAAATTGAATACAGATGGAATAAGCAGTAAGTAGTTTCTGTATGCTGGTATTAAATAAGGAGGCACGCCTGCGCGGTCCTTTCACTCACCTGGGGTTGAGCTTCCTCCGTGCTCCCCGAGCGGTGACTGAGGGTTTTTATACAGTCCCGGGAGAGTGCTGCTGCGCGTGTCGCGGGGGAGGAGAGGGAGTAATTGCTCGCGCGCCCGCGTTCACATGATGGTGATGGGGATATTTGTCTGAACGGATCCCTCCACGCAACGTAGGGACACCGCGTCCGAAGTTCTCGCAGGTTTGCATTGTGTGAGCGAGTGATTGCGCAATCTGCCTTTCACAAGAATAACATGCTGAACGTTTCACCTTCAGTGAAAAATATGTATATGTTTATTCTGTTTGCATATTGTTCCCACATTTGAGTTTTTGGGTGTATGCTTCTTTATTCTTATACTGAAATAGTTGGCTATATAATAGAAATAGTGGGAAATCAGATATTTTCTTTCAGTAAAAGTTGCCCTATTACAATGTAAACCACTCAATTACAAGTAAAAGCTGGTAGAGATGAAGATTTCTAGGTTACTGTTAATTAGACCTACTACCCAACATTATATAGGGCCTAACCCTATATACTAAATTATAACCATACATCATATTTTCTAAGTTGTTTTCATGTTTTATTTGTAAAACCTGCATCTGTGAACTCATAGCTATGGCTGGCAAATAAAGATAGTGGAGTATAAAGCACATGTTTCCCTCTGAAATGTAGTGAGTTATAAAGAAAGAGAAAGTATAAAGAAATATAAAGTTTGTACTTGAGTAATTGTACTTAATTACATTCTAGCACTGTTTGTTTCCACTACATTTCTCAGATGGCTGAGTTAGCAGTTTAGTTAGTTTAGTTAGTTAGCATGTACTTCTATGCCTATACAACAATATATTATGCAACATCTCGACAGTGTGTAATAATAATTGTAATTTAACAAGAGAAATTGGTGCTTTTGATACTTGGGTTTATTTTGCTGCTAATTTCGTGCTTTTACTGTACTTTAACTTTACTTTTTATGTGGTGGTATTGTTACATTTACTCAGGTAATCATTCTTCCACTGCTGATTATTGCAGGTTTGTGTTATTTTATTTCATTTCATTATTGGTGTTAACTGGCCACAACTTTGCAGATTTTTCTCTGATCTTTATCATCAAGTGGTTGTATTTGAATATAAATCCTCATGGCGCCAAGATGTAAATTAGCCTTTCACACATTTGAATCTACATGGTCTGCCAGTGCTGACCCCCCACCCCCACCCCATTGACCCCTACAGCCACATAGCCTCCAACACATATGGCATTTTTGCTTGGCAATCCGGCTCTAATAATCCAAATGGTGAATATACCACGAGTGACTTTCTGTATGCACACCAAATTTCATTTTCTATTTCCTGTACTTGCTGCACTGTACTGCTGCACCCCATAGAACTATAAATTACCAGTACATGCCTGTTGTGTAAATAAGGTGTCAGCATTACAGGACGGGCATGCTCAGGCTTGGGGACACTCAGGTGCAGCAAGCCCACTGTACAAAAGAAGGATTACAGGTAATACAAAACAGAGAACATAGACTATTTTATTACATGTAAAAAAAGAAAGCATAGCAGAAAAAAGCTGGAATAATATCTGGTTTTATTTTGAAGGTTTTCAGGACAGTTATTTCCAAGAAATTTACAGGATTTCGAAATTGGCATGGGAAAGGGGAGATTTGATGCAGAAAGAAAACAGTATACAACAGCTTACTTATCACAAGCCCTGGTTCATATTTATGTTGGACCACCGCCCACGTCACACACAGATACATACTTGCCCTCTCCGTTCTGTTCCTATTATGATTTAGGTTTTAAAAGATCATTGCACTAGCAGTGAATCATACACATACTTCCCTATTATCAATAAAAGCTTCACCACTGAACCACAAATGATACCAATCCCAACAACTGGGAATTAAATCCCAAATCCTGAGTAAAAGATATTTTTTAAGCATAATAAAAAACTGTGAATTTAACTTGTGTAATGCACCCCACTACTTAAACTTTGGTGATTTAATTTCATCCTGTGTTGAAGTTTGTAGGCATCATGTTGTATAAAAGCTGGTGTTTTATTGCAAAACAGGGGCTCAGCATTAGTTACGATAAAACAAAACTCTGATTCCATCACTGACCATGTGTAATGACCTTTACCCTTTAGGACTTGGTCTCTTTGTTGTCAACCGAACAGATTTCTCTGTTCTGTCATTTGTCACAGAAACCAAACTTTACACAGGAACAAAGTTTAAATGGGTTGGTCTGATCAGGTGTGAGAACATGATAACATTGGCGTGTGATAAGCCAAAGAGGTCAACTGTGTGGTAAGTGATTGGAAGACTGTGTCTACCGCACATGGTCTTTTCTCTGTTAAGTTGGCAATTAATCAACAACGAAATGAAAGCAATATCTCAGTACCTTGGTGTCACTTTTCTGTTAAAACCAAAAGACCTTTCACCTCGGTATTATACGACAGTAGTGAGTAGTGTGTGTCACTGCTGGAGGTGTGTCGCAGAAGACTTTATGTTCAGCTAGATACGCTCCAGTTCAAACACACAAACAAATCAAGGACAATAATTTAATCCCATCATTCTGCATAGAACATTGTCACACAGTGATTTATTTGTGTTTACACATAAGGATGTTCTTTTTCCTTTTTTTTTCACATTTCTAGAAAAATGTTGATGGATTTCCATTATGGAGATTACAGGCTACATATTTTGTATTATGCAGAATTTATGGACCAGAGAGACCAAACTACACACACGTGTAACAACACAAGTCACAGGCCAGACCACTCAAACCCACAATGTTGTGCCTTCCTTTGCTGAGACACCAGCATAAAGGGACAAACGGAGAAGCGAAACAGAAAGAATTAAGAAGAACCGTGAGGTAATACAGTAAAATATCTGACACGGTCATCTGAATTACAGCTGCTTCTCCTTTTGTTTCTCAATAATAAAGGCAATGTCCAATTTTAATCAGGGGAGGGTGTGTGAGAGTGCATTTTTAGATGGTGTGAACAAAAGTAACCCCAGCCTGGTGATGTTGTTCTCTGGAAGCTGGTTTGAAGAATTATGGTTTTCGGTTAGGTTTCTTTAGACGAGTCAGCAAGGTTACTGCAGTTAACGCCTGTGGGTCAACTTTTTTTCTTGCAATAATATACCATCATCTGGTTGTGAGTCAGAGTGCTATCAGCTGATGGTGACAAGTGCCGGCAGAGCCAAATGTCTAAGTAGAGTTTAAAGCACCGTCTCTCTGTAATGAATGAGTCACAGGTTTGATGCATGCTGCATCTACTGTGTGTCCATCAACAAAAGTAACCTTAAGTCAGATCACTGCCTTCTGTCAGTCGCTGTGTGACTCTCAGAGTGAGATGTAAGCTGATTCTGTTGTTATCCTTTTGGGCTAAAGTACAAAAGCCTTATGGCTACTAAGGTTCACACTGTGCACAAACTTGGTTGGTTGGCAACATGTGTCTTTGTGGTAACACATCTTTTATTTGGCCAAGAATTATTTTAAATCAGTGTAAATGGCGTCTCATTAAAGGATCAGCTTGACATTTTAGGAACAATGCAGATTCACTTTCTTACCAAGAGTTAGATAGTAAGTCCAAGGAAAATTAAAATCAAATGCAAATGGACTTATAATATATAAAAATATTCGAAAACGTTTCGTCTCTCATCCAGGAGACTTCTTAGATAGTAAGATACCAATACCAATCTCATGCCTGAATGTTAAAATGAAGCTGCAGCCAGGAGTCAGTTAGCTTAGCACAAACACTGAAAGCAGGGGCAAAACACTGGCCTGGCTCTGTCTAAAAGTAAAAATGAAGTGTTGAAATTTTCCTTTAATGTATTTCCCTTGCAGGTGAAAAAATGAGATGAAACTTCACTGAATCAGATGCAGACTTAGGTTGATTATGACAGTTTGTAACATCAAAACATGTAAAAGCCCTTTAAAAGTCACGATCTTGCCAATTTTGCCACTCTGCTCCAACAATTAAAGACATGAATTTCTTACTTTGAGATGCACACTGCGAGGTGCAGTCCAGTGTGAGCTTGGTCCATCAACATGAAACACATTCTTTACCATGCATTATTCACTAAACATTTTCATCTGTCTTGTCTTCACAAGTAGTTATACATAATTTACAGTAAATACATGTAAATCAGTGTAGCTCATAGTGTGTTTTCGGTCCATTATCTCTTGTCTAAACAGTGTAAAATATTAAGTAAAAATAATATTTTGTTTTTGCTTTTCAGGATCTATGAAGATAAGGTAACTTTTTATACATTGTTATTAATTTACTTTGATAAATAGCCTATAACTGTGTTCATAACCCATCAACCATGTTTTCTAAATGTAGGTACAAAAGCGCAAACTCTAATCATTAAAAAATTGTGATAGAGTAGAACAAGAAAAGTAAAAAAAGGGGAGAAGATGGGTCTTTAATCCAGCGAAACGCAGTAAGCATTCATATAAATAAATTGGAAACGGTATTACAACTACTTCATTTAAAACATGGAGATTAAAAATATAACCAGAAACCTTCACATAATCAGACATAATAAGAAATCAGAGCTGTGTGTGCATGGAGGGTTAATGGTAAGCATAGTCTGTGACAGCTGGGGGCAGAACAGAGGAATGTTGTTTGCCACTGGGTAAGGTAGCGTGGGAGCGATCTGGCATCAGGCATGGAGGCACAAGGGAAAACTAAAAAACAAGGTGGAAACGGGATGCGCTTCCAGACCTGCAGAGACAAACCTGAACATGCCCTATCCAAGACCCACAACTGAATCGTACGGGGGCGTGGAGGAGAGGGGGGGTGGGATTTTGCAACCAGAAACAGAACAAACAACAACTGCTTTATTCTCCACTTTTTTGTGTGCCACTAATATAAAAAGTTTCTTGCTTTCTCATAACTCTCATAACTTTAACGCATGCATTGAAAATGGCTTGTCAGTATGGTGGTACATGAATATTTACGATGAAGTGACTTCATATGTTCACCAGGTGGCACTAATTCTTTTCAAAGATTCTTGTTGCATCCATTCAAGTCCAAAAAGAAAACCAGTGCTTTTATGTTTTTATTTATGGGACATTTGTGAAGTGCTTATGATTTATAAAATTATGATTTATTGAACAGCTAATTTAAATTATTAAACCATTTAATTATGTAGGTGTGAGTAACCACGCTAAAGACTATTACCACATTTAGGTAATGATGTGTGTAATTATTGTTTTCACTTTTATTTATTTATTTATTTAGTTTTCATTTAATTAAAAAAAAAATAAACAATATACTGTAATCTCTAAGTTTGCAAGAAAAACATTTGGCATGCTCAAACCTTACCAGCACTCAAAAAACTCAAAATTTCACCTGGACTTTGTAAAGAAAAACAGACTCCCAAGTTTATGTTTTGCTTTTACTTTATTGCCATAATATAGAAAAAGAACACAGTGCGTGGTCACAGACCAACACTTAATATTATTATTTTTTTAATACTTTAAATATACTGTATCTAAAGACATCCTCAGCTTTCAAAACTGGTGAGCTTGTGTTGTCATACTGTTATTAACATGAACTTGTTGATGAGAGAGGTTATCATGAGATGGAGGTTGGCTTATTTGGCTTTGACAAAGGACTCGTAGAGCGAGGTGAGACGAGTCTGGAGGTCCTGGGCGTAGGGGTCCAGCTTTTCCCTCAGCTCATCAACGTAGGGGGTGGCCAGTTCTTTCACCTGCTGGGCTCTCTGGGTCAGCTCACTCTGAACCTTCTCAGTCACAGGCACCATACGCTCCTTGAAGTCCTGCAGGTGCTGGTCCACCTTCTGCTTCAGGTCATCAGTGTAGGGCCCCAGCTGAGCCTGCAGATCCATCACACTCTGATCCAGGTTGGTCTTCAGCTCCTCGCTCTTCTGCAGCAGGGTGGTCCTCAGGGCCTCAGCGTCCAGGGTGTCTGCGTAGGTGGCCAGCTCCTGTTTGAGCTGTTCCACTCTCTGCTGGATCTGGGCCTTCATGTCCTCGGTGTAGGGCTCCAGTTTGTCCTTGACAGTGCTGAGCTCCTGGGTCAAACGCTCTCTCAGCACGTCAGCCTCTGTGGTGACTTTGGTGATCAGGTCCTGGGCTGCAGGGGGAAGCTGCTCCTGGAGGGTGACTGCATACTTGCTGGCCACGTCTGCGCTCTCAGTCAGACGAGCACTACACAAGAGAGTGAACAATGAAATAAAGTTTTGTCTTTACTTCATATTCTAGTTAGGAGGAATTGCATGTCAGTTACCACTATCGATTTTTTCCTCCACATTATTTGTGTGTCACTAGTGGTCACAATGGTATTGTCTGACCCACCTGACGTCCTGTCCAAACTGAGATTTCCTGATCATCTGAACCGTCTCATCAGCTGTCTGGGTGGCTTTGGAAACATAGTCCCAGAATGCATCAGTCAGCACTTCCAGCTGTGGCTTGGGTGCATCAGCGTAGAAGAGATTGGCATGACAGCCTGTTGAATAGACACAGGAACAATTTTCAGCCATGCATGACAGTCTGATTTGAGATATTAAGACATTTATACTAGTGCAAATTTACCCCCTAGCAAGGCTTGCTATACTTTATCTTGAGCATACCAGTATACTTTTTCATGCTCCAAAAATGATGAAATGATTTTTTGCCATCAAACTCACCGCTGAAAACAGCTAGGACGAGCACAACAATGACCTTCATGGCTGTTCGACCTTAAAACAAGGAGATACAAAGCTGTTTAGCACAGCATATTCGCCAAGAAGTATTTTTTTGATATGGAAAGCTCAGCTGCTAGACTGAGCCAGCCCTTTGTCCTCTTACCTGAGTTTGCAAGTGTATCTGCAAGTCCACTTGGCAGCGCTTGTGTTCAGCTGGTGAGGTTCTGCAGCTTATATAGCAAACCAGAAAATTATGATCCCAAAGTCCAGGTGCTAGTGCCTTGCTGTCACCTTGCCTCACCCTGTTATCATCACTGACGTTGTGTGCCAGAGAATCCATGCAGCACACACGTACAAGGCAATACTGTTACACCAATGCACATACCCGCTGAGTTCATGACCCATTTCTTTTCATATATATCCATATATCAATTTAATTATAAGGTGAGTAATAATTTGCCAGATACTAATTTCAGTTTGCATTCATTGATGGCCTTGCTAGATATTATTACATAAATGCATAAATGTATATATGATTCATCTGTGTTAGAGAGTGACAAAAAGCTTTAACCGTAAATGAACTCTGTCCTCACAAGCCTTTCTGTAATCACTGAGCCCCAGGTAACTCTCTGCCAAAACAGACAAAACCTCTTAATTTCATTGATGTCCAGCTTTGATTAGATATACAGTGGGTGTTTAATTGTCTCTATTAGCTTGAAATTTTTCCAGCTCACATCACACCAACTCATGGTCCAAGAGTCATGCCAATGTTCAACGACTATGTGTCACTCTGGCCAAGGGTTAGCAGCACTGTCAGCTTCTGTAGGACAAAGCAGCTGCTGTTTCACATCGGAGTTACCATAGTTCACTTTTAAAGAGTAGCATTTCAGTTTCATTTATTTTTCTGCCAGTTGTGATGACCTTTTCCTCTTACAGAAGGAAAGTATGTACACAGACTTGAAACTAGAACATTGTATTGAAAAGATTTAGACTATTTTGCCCTGAGAGTCCTTGAAGACATCTAAGTGCATGGAAGAACAATTTGATATGTTCTTAAGTCCTTCTTCTTTTGGTATTAAAAAATTGCATTATCAGAAATAGTTTGGCAAATTTATGCCAACCTACTTACAGTTTGAACATTAAAGCAGTTTTCAGAAGACCACTATTTGATTTAATGCTGACATGAAACACCTAAAAAGTGCTGAATATTGACATTACCATGACTTAAAATATTTTGGCTACTCTGTTGACCTCACTATTCACTCAGTAAAGGTTTAAGACAGAGCCTGGCCTTTGCTGATGTTTCTTGAAGCAAACAGTATTGGGCAACAAATTAAATTATAGCGATTATAAATCAGAAAGAAAAGTAGTCAGACCAAAGGTGTTGACAAGGAATCTGCTACACATGGAGTCCAGAAGAGTAAAAGGAAATAAAATATATGACAGCTACTCAATAATAAATTATTGATAACATTGTATTATGCTGGGTTCATGTCATATTGTTTAAACTGTTATTACAAGCAGCCTCCAACTTGACAGTGACAATATCTCCCACCTGGTGAAGTGTCAACAGCCCATTGGCAAAATGGCAGCAAAGCCACCATCATTGGCAGTTACATTTAAATAATATCCAACATTGACACTAAAACAATTTTCTCCTCTAATTTAAAAGGAGCAAAACAAAGTTTGTCTGGTTCCACTTGTTAACGGTCCAAATATGTAAATGTAGCAAATTTAGACTATTTCAAATGATATGACTAAAAGGCTAGCAGTGGGGGAAAACAACGGAATAATGTGACGACACTCCCAAGTCCGTAAAATGAGAGATTTTCTTCCTATTCTGCCAAGATTGTGTGAATTCAGCATTAGCAACAAATTAGCCTCAGCCAGAATCGTTGTGGAAGTGTGGTTTTAGCAGCAAACTGAAAAAACAGATAATAAATTACAAAGCATCTATAACAAAATCTCACAAAGCTACAATAAAAAAGAGTGCCTTATATATATGAGATGCAAATGAAATATGTTTGTCAATATTTGCTTGGTTACAGATCAGAGCATGAGTTCCAGTATGAATATTATCGTCTGAAACAAATCATACCTGCTGGATACTGAGCCCTTTTCAATAAAAAAAACAATCATGTTGCTTGACTCTAATACAAAGTCCACAAGTGTTAGCATACCAAGGTTATCTGGAGTTATCAACAGGCTGTTAGCACTACACTATGTGGACAGTTAATTACTATATCTTAAATGCCTTTTAGGGATATATCAGAGGAGAACTGCTGCCATATTTAGTTTGAAGTAAGATATGTTTTATTGTTAGGACATTCCTATAAGCCCCATAACCTTAGTATACTGTAAAGATTGTCTGCATTGTAACCCAAACTGTCATGTGAGAGTAGCCAATAGAATCAGCAGAAACAGGAAGAGAACCATTATGACAACATGGCAGGGACTCCTGGACTTTGGGCTTATGACTACAACTGTCCCCTGGCTTCAGTATATATACATGGAAGCACCAGTCTGACACACTTACACATACGCCAAACACTCAGCGATACACAAGCCAAAAGCAGGTGAGAATTACACTGCATTTCATAAACAAAACATTAGGAGCTAAATATAAATGTTCTGACATTAAAAACGCAGCTTGAAAGTAAACTAGATCATAATTGTTTTTCAGCTTGACGCAGTCATGAAGGTGTTCGTGGTACTAGCCGTTGCAGTGCTGTCTGGTAAGTTGCAAGCTTTTTGTTTTTCACTTGTGTTATTTCTATATAGCTTAGTCGAAGCTACAACATGCAAAAATGTTTCAGAAATTAAGATCAATCAAAATGAACTGGTTGTCTGAAATTTTGCACTGTTCTCAAGCTGTTTTTGTGTGCATCCAACAGGCTGTCATGCCAATCTCTTCTATGCTGATGCACCCAAGCCACAGCTGGAAGTGCTGACTGATGCTTTCTGGGACTACATTGCCAAAGCCACCCAGACAGCTGACGACACCCTCCAGATGATCAGGAAATCACAGTTTGGACAGGATGTAAAGTAAGTTGTGTGACACACAGGACCTTGGTAACTTGGTCAATATTAGGGGCATGTGTCACATGGTGATGGTATTCATACACACAACTCTGATGGTCTAATCATTACTTTGTCCGTCTTCTAGTGCCCGTCTAACAGAGAGTGCCGACTTGGCCAGCAAGTATGCAGTCACCCTCCAGGAGCAGCTTCCCCCTGCAGCCCAGGACCTGATCACCAAAGTCACCACAGAGGCTGACGTGCTGAGAGAGCGTGTGACCCAGGAGCTCAGCACTGTCAGGGACAAACTGGAGCCCTACACCGAGGACATGAAGGCCCAGATCCAGCAGAGAGTGGAGCAGCTCAAACAAGAGCTGGCCCCCTACGCAGACACCCTGGACTCTGAGGCCCTGAGGACCACCCTGCTGCAGAAGAGCGAGGAGCTGAAGACCAACCTGGAGCAGAGTGTGAAGGATCTGCAGGCTCAGCTGGGGCCCTACACTGATGACCTGAAGCAGAAGGTGGACCGGCACCTGCAGGACTTCCAGAATAGCGTGGCCCCCATGACCGACAAAGTCCAGGTTGAGCTAAGTCAGAGAGCCAATCTGGTGAAACAAATGGTGGCCCCCTACGCTGAGGACCTGAGGGAAAAGCTGGACCCCTATGCCCAGGACCTCCAGGCCCAGCTCATGTCCCTGTACCAATCTTTTGTCAGCGCCATCTAAGTCAACATCCACACCTGCACCATCAGTCAATATGTCAACCCTGTTTGGTCTACCTCTGTTTGAAGCGTGAAATATAATAATTTAAACATCTGAATTGTACTGTAAACCAAACTGGGTGTATACCCACAACAATATATTTATTGCAAGGTGCAAATATTGCAAAGCAAACCACTGCACTTGTCAAACATGTATATACTTTTATTGTGTGTTGTGAAGTTGGAAACTGTAGCTTTTTTGTAATTTCTTTAAGTTATCAAAATAAATATATGAATCTGAAAAATATGAATTTGACCAATGGTTGTATTCTTTGAAGCATAAATCTACAAGAAATCTAATCACAAGAAATAATTTCACAAGAAACATCTATTTCTACAGCATAGCCTATTTTACAGCATACAAAATATTCACATGCCATCTTGAAGGTACACAGCAATGACAAAGTGCGATTACTACATAAACATATAAACATACAAAGGGACCACTATGGTCATGGACGTGCTGCTTTTATCCCAGAAGGGCAACAAGTATTTTCGCTTCATCTCCCGTGTCTTAACATGTCCTAGCTCCTGTCACAGTTTCGTATCCTACTTTTTCCAGAAGCAAACTGTTGTTCTTATTCTTGTACTTGTTGACGCTTGCCGTGAAACGGCACCTTCCTGGTTTCTACACTAAATGGCTGTGAGAAATGTGCATGACCAACGTGATGCCTAGACAAGTCATTTATAGATTTATTTATTGATTCTATTTAAAATGACTTATTTGTTTTGAAGAAATTCGTTCTGTCATAATAAACTAAGATTTTGCAACCACTAATTGTTGTAAATATACAACACAAAACCTCAACCTCCCCCTGTTGACAGTGCCAGCATCCAACGTGGAGGGTTAGAGTCCAAAGACAATACTGCACACACACTCCCATGCACACACACACACACAATGCATATTTGTTTCCTGGTTTCATCAAAACAGAGACTGCTAAAACTGATATGAAAAATATGTATATGGGTCATTCTTGAGATATGTCTCAAATAAAGCTCTTTTTTGAGAAGACCAATGTATTAACAGAGAAAAGATAATAACCTTTGTTATTGACTGATTCTTCATAAAGTTGTAGTGAGTAACCCACTAGCTGAGATGCAACGGCATAAGTTATTTTTTAGATATCAGCAGTTCATTCAAATGTATCTGGGATTCATACACTTGAAGGACATAGCCTGGGTTTGTACTTTTTATCTTAATTGTAATACCCTAAAAGTCAATCTGCCCTTTACATATGCACAGCAGTTTGAAGTGCTATGTTCAGGGAGACACAAACTAGTCAAACTGCTGCAAAGCTCCATGAGACTCTACAGATGCAAATCTGATCTCACACTTTCAGGCCCCAGCCTGTTTTATACCTGATTAGCACTTGTGTGGGCACCCAGAAGAACTATTCATACTGCATTATGAGTCAAAACAGCCAAAAGGCATCGTTAAGGCCTTGATCCCATTGTCCACTTTTCTAATACTGGAGGCTAGATTGATGTCAGCCCCATTCAAAATGAAGACACAGACCCCTGAGAGGAGGGAGTTGTTTGGCACACACTAGTTCCTTTGTACAAGACACATCTTGCCTTAATCACTGTAGTAACAAACAGATTTAGTGTTGTTTTGATGTAGATAAGTTGTTACTAGACTATTGCTGCTGGTTTCATAAGCAGATCAGTGCCTGTGGAGATGAGAAGATGGCCAAGCTGTTCCATGTCAATGCCTTATTGTCAATGCTCTCAGGCTATGTTGTTTGCTCAGCCTTACTGTACTGGTTGAAGCAGTAAACTATTGCAATAATATCATCAAGTGGTGGAGTGGTTCTCCTTTAATTATAGGAAGTGGTGGAAGGATACTATATAAATTAATTAAAATATTTGGTAACACTTTGTATGAAGTTCATTGTTATAATGACTTATGCATATATTTATAACACGATATAATGCGTCCATAACACATTATAACAATTGTTATAATCACTTACAAACATGCATTAGGCACTATAGCAAAGTTCATAACGTATTATGACCTTTCGATCTAATGTTTTATAACTAATAGTAATACCAGTTTATATCGTTGTGCGGCAAGAATCTCCGACCATGTTCCATAACACATTATAACCACTGACTCTGCCTCGTTATGAATACACTTTAGTCACAATTTAGAATTAGTGATATAAAATGCAATAATAGCTTATAGTAATGTTTAAAGTTATATAGCATGTCTTTGTTTGCTTTAATTAAAGTGTTAAAATGTCCATCCCTGTATAATATATTACAGGTGGACATAATACCATATGAACTAATTATAAGACCTTATAACACGTAATTGTTGTAAAGTGACACATATTTTTCGCAGGAAAACAACTTTTATTTATGTTTCTTCACTTTATGAACAATCTGTATGGATTTTGAACATTTTGCAGTTTAGCACAAAAACACAACATAATTACACCAAGGAAACTCATACTCTGGGTAGTGAGAGATCGCTCAAGAGAAGACCTGTTGCCCACCAACATCATGTAAGAAGAGGCTCAGATGTTTTCACAGACGAATGGCGAGCCTATGGACAGGCCCTAACAGATGCAGTGGACAATTAAAGACAACCACTTCACAAAACGTATCAAAGACGTTTAATTGAATGGGAATACTGTTTGGGCAGTAGGGATGAGAATCTCTTGGCACCGCACGACTATTTGATTACGAATCAGAGGGCAGCGATCCATTTTGATGCATCTTTTTTTTCTATGTGAGTTCTGGATAATTACTAAGCATTTCATTTGCACATTAAAATCTAAAAGAAACGTCTCCTCAATTGCTTAGTGTCCTTCCGGCCAGTGTCTTTCCTTTAACAATCAGCTGTCAGACTCATCTGAAAGCTAAAATATAGTTTAAATAACAGGATGTACTGTATGTGAACTGGACACCAGTTTAGCTCGAACCTGATGTTCTCATTCCTCGACAAGTTAGGTAGTAATGAATAATTAGGCTACTAATTTAGCTAATGTTACATTGCAGCCAAAAAATAGAACAAAGTGCTTTACAGGGCAGATAAGATACAGACTTAATGAACACACTGTGACCTACACTGCACATGTTCTGCCAAACTGACAACTTACTAAGAAAATTAAACTTTAAGCTAACTTTCACCGTCACGTTGTCCCCGTTCTGCACACACAGGAAGCCAAAACAGCGATGAGTGTTGCTGCACGGTGTGCCAGTGAAAATCAATAGTGTCGCGGTCACATTGATGAGTGTGTGAAATTTTAGTAGCGTGGTCATTCTTCCGGCACATAGACCGTATATAAAAGTCCGGCAGCGGCGGAATGCGTCGAATACAGGGGCAACACTGGTCTCAGACCAGTAACAGAGATCACGGGTCTCTGTTATGTGCACACCCCGACTGTCCGGGCGCTGCACTTCCGCAGTTCCGAAAGTTCCGCCATCTACATTATCAATCAGTATAGCGATGCGGACGTGGAAGATTCTGAAATGATTATGAATGAGAGAGGTGAGCAGCAGGGTGACGGTGAAAGTTACTTTGTTGTACTTTTACGTTGTCAGTCTGGCAGAACATGTGCAGTGTAGGTCACAGTGTGTTCATTAAGTCTGTATCTTATCTGCCCTGTAAAGCACTTTGTTCTATTTTTTGGCTGCAATGTAACGTTAGCTAAATTAGTAATTATTCATTACTACCTAACTTGTCGAGGAATGAGAACATCAGGTTCAAGCTAAACTGGTGTCCAGTTCACATACAGTACATCCTGATAGTTAAGTTATATTTTAGCTTTCAGAGGAGTCTGACAACTGATTGTAAAAGGAAGGACACTGGTGACCAGGAGGAGCTGAGGCTTGTAAAGTAAATCAGGGATGTAAACTAGTCCTTTATAGCAATTGAGGAGACGTTTCTTTTAGATTTTAATGTGCAAATGAAATGCTTAGTAATTATCCAGAAATCACATTGAAAAAAAAGATGCATCAAAATGGATCGCTGCCCTCTGATTCGTAATCAGATAGTCGTGCGGTGCCAAGAGATTCTCATCCCTACTGCCCAAACAGTATTCCCATTCAATTACTTTTAAATGTCCTTTAATACGTTTTGTGAAGTGGTTGTCTTTAATTGTCCACTGCATCTGTTAGGGCCTGTCCATAGGCTCGCCATTCGTCTGTGAAAACATCTGAGCCTCTTCTTACATGATGTTGGTGGGCAACAGGTCTTCTCTTGAGCGATCTCTCACTACCCAGAGAATGAGTTTCCTTGGTGTAATTATGTTGTGTTTTTGTGCTAAACTGCAAAATGTTCAAAATCCATACAGATTGTTCATAAAGTGAAGAAACATAAATAAAAGTTGTTTTCCTGCGAAAAATATGTGTCACTTTACAACAATTACGTGTTATAAGGTCTTATAATTAGTTCATATGGTATTATGTCCACCTGTAATATATTATACAGGGATGGACATTTTAACACTTTAATTAAAGCAAACAAAGACGTGCTATATAACTTTAAACATTACTATAAGCTATTATTGCATTTTATATCACTAATTCTAAATTGTGACTAAAGTGTATTCATAACGAGGCAGAGTCAGTGGTTATAATGTGTTATGGAACATGGTCGGAGATTCTTGCCGCACAACGATATAAACTGGTATTACTATTAGTTATAAAACATTAAATCGAAAGGTCATAACGTTAAGATCATACGTTATGAACTTTGCTATAGCGCCTAATGCATGTTTGTAAGTGATTATAACAATTGTTATAATGTGTTATGGACGCATTATATCGTGTTATAAATATATGCATAAGTCATTATAGCGATGACCTTCATAGAAAGTGTTACCAAATATTTTTCTTAAATACAACTTTGAGGTGCTTGTAGTTTACTTGATTACTTCCATTTCATGCTACTTTCATATTTCATACTACTTCACTACATTTCAGAGGGACATATTGTATTTTGTAAGTCACTACATCTTATTACTTTTCAGATTAAGATTGTATATACCAAATATAAATTATCAGTTTATAAAACATTTTACATTACAATAAATGACCCAACAGTATTGAGTATTGGTGATGATGGCGCAATGGATAAGAAACATGCCTTTGGTGTGAGGGACCCGGGTTCAATTCCCCTAGTTGCTCTGACAATTGTAAGGCAGATAAAAGCGTCAGCTAAATGAGTAAATATAAATGTAAGAATGAGCTCCACCTCGACCAACATCACTAAACCCAAATTGAACGTCAGTGTTCCCTGAGCAAATACAAGAAGCAAGACTACCACCCAGCGGTGAAACTGTGACACAGCCGTGTGAATAAAATAGTGTATCGTCATGAAGGCAAGTGTAGAATGAATGAGCAGGCGGAGTTCCAGTTGTCCTGCTTGTCCATTTCAACGAGTCACGCGACTAGAGTTTATTTACAATAACATTCTGCATTAACCCTGTGAAAATATGTTGTCTGGCAAAACTTACTGCAGTTCGGACAAATTAGCACAATTCTGTTGTTCATTGTTGTCTGCAAATACGTCATACGTGGAAGCAGGGAAATAGATTAAACAATAATTAAGTTTTTACTCTGGGTTGTTAACTTATGTCTCTTCCTCATTTAGTCAACGTTTTTTGTATTACCCTACTTACTGAACTGGAAAAGTGAGAATATTAGTTACATAAAGTTTACTACTTTAAGATTGATGAAAACTTTTTCATGCTTTTTTTAACTGTACATTCCTATGATAAGAGAATTCTTTGTTGAGTGTAATTTACTTTCATCTTTGTACCAAAGATAATATTAAAGCTAGGGTAGGCAACGTTGGAGAATTAGCAAGAGACAGCTAGATTTTGAAAGGATCTAACCGAAAAAACAAACAAACATCCCCTCTCTCTAGGCCTCTCTCCAAAGCCACTTCCCCAAAACACATTTTCATGTTCAGTGAGTGCATGGGCAGACAGCCAGTAGGTAGGCCTTGCTTATTACAGACCTGCATCAGCCACAGTATTTTAGTCAGAGTGTATGATCTTTTGTGATGTAAAGACAACGTCAACATATATACAAAAGTACTTCTGAAATCGATTGCCTACCCCAGCTTTACAATGAGCCTTAAGAAATTATTTCATTATAAAGAATACACAGATTTTAGAGTCATGTTAATCATTCATTCTGGTGACTTATTGCACTGATGTTGATTTGGAAAGAAACATTAAACTGAATCTACTAATTTTTTGTTGACTGTTTATATCTTGTTCACACTTAAAGGGATCAGAACCATCTAACCCTAACTGATTGTGCTCTCTGGCTTACACAACACATGGTAACATATTGCATGACATTGTATAAAGGCTAAAAACAGCTTCTTACTATGAGTGTTATGGTCCTGCATGAATATAAACACATGATCTCCCAAAGCTTGAATCGTTTTACTTACTTCACATTTTGTCTGTGCTCTTCTCACAGTTTTGAGGCAGGCAGGGCCCATCCACACAGTCCTGATGAAGCAGACTGGCTGACTTGACCCCCTGAAAAGGGACTAGTCGAAATATCACCACTACTACTTGTAAATTAGTAGTTTACAGTGTTGGTCAGTGTTCAGAGCAAATGAACGTCCTCCCTTCTACTCATTCGCATACCCTGTTCTGTCAGCTAAAGTTAAGATGACATTTGTCCAATTTTGGATTAACCATCTATCTATCTATCCATCCATCTATCTATATTTGATATGGGCCCCTCAACAAATAATTTCTCATTTACGGTACAGCTGCTGTGTATTATATCCTTTAATTGTAATCTCAAACTCAATTTTCCCCTGTTCAGTTATACATTGTCCTAATGGATGTGTCTGTGTCCCTGTGGACAGCAAGGCAGTGTGATGGATTCACTGTCATACTGTACAGTGCTGTGCTGTTATCACATCATCTGGTTTAGAGTTTTTCACAGATGTGCCATATCGTTAAGTTTTTCATCAGTGTTGGTTTCCATTGTCATTTCTGCACAAAAATGTGTTTGCTACATGTTTACCAATTGCAAGATCACTTTAGTATTTAATTGTGTGTTGGTGGAGGCTTCTTCATGCGCTGCAGCACAGCTTCTGGAAAAGAGGGGGATGGTGTCAAAATGCTGAACAGGAGAGCGGATCCATCGAGACAGGTTCAGTGCCTCCAGTTTGTCTATTTTCACTGTGGGAGTGATGAAGACCAACTCAACATCTATGAGATAATATGACAGGGAAACAATGGAAAACATCTAATGACCTACATCACAGGTGGACTGCATCTATCTGTGAGGAACTGTATGCCAATACCATTGTAAATGACACAGACCCTGAGTCACAAATACATATTACAATTTCTAAACACAAAACATGATCTACAAATAGATTTGAAATCCACAAACTCTTCATGATCTGCAAAGACAAAAAGTGATTTACAAATAGATTGAAAATCTTCAAACAAACTCTTCATGATCCAGAAATATAAAATATGATCTGCAGATTGATTCAAAATATATATATAAAATTTTCGCTGTTTTACGAATAAAAATATCTACAGATGCACTCTTTACAATTAGTACAGTTTAACTTGTATCAAACCACTGTTTCGAGACGTGTACAAATTCTGTGCAAAGCTGCAAAATGTCAAATCTATGTTTGCAAATAACAGTGCATTTGCAGATTGCTTTGTATGTTTCCAAATGATTTTTGACACTGATTTACTGCTAATATATGGAGGTAAATCGATGTCAGTGTCTTTGTAAATGCACAGACTATGAGTCACAAATACATATTACAATTTGTAAACACTAAACACTTACTCTAATCAGATTTATTATTAAGGAAATATTATTTTTAGCACACAATGTATTAAAATGTATGTACTGGGTGTATTTCTTGTTATATTTATTTTGCATAATGTTCATTTTCTTGTTAAAATTCCCTTTAAATTAATATGCATTGTCTCTAGATATCTCCAGTCTGCAGCATAAAAGCTCTCTGCCATGTCCAAATATTCCAAGCAAATTTACAACCACCTACCGAAACGACTATGACAAAGACCCATGTGACAAAGCATTCAAGTCTTTATGAAATATTCATTAAGTGGACATGTACAGTAGATTGGTGTCCATCTACCGAGCATCAGTGAGGTGTCTATGCACAGGGTACTAAAACACAGCACCCGCCACAGCCTGTTCACCCTGTTCTTTTCTGTATATAAATTTATAATTTTTGTATATAATGTTTTGTAAGTATGTAGTATAAAGAATGAATTTATCAGTTGTTTCTTTTTACCAATCAAAGCAGTGTGTGTCCAAATCTGTCCACATTAGACATTTTTTCCACCAAAGCTGCACCATAGAATTGCCATGATATTTTGTACAGACATCGGTGGTCCTCAAAGGGTGAATCTAATTGACTTTGGCGATCCCCTGACCTTTCTCCATCACCAGGTCAACATTTAAACATTTCATACAATACTTCAAATACCTGCAAAGCTAATGACATTTCCATCAGCCTCATCTGTACTTTGTGTTTAGTGCTAAAAAGGTTAACATTCTAAACTAACATGTGACAATTTGACAAAGAATTGTCACAACATGATTTTTATCTTGACAGCATTACAACCAAGACAGCAATTGTTCAAACATTTGAGAGGACTTTAAACACTGCATAATTTACACAACCAGCTTAAAATTCCTGTTACAGCCAAAGCTTACTAAATGAAATTGCAATGTAGAGTAGCTTTATTACATTTCAGTAATAACGTATCTTTGAAATGTTCATGCTCAAGGGCGTCACTTTGTATTGAAATGTGGTGGGGACATAAGGGCTCAGATTAGAGGTGTCATGACACGTGAGGATACACGAGAACAAGACGAGAGGATTTTTAACACTATTATGAAAAAATATGCAATGCTGAAATATATACAGTGGGTACGGAAAGTATTCAGACCCCTTTAAATTTTTCACTCTTTGTTTCATTGCAGCCATTTTCCAAAAATCAAAAAAGTTCATTTTATTTCTCAGTAATGTACACTCAGCACCCCATCTTGACAGAAAAAAAACAGAAATGTAGAAATTTTTGCAAATTTATTAAAAAAGAAAAACTGAAATATCACATGGTCATAAGTATTCAGACCCTTTGCCGTGACACTCATATTTAACTCACGTGCTGTCTATTTCTTCTGATCATCCTTGAGATGGTTCTACACCTTCATTTGAGTCCAGCTGTGTTTGATTATACTGATTGGACTTGATTAGGAAAGCCACACACCTGTCTATATAAGACCTTCCAGCTCACAGTGCCTGTCAGAGCAAATGAGAATCATGAGGTCAAAGGAACTGCCTGAAGAGCTCAGAGACAGAATTGTGGCAAGGCACAGATCTGGCCAAGGTTACAAAAAAATTTCTGCTGCACTTAAGGTTCCTAAGAGCACAGTGGCCTCCATAATCCTCAAATGGAAGACGTTTGGGACGACCAGAACCCTTCCTAGAGCTGGCCGTCCGGCCAAACTGAGCTATCGGGGAGAAGAGCCTTGGTGAGAGAGGTAAAGAAGAACCCAAAGGTCACTGTGGCTGAGCTCCAGAGATGCAGTCGGGAGATGGGAGAAAGTTGTAGTAAG
>NC_060152.1:11655903-11719153 GCF_021292245.1 Micropterus dolomieu
TAATTCTAAGCGGTATGTGTGGAGAAAACCAGGCACTGCTCATCACCTGTCCAATACAGTCTCAACAGTGAAGCATGGTGGTGGCAGCATCATGCTGTGGGGGTGTTTTTCAGCTGCAGGGACAGGACGACTGGCTGCAATCGAGGGAAAGATGAATGCGGCCAAGTACAGGGATATCCTGGACGAAAACCTTTTCCAGAGTGCTCTGGACCTCAGACTGGGCCGAAGGTTTACCTTCCAACAAGACAATGACCCTAAGCACACCGCTAAAATAACGAAGGAGTGGCTTCACAACAACTCCGTGGCTGTTCTTGAATGGCCCAGCCAGAGCCCTGACTTAAACCCAATTGAGCATCTCTGGAGAGACCTGAAAATGGCTGTCCACCAACGTTTACCATCCAACAGAACTGGAGAGGATCTGCAAGGAGGAATGGCAAAGGATACCCAAATCCAGATGTGAAAAACTTGTTGCATCTTTCCCAAAACGACTCATGGCTGTATTAGATCAAAAGGGTGCTTCTACTAAATACTGAGCAAAGGGTCTGAATACTTATGACCATGTGATATTTCAGTTTTACTTTTTTAATAAATTTGCAAAAATTTCTACATTTCTGTTTTTTTCTGTCAAGATGGGGTGCTGAGTGTACATTACTGAGAAATAAAATGAACTTTTTTGATTTTTGGAAAATGGCTGCAATGAAACAAAGAGTGAAAAATTTAAAGGGGTCTGAATACTTTCCGTACCCACTGTAAGTTTGGGGGTCCTCCCCCAGAAAATTGGAGCATTTTACACTTCCACTTCAATTCCTGCATTCTGGAGACAATTTCTGCTAAAATTTATGGTGGAAATATCTGTATCTATATAAAGGGAAACTCAGCTGGCAGGTGACAATTCATAAATATAAAAAAACAACAGAATATAATGCAGTAATCATCTGTTTGTTTTTTTAACTTAAGTTACTTTTTTTGGACATTGCACATTGGTTTCTTCTATATTTAAAATGCATTGCATGTTTTCTTATTGTGCAAATAAACTTTTCTCAAAGCATTTTCATTTGTTAGTTAATATTTTTTGGCACGAGGTATTTTCAGAACCTTTTAACAAATGCTTTCAAAAAGTCATAGGGACAAAATCTGCCATTTTAAAATATAGTGGGTCCATGTCCCCAGTGTAAATGACACCTATGTTCATGCTTCTTCATATAATCTCTGTAGTATGATTTCAGTTTAGTCCAAGACACAGTAAAAGGATGAAAGGCTTTATTGTCCTTGCTGTGAGCTGGGCAGTTTTATCACTCCCCCTAAATCCAGAATGACTTTATTCATGGTTGTACTTGCTGCTATACTCACAATAAACGTACATTGACTTTCTAATGAGTTTCCATACCAATTGCTTAATTAACGGAGGATTTATTCTGATGGAAATTTGGACTTTACACTATTAAGAAAGATCTGAAATACTGTGGAATTGTGAGCACAGATACTGTAGCAACCTCCTACTTATTGAAATTGTTTATTTTTGAAAACTTCAAGGCTTGTTACCTTTTATTTGGAAAATAAAGCCTCTTACATGGCCCCTAGTAAGCTTCTGTTAATGCCTGGACTTTGTTTTGAAAAACAGCATACTGCCAGGTCCCCTGTGAGCTCCTGTTACATCATTGAGATTCTTAATTTTTCAAAGGTAAACCCAGCGACTGGAAAATGTGGGTGAGTGTCAGTATGCGTGTGTCTCTACAGAGGTAGTTTTGAATTCAGAATTAAACATAAAACAAAGGTGGTCCCAATATGTTAATGATAATAAAAATTAAAAAAGGAACAGTTAAAGATGTGGAAGTTAAAAGGGTTATAGTCAGTATGTTTGAAACAGCAGAAGATAATCATTTGGCTCTGCCTACTGCTTTATATATTCCATATTTTTTAATTGTGTTTATATACTGTAACTCCAGGAATGGAAAAAACAACATCATTCAGTTTTACAAAAAGTAATCACATTTATTTCAATCCATCATACATGATCACCATATATTATTTCTAACCACTTACTTAGATTTTCACATCACATGTTCTCATGCGTCACTGATGCCCTCTGATATACATCTCTCTAGCCTCTGGGTATATCCAATACACCAAAAAGGAAAGACATTTGTGCTACAGAATGTAGGCATGGCTTGGCCAGTCCTGGCTCCTTGGTAGTTGTCTTTGTCTCTCTGTCTGTCCCAGAAATCACAGTTGAAAGAGAGTCTCTGAATCCAATTTCTAAGTCTTAGTCCAGATTTCCTGTGTGTCTCTGTGCCGGTCCAAGCTGTGGCCTGCGAGCTGACTCCAGGCAGCCCCCGCACCTCTAACCAATGGTGACACCGAAGCCACACTGGAACTTGTTCTTGCGATGGTTGAGGAAAGCCCCTAAGGCCAGTGTGAGAGGCAGTGGCAGCAGTTTTTTTTCAATGGTTGCCCCAACCACCCAATTACTATCAACTGTGCCTGTGGAGAAGAAAGGTGAACAAGTGGGTGACCACTTTTGAAGAAGAAAATCTAAGTTTATTTTGTAATGTTCAAATGAATAGTCACTTCATTTCAGTGGTGGAAGAATTATTCAGATATCTTACGTAAGTAAAGTAGCAATACCACAGTATAGAAATAATCTGTTAAAAGTTTTACTTAAGTAAAAGTACATTTGTATTCGCCAAGCGAGAAGCTTCCGGTCAGAGACGTGAATCAGCGACTCTTCTGGTTGCAAAAAGAAGTCCAGTTCCATTTGAAATAATAGTAAAATGACCCTACTTCTCACCAGATTTATTACCTCAGTAAACACTTTCCTAATGAGTTTTTACAATGCATTCATTTTTACATCACTTTAATGATGCAGCCAGAAAAGGTGATTACCATTTTCATATACATCATAATGTAGTAGTTGGTTACATTTTGTCAAATAAATGTAGTATTGTAAAAGTACAAATTTCCCTCTGAAATACAAATGACTACAAGTATAAAGTAGCAAAGGATGGAATTACTCAAGTTATTTACAAGTACCTCAAAAATGTACTTCAGTACAGTACTTAGTTAATTTTCATCACTGCTCAATTTATGTGGCTGTGGTTGTTTTTTTACCTTTGAAGAGCAAGTTTGCTTTGGGAAGATCCAACTGGTAACCAAAGGATGTTGTGGTGTCTTGCATCCTTGTGCTGGCTTCAAATTCAACTCCTATCTGCAACTTTAATAGAAGACAGGAGTGAAACGTTTTTTTCCGAGTCCATCTTAATACACTACTTACATGACAATATGCACATAGAAAGATATTTGTGGTTGTTATTTTTCTACTGTCTGTGTAAGAGAAGGGGGATAAAAACCCACAGGCCTGCCTCAGTACAAAGATGTATTCCAAAGTCTAGCTAAAACAAATATAAGATTCCAGCAGTCAGACATTTGAAGTGGCTACCTTCCAATGTTTTGGTACTTTGTAGTACAAGACTCCCTCTTCGTGTTTCTCTGGACAGCGGCCATGCAGTGGAGGTATAGTAAAACAAAGAAGGAACTTTGTACTAAAAATAGTTTAACTTGATGGACAATATGGCCAGGGCGAACAATTACAATGACCAAAAACTGTTTTAATGTACATTTGAGCATTAGGGCTGACCCCGAATAGTTGAAGATTCTATGCTTTGATGGGCGTAGCCTGATTCGACTATTAATCTCACAGTCGAAGCTTCGCAGCAAAACAAGGATCATGCCATTTTGGCGATATAGAGGTGCTCAACTTCTGATTTTACATAGAACTTTCTCCCAATAACTTAATATACAGCCTATTACAATATACATTTCAACGTTTAATGCTGTAAATAACCATGCAAAAGAAAAAAAAAAAAAACTTTCAATAAATATTTTTAAAGTGTGTAAATAAATCCAAAATTGTAACTAATCCTGGGGCGTCAGTGCGCATGTGTAGGCGCAGCGTGTATGTGTGTAGTGGCAGAAGAGGAACACTTGCTGAAGAGACAGAGCCACAGCTTCACTGGTGTTGTGCCGAGTTGTCCACACCTCACGGGACTTTCGGATAATTTATCACTGTTGATGAACCACGCAAAGAATATTATATCGTTTCTAAATAGCCGGCTACTTGAAATAGATCCGCGAGGAACCGAGTAGTGCATGCAGTTGTTGGCAGCACAGCATGCTCGCAAACTGCATAAACAAGACCGATGAATGACAGGTGCATGCGAGCGAGCGAAAAGGTTCAACAATAAGCCTCAGTTTAGCTGGAAATTTACAGTGTAAGTTAAATGAATAGAGACTGCAGCTCTGCAGCTTCTCAAGAATAAAATGGAGCCACCATGTGTCCCCCCCAACCCGGCTCGCAATTGCTGTGCACAAACACACGTGATTCAACTATACGAAGGACTTGACGATTCTGATTCAACTATGTAAATCCTTAGTCGGGGACAGCCCTAATGAGCATGTGATTATTGTTTTAAGAAAGACTTCAGAAAAAAACAACTATCCTTTACGCTAATATGCAGAATTTGAACTACAATTCTTCCTTTGAACATTTTTGGGAGACAAATAATGACCAACACACAGAAATATATACACACACACACACACACTTTTACTAATGTTAGCTACCTGATCATTGGCTTTGTGGTAGTATGTAGCATGAGCTCCTGCTCCTCCTAAAGTCAATGTAGCCACATAGTTTTCACCTGAGGAGAAAAAGAACAATGAGATGGAATTAGGCAGCACTTTATCTAAATCCTGGTCACACTACAGAAAAGTGAATTCAATACTTTGCCTAATGAATAAACACTTTGGAAACTGGTAGCTAAATATATTTTTAAAAAAGCAAGATTGTGGACAAGACAGAGTGGATTTTACCTGTGTATCTGCCCAAGAGAGAGGTGACCGCTCCTTCCTCCCCTGGTCTCCTGTGGTACACTAGCTCACCACCCATAGCCAGTCCTGGTGTGATAGACTGGAGATAGTGGGCAACTATAATGCCTGAAGACAAAACAGTATAAGAGGTTACATTATACACACTGTATAGCCCTGTCTCATCCCCTAGTATTTCTCCAGCTTTTCAAACTCCTCTTCACTTCTTGATGTTAATGTCAAATGAAGTGCTACATATGGCACCACTGCTGTATTTCAATTAAACCTCAATATTTTCTTGGTACTGATAGAAATGTTTCTGTAGCATCAAGTATCGAAAACGGCCATACCAACCGATTAGCACTGAGTTGTCTGGCCAGATAAATTTTTTAAAATGTAGAATAGAAATGTCCTTAGTTAAATTCTAAATTTGATCCAATTTAAACTATTTAGGAATATTTCTTGTACGGCTTTCTTGGTTTAGACAACATTTAATATTTCAACATTCTTTTGTTAAATTTAAACAAAATATGTTGTATTATTTGGTCTATAAAATGTCAGAAAATGGTTTGAAAAAATGCTGAAAACTAAGAAAAACTCTAAGCCCAAGTACATTGTTTCTATAATGATAAACTGAATGATCTAAAGAATTGTGGAGTTGGAAATAGTTATGTTACCCAGTTTTCTTTAAAAATGACATTATTAAATCAAAAAATTATTTTCTGATGTTCATAACTTAAGCTTATAAATTAGGACCTTCAGTATTTGGATTAAGTAGCCTGTGGGGGAAAAAAGCTGTGTCAGATTTAGTGGGTTCCAGCTGTAATTTCCAGAACCTCCTGTTCCACAACTGATCCTCCCCTCACTCACAAAACCCTTCACCACCAAGCCAACCTCACTACTACACTTCTTCCCGAAACCTCTGCTCTTCTGACACCAACCTTCTGTCTCTGCCACTCAGGACCAACTCATGGCGATAAGAGCCTTTTCCATAGCTGCCCTCTCCCTCTGTAACTCTGCCCACACACATCCAAGACTTTTCTGATCAGATTACTTTTTTAAATTATTATCATTTCAATGTGTTCGATACATATTTAATCAACACTGACATAAGCCTTAGTAAGTATCGGACTTTGTATCAACAGATACCAAAAGGACTGGGACCAAAAAACCCTGATCCTTATATCTTATAATCTATTATTGTTGCGACGTCTCTCAAACCCCTTAGTTGAATTTGTTATTGCTAACGTATACAACAAAACCTCCACTACTCGTGAAAATCATCATACCAGATCCAACAAGTATGTCTGGATTTCCGAGCGTCACAGCAGAGGTGAAGTTTTCGCCCCGATACTCCAGGTCACACTGCCAATTCACAAACTTATGCTGCTGAGTCTACAACACACAAAAAGTAGAAACTGGAATGAAAATGACTGGCACTACAAAGCTGAGAAAAAGTATGTTCCAGCCACAACTCTACATACCTGGATAGCTATTTTGGAGCGCACAGCAGTCGTGAGCTGGTGGATGATCTGGGCATTCAGACTGCCAGTGTTGTCCATATCTCCGACCAGGACTGGGAATGACTAAAAGGAAGAAAACACAGTTTCGTCAGCTCTAAAGTCTTTTGGAACCTTTCTATCTGTACTAAAAATGTAGCCTAGAGCAATGTTATAGAGCCATGGGCTGTATAGCTTCCTGCGTATAAGTGTAAATGTTGTTGAATTGTATTTATCAGTTGTTTGTGTGCTCTTTGTGTGCAAAGTTTTGAACCCCGATGAAGACAAAACAAGCCATTAAAAAATGATCTAGCTGAACTATCTATAACTAATAAAAATGCGTAATACTATATCCATGGCATTTTCTTGCTATTTATGTAGGTTCCTGCAGTTCCCACAGTCAAATAAATATATTTTTATAACTGTCCAATGGCAAACACACTTCCTTCCTTATCTTGATACAAATTTCCAAACTGTAAGACAACATAAAGAAAGCAATTTTACATTCCAAATAATTAACAGGCTGGGAAAATATAGTTTTAAATCATAAATGATCACATGAAAAAAGCCTTCATTTATGAGTCAACCTTGTGACCAGTTAGTTGGCTGTGCAATTAAAAATGGAATTGATTTTTTTTTTTTTTTTTTTTTCCCCCTTCATGGACTGAACAAGCAACTAAATGTATACATCAGACAATATTCAGACTCCTGCCATGACCAAGAAGATTTACAACCAAAGCTCAAAATGTGTGTGATTCATTTTAGTGGATTGTTGAAGTGATGGGAAAATGATCATTACCTCTGCTGGTCCAGTCTGTTTACTGCCTACGTAGGTGGAACCAAATCGATAACCAGAATCACTCAGGGTACTGAGGGTAACAGTATGGCTGACCTGGAAGTGGTTACTCAGGCCCTTGTTGACCACTAACCGCACTCCATCCATCTGCAGTGGAAACACATCTAAAAAGAAAAAGTGCAAAACAATATCCATGTAATTCAACAACAAACAAACATTTAAACCCCTGCCAATATGACAATACTGACACTGTTATAACAATAACTTTTATTATTTACAAATTGAAAAAATGTCATGAACTGTGTGAGATGTGCATCAAATAATTTAACAGCATGTTTTCTAACCTTTACATTTACGGTGGCACTCCTCATATGTGCCTGGGTTTGGAAGCGGAGACTCTGCATCTGCTGTCTGCTGGTCAGATCCAGATGTCGCAGGGACGGAAGACACTGAGGGCATGGTGAACCCTGGAGGCACGGACACCAACCCTGGGACCCCTTGACTACCTCCAGCTGCAGCTGGGGCAGGACTGGAGGACGCGGCAGCCAACACACTGCCCATACTCTGAGACTGTAACAGACTGAGAAAGAAAGTCTTTCTTGAGTCTGTCTTGAGAAAAGACAGTGGATGAAAAATGTATCAAATTCATTAGATTACATCCATCAATGTAAAGTTATCATACAGATGCCGGATAGTGACCGTTAACTCACACAGAAGTGCCTTACTGTTTGTTTATATTTTCGGGATTTGTGGACGCATAAATACTTTTATGCTTGGACCTTGATTGATATTGTTGCACTCTACAGTGCATCTCCACTGTTTCCTACTTTGTAACTGCACAACAATTCTCTCAGGATAAAGTTGTATATTAATCCCTGACAAGGAGCGAGTCAAAATTGGTATTGGTGTCATTTAGCACACATTGGCTTGCATGACTTGCAATGTTTGATATAGACAAAGTATTACCCTTAGCATATATTAATACACTCTTCACATAGTATATCCAATGCACTTGGCCTCAGTTAGCTCACTTACATGAATTTAGCTATCATTAACTTGCCTAGCTACAATGAGTAATTTGTCCTACTAACGTTACCCCGGCAGCGACAGTAACGTTACAGCGGGTTGGTTATGGCTAAGGCCCATGTTTGTCACACTCTTGACATGTATAATACCTCACAATAACACCTGGTAACTACACGATATATCCAACTGTAGCTTGTGGTTCGCTACAAGGCCACATTTGGAAATAAGCCAGCAGCGGCTATCCGCTAGCAACATTTAATGTGTGAAGGCTACTGCAAGGTAGCAGGGTTGGTTGGTTGGTTGGTTGTTAGCTGGGAGGCTAGGTAACGTTAGCCATGTGGAGTCGACCACGAGATCTGTTCGTCTTCACGTGGAAATCACCGCAATTAAGAAAACAATGATTTGGTAAATTGACGCTATCAGCTACCCGTCGCTTACAAAAGTAATCGTGCAATTGTGTGGGTTGGTTACTCACGCTGACGGTATGGGTCCAGGGGTAGTTGTACACCGGCAAAGTTCACGACAACGTCCGTGACCGTAGTCGAAAATGGCCCGCCTATTTCCTGTAACTCCATCATGGATTGGTTAATGAAGATCTCACTTCAACCACCATTGGCTGAAATCAGAAATGGGGCAGCCCCCTCCTGATGACGACTCACGGGCTTCATTCGCTCAACATTCGTTTACTGAATGACATTCCAAGGGTACTCCTACTCGGGAGGTCGTAGCGCGATTACAGTTACAAAATATACCGTCATATTTTATGTAATTAAACCTAAGTATGCATGTACATTGTGGAGGACCTATTCATTTTTGTATATACACACACACCAAATGTAATTGGTTGTATAAGTCATAAAAATGCTACATTAAAATGCATGCAAATAACTCCTCCAAGATCTGTGGCTTTAACTCAGTCCTGTTATCACAAAGCAATAATAGTTAGATAGTTAAGGACTATGTGGAAAATCTTCACCACTCCCAAATCTGAAACATGAATCCAACTACAAATGCTTTTTGGCTGCCTCTGTGTGAGAGAATAATGAAATCACTATTTTAAAAAAATAATAATAAAACAATATTCCACAAAGTGTACACAAATAACTTAAAGAGACTAAAAAGATAGTTAGGCAGTTGGACTTTAATTTGATTGTGGCGCTGGCATTAACACACACAGAAAATTCTTGCCTGTCTGTCTTTCTGCTCAACAGAGAATCTGGTCATCAAGTCATGAAGGCATTTCTTTCTCCAGAATACTGTGATGGGACAAAATAGTCTCAAGTCACCAACTCACTCAGAAAATGCTCCAAATGTTTTTTTTTTTTTCTATCACATGACATGCATTGATTGAAGTGTTGCCTGCACTGAAGCTAAAGAATTGGGGAACCAAAATCTATCATCAAAAAGGGCACTCCTGAGTCAGACCTAATTACTACTATAGATGCTTCAGAAGAGAGCAAACACACACAATGATTCCTTTCCCTGGTGGTGCTAGACAGTAATGTATTGGTCAGCTAAAGAAACAAAAAAAAGTTGGCTGGAAATTTCACAGTGTTAATGTTTTAAATTTGAGATACACATCTTTTGTGACATTGTGCTGAAGTCAACAAGGCTGTAATACATTCAGACAAGAGCAGTTTTAGCTGGTCATATTTACAATTTGTTATAAGAAATGCATTTGTTACAAATAAGGAAAAAGTGCAATTCCTTTCTGACGGTAACTGTGCTTTCAAAACAGGTTACCTAACAATGGATTGTTTGCCATTTTACCTAAACCACAAAGTTGGAACAAGGGCCTTGGCAAAGTAGAGGTCTGACGTCAGACTAAGGCACTTGGAGGAAGATGTGACATAGAAACTACATTAAGATGACAGAACAAGTTGGCCGGTTTCAACATAATCTTAACTAAGCCCCTCTCATCCTGTCATGTTAATGACTGAGAACCTCAAGACCTGAGAAAACGCTGCCCATTGCTATGGCTTTAAAGGGATGAAAGGGAATTTCACAAAAACTGACTTATTGTTTTTTGCATCTGTGTCTCTGACATTACACTCATATACCACCACCACCCCCCCTAGCAAGTTCATTGTCAGCAACACCTTTTTTTTTTGTAGTCTGTGCCAGAGCACCACAGCAGCCCTCTTTAAAATATTGTTCAGAGCAAATTGGTCACATTTGTTTCTAAAGCAATCTATATTCTCTGCAATAAAGTTTGTGGCCAAAATGTTTTTTATAACCAACAGGAACGATGGCCAAAGCTTAAAAAATAACTACACTTAGTGGGCACATTATTGGGTACAGCAGAGGTGTGCAAAGACAACTGGGGAAAGGTGATACAGGCTCCTTAAAACTGCACAGCAGTTAACTGGAAAAATGGTAGTGGTGGCAGTTTAAATATTTTAAGAATATCTTTTTGGCACACTTTTGGTCATTTAACATTAACTGATCATTGTGTAAATGCCAGAGCCTGAGTACTGCTGTGCATCCCTTTATAGCCACAGTCATTTCTTTGCAGGATACCATGTCCCATCACAGAGCACACGTCATCTCAAACATGACTGACTCCCCTACAATGTTCTCCATGGCTACCAGATCTCTGTCCAACATAGCAACTTTGAGATGAGGTTAAACACAAAATCCACAGCATGAAGTGGCAGCTGATAAATCTGCAGCAACGGCATGAGGCTATCACGTTAACATGAACCAGTTAGGAATGTTTCCAGCACCTTGTTAAAATCAATTCCATGAGGGAATTCAGGCTGTTTTGGGGGCAAGGCAGAAGAGAGGTCTGATTCAGTACAAAAAAGTTTATCAATTAAAGTAGCCACTGAGTGTAGATATGTTTTCCTTTAACGCATCTGCTGAAAAGGCATGTCAGCCGGATGTGAACATAGTCATATGTAGTTCATCTGCACAGCAAGCATGCAAGCTGGTCTCTATCCTCCAAGTCTATCTTTGGTTTCACATTTTCATTGTTACAGCAAGGTAAAAAAAGAAAAGCTAACAACGTTCATCTATTGTCGAAAGCGGGTGAGTTCAACAACTTGACCAATAGCCCAAATCACACTTGCGGTGACCATTTCTAGCAGTGTGGCAGTAATTTAATGTGGTTTAAGTGGTGGTTTTCTGTGGGGTAAATAACACTCTACTAGCTTATGCACATACAGACTGCTGTAAAAACTGGAAATGAAAACAAATGTAAAATAGACCATTTTGGTGGCAAAGTGGGGAACAGAAATCTTCATTGGAGTCTTGTGTCCTGCGCTGCTAATATTGTGTGATGAATGCCAGGCGTCATGATTCTCCTGAAAAAACAACAACAAAAAAACCCCACAAAAGCAAAGTTAGAATTTCTTCAAAATAAAACAAAACAAAAACCTGAATCGGTCACAGCTTTAGCAAATCCGTAGAGCAGACAGCTGGTTGTGTGTGCTGATTAGCTCTGTCCAAATCTATGTTGACTACTGCTGTTCAGCCTGAGGATGGCAACCCTCAACCTTTAAATCCTATAAAACTTCAGTTAATCTTCTTGATAAACAGGATTTTATTCATTAACAAGGTTGCTAGTATTCGCTCTCCTTCAAGGAAGAGTGCTCGGATGTTTCCAGGGTTATGAATACATCAGGTACTAGGGTTGGGTATCGTTTAAAATTTTACGAGACCAGTACCAAAATCAATTATCTATTTTATTTATTTTTTTCTTGTTTCAAATAACTAATTAACAAGTAATTTATGTTACATAAAAGTATTGGGAAATTGTATCAGATTGCCCCTCATCCTAATTAGTTCATCCTCACGGGTAGTATCATAAGCAGAAAGACTGCAGCTTGAGAATTTTTTTAATATTTGAATGAGAGAGGAGGAGCGAAACAGTTTAGTGACCAAATAGGTTTTGGGAAACAAATTGAAGGAATTTTTGATACATGTTGAAAGTAAACTTTCGTTAAATAAACTTAATTGAAAGATCTCTGCGAGTGCTTTTTTCCTTTATCGGTGAGTCGCAAACCTCCTTCAAAAACGACATTCACAAGTATAACAAGTAAGGAGTCAGTTTAACCAAGTCACTTAACTACACTAAAAGAGAGGAAAAGAGAATCTGCATGTCCAGCCAATCAAACCAACTACATCTGAAGCAGCTGCAGCCGGAGGCTCCGTGTGTAAAATCAGCTGATTGCTGCTGCGCCACAAAAGCGTTTAATTGATGTGATGGAACGCAGCGATTGATCGGCGACATGGTATGTGAACAGCAAATAAAAATGTACAGAGAAGTGTTAAATGATACTAGAAGATGAAACCAACTGAAAGCCAAGCTTGTGGAGAAAAACTTGCAACAGTGATGAACATGTCAGCAGCCAAAGGTAGGTGGCTATTAAAATCAAACAGACATTTTTTATTTATTTTTTTTAATAAAAAAACAAACAAAACAAAAACAGTTTATAATGCAGGCATATAAGGAAAAAAAGGCGTGTTCTTCTCTTTCTTTGGTGTGCTTCTTTTGTGTTGCTTGCGTGTTTGGCTGCAAGCAAAACCATAAATTTTTTTGCACAATCTGGCTACAAAAAGTATCGAATGAAGTACTGGTTTGACTGGAGACGTTTAGAGTCTACTCGATACTGGGCTGTTTCGGTCGATAGCATTAAAAGGTGTTGAGTAGCATTACCCATCCCTATCGGGTACTAATTTCATGTACACCAAAACAATGCAATTCATATACAATAGTTCAAATTTCAATGCTTCGATAAAAGGAGTCTAATTCGACTGCCAATCTTAGTTTGATCTTTGCAGATGCATTATGACACGAGGATCATGCCATTTTGGCTATATGGCAGTGCTGAATCTCTGATTTTTAAAAAGTTAATATACAGTCTAATATAAATAAAAATAATGCTGTAAATAAAATAAAAATGTGAAAAATAAGATCTTAATACATTTTTAATGTGCATTAATAAATCCTCAATGGTTACCCTAACCCCCTTAAGTGGGTGGGTGGTGGGGGTGTGGGGGGGTAGACAGAAGAGGAAGTGAGACAGAGCACCAGCTACGCCAGTGTTGTGCGTGCACCTCACGGGACGTTGAAATCATTTATCACAATTGATGAACCACAAAAAGAAAATATCGTTTTTAAACAGTAATTGGAAAAAAAACTGCAAGGTGCATGCATACAATTGTCAGCGGGTGTGCACAACTCTGCACAAGACCAGTGAATGGCAGGCAAGAAGAGCGAAAAGGGTCAAGCATAATTTTATCTGTCATTGTACAGTGCGTTTCAGTGACTAACGAATAGAGACTACAGCTCCGCAGCTTTTCAAGATTAAAGCGGAGCCAACGTCCCCCCCAGTCAACTATAGGCAAGACTTGACAATTCTGATTACTGTGTTTTCTTAGTCGGGAAACCCCTAATACACCCAAACTCAATCTGAAACAATGTGGAAATTAATAGTTTCTCTAAATGTTATCTTCACAAATATTCACCCATTAATCAAATAAAGTACTTTTAACTTGTAAGTGTGTTTATAAAGAAACTTCATCCTAACAGTTTATTTTCAGTCATGGCTGGTTTTCAAGATGCTCAAAGAACTCACCATTCATTCAGGCTGCTTCCAGTTCTTCGTTTCCATTGTTCCCATCATCATCATCATCATCTGGGTCAACTGAGTGAAACTCTGCCACGTATAGGCTCTTATCAATGCTTCCAGGGATGGGCTTAATGTCAGTAACCAGTTGATCCTCAATATTCTTCAGGTTGTAGCGGTCCTCTGAAGTTATCAGATTGATGGCCAGACCCAGGTGACCAAAACGCCCTGACACAGAAGAGACGTTATATATTAGTACCATTATGTGCTGTTAGTGGTAGTGTTATGAAGTGGCATCTGTAAACCAAACCTCTTGTTGAGTGTGTGAGACTATATAAATAGGCCAGTCTTCACCTGATCTGCCAATGCGGTGGAGGTAGGTCTCTGCACTTTTGGGGAAGTCAAAATTAATGACCACATTTACTGCCTGGATGTCAATTCCCCGAGTGAATAGGTCTACAGGAAAATGTGTTTATTAGTTTACCTGCTGACCATTCAAATATATTCTTTACATTTTAAAATGCAGAACTCGCTTCACCTACCTGTGCAGACCAGGTTTCTGCACAATCCATTCCTGAAGTCATGGAACACACGGTTCCTGTATTCCTGCATCATCTTTGCGTGAATGTAGAAGCACGAATAGCCCAACTGGGTGATTTTCTTGGCCAGAAGCTCAACCCTCTGGGTGGAGTTACAGAAGATGATTGACTGATTGATCTGAAGCTGTAATACAAATATATAGACTTATTATTATTGATCACCAAAGAAAATACCTTGTAAATGATTTAGGCTATTTCATATCCTACCCTAAGCAGCAGATTCTCTTATTTTTAATGCTTAATGAAACAAAACTGCACACTTCAGTGGAACAACCACATGCCTTATAGCTAGGGATGCAGTGTTTCCCCACAGGATTTTAAGAGACTATGGTGGGTGGGCTTGAACTCTTGCCCCCACCCCCAGAAGAAAATTGTGTACATTTTAAAGTTAAATGCATTCATTTGGTGCAAAATTAAGAGGTTATCTATAAAGAACTTTGCATTCTTGTAACAATGTTGTGCTAGAGTAAACTATTTGATCATAAACCCATTGTATAGCTATAAACAGTGATGAAACAGCAACAAAAGTCAACAAATTTATTTAATGTTCTTCTAGCAACCCTAAATCAAAGAATAGAATAAGTAATTTCCCTAAATTTATATTTGTTTTTTTTTTTTTACTTTTCATGTACACATGTAATACATTTTAGACTTTCTGTGAATATAATCCAGTTAATCTTATTTCCATACTGTATAAACACCTTATTTTGAAAACTGGATGTTGTCACATGTGTATCCTCACGCTAAATTCATCAAGTCAGACCCAATTTGATAAATTTATGTTATATGTTGTTCTCGTATCGCGTAACATGAAGACTTCACAGCCTCTTTTCAGGTAGGACTCAAATACCGCAACACTTGTCTTTGTAAAGACTGGTCAAGGGTAAAAAAGGTGAGAAGGGTACGCAAGCAGAGAAACGCACAGAGACAGTGTAAGAGGCATCTGGTTTTAAGCTTACATGTTTTATAGATAACGTGCATTAGTCTACCGCAACAAGAGAAAGACACCGACATGCAAGTCATCACTTTGTGTTGAAAAGTAGTGGGAACATAAGGGCTCAGATAAGGGGAGTGAAGATACACTTAGCTTACGAGACGTGGCGATGGCACCTTATTGCTGTCACAAGAACAAGATATGACAATTATTTAACACAACTTAATAGAAATCATCAATGCTGAAATGCATGAATTTGGGGGTCTGGGGGTCCTCCCCCAGAAATTTTGGGCATAAAACACTTCATTTGATGGGGATCGAGACCCGGTTCCAAAATTTCTCAAAACCCAAAAATCAATAAGGTTCAAGCTTATCGATACTGCTATCGAGACTTGCGGGTCCTATGATGTAACGTTATGTCTCGAGTGTCAAATCTGATTTAATCTGAAACGCAATGGATAAGAAAATCATCAGGATGCAGTCTCTGCCTGCTGTCTGTCGGCTCCCACACACACACGCGCGGCAGCAGAGCGAGAGGCTTCGCCATCGCGGTGAAATACGGTGAGGGTTAAGTTAGCTCCAAACTACTGTAACGTTAGTTGATGACAGCTACGCTTGTTACTGTAAGTACGTGCAATAAAACCTTCCTATAAACGCCACTATAATAGAGAGCATTCTGAAGGACTGCTTAGGCTGTGTGTTATCAACAACGCAAAGACTTTAACAGCCAGTGACAGTTTCAGGTGGGAAAGGGCGTCACTCTGGGGCTCAGATTAGAATTGTGACAAAACACTTAGCATATTCGATGTGACAATCCAGAATATTGGGGTCACGAGATCAAGACTAGAAGATATTGTAATAGTATTTAAAGAAATATTCATTGATGAGTACACCAATGGAGGGTCTGGGGGTCCTCCCCCGGAAGATTTTGAGCATTAAACACTTAATTTCCTGCATTCTGGAAACATTTATGGTGGAAATGTCTAATGTTAATCACCATCTAACTCAGCCAGTTAAGAGCTACATTTAGCCTTAGATGTTATACGAGTCTGGTTTTATAAGCTGGCAATTTTCAATGCACATTTCAGAGTGCAAGTTGCAACTATTAACAATAATGGAAAGCTGAGGCTTTTCAGTAGTAGTAATAACAATGAACATAGGCCTATGTGCGGTGAGTTTACATACAAAGTCAATGCAAAGACGTGCAGAGCCGCGTTTTCCTGTCCGGCGGCGTGAAGAAATTCGCATGACACTGTGTTGCGATAGCCTATCAACGTTGAGATTGTCCGTACGTCACCGACAGTTTCACAGCATTGTGTGGAGAGGGCCAGGCACAGCGGGGCGATTGAAAATCTGCAGGCCGGCTGAGAGCTGCTAAACTTTCTAAATGCTTTCTAAACGTCACTCACTACTTGTGATGTCAGATAAAGTTATTGAGTTACTTTGCTGTTTTAAACATTAATGTTGCTGCTCTAGAAACAACATTTAGCTGTATTTAAAAAAAAACCAGGCAGTTAATATGAACACTTCAATATATGTTTATTTATCGCAAGTGATATGTCATCTCGATATATAATGTTATCGCACATTAAATATTTTCCTCATACCCTGCAGGCCTACCTCATGCCTGTTGGGTCTGGTCTTACTAAATAACCATCACTAAATAATAGTAAAGTATCGATAAAGAATCGGATCATTAAGCAGTCTCAATAAGGGTATCAATATCAATAAAAATTAACGATCCTCAACCCTACTTAGTTTCCTGCATTCTAGTGAATTTTCTGTTCTGCCTTTCCTACATAAATTTATCAAATGTTTTTATTTATGTAAAGGGAAACATTCTGCCTAAATCTGTCAGTTGTTACCAATATTAAGTGACATTATGATGTTAGGAAAAGCCTAAATAATAAGCTATTATAGTTTTACCGGCAATAACAATAGTTTTAATGAAAACAATATAAATAATATATAACCTAATAATTTTATTTAGCCTAAATATAGGCTATAACTTTTTTATAGCAATAGCAACATTTTAGAAGAAAAAATTTCTTTATTTTAACACGATTATGAATGCCTTGGCTGCAAATGACTTCAAGGTCTTGACAATAGCTCAGTGTAATGAGTGGCTGAGCTTGAGAACATCTACTGAGACAGACATGGGTTCAAAAACCCGTGAGTTCTCTATTTATCTTTGTTATAATGGCAACAAAAGCGCTCAAAGATTTATTCATTACAGTACTTTCATCAGGCATGTGATTGGCAAAAAAGCAGGAAAATATACTGAGACCACCTGACACCCCAATTAAACTGGCGGCAGCTCTAACATAGAAGTTAAAGCAGGACCCATGACAATAAGTTATTTAATGGATGTGGGAGTCAAAGACAAGGGTCTAATCCACTGCACCATCGAAACCTCTCTATAATTCTTGTTATTTTGTATTCATTTTTACCAAACTTCAACAGCTAAATGTGCAACATGAAACAATTGAGTCTATAACTAAATAATGTAACTACTAACTTTCAAATTAGTTCAGTTGAAGTTAATAGATTATTTTTAATGAATAAGAGACAGCAGCAAAGGTTGTTGCCTGTTTAAGACCCGGTGGCCTGACCAGGAAACTCAAACAGCTGATCAGTCTCTATCTGTTGGAAACTGTAGGAAAAAGTTTGACATTTCAGCACTGGCAGCAGGCGGGCGTGAGACGAGAACGACCGCGACAGTTTACCGGGATCGCGCCAGTCACACAGAAGCCGTTGCCATAGTTACCTCGCGGAGCGCTTGTTTGATGAGGAGCGCGGAGCGACCCGTGTGAAAAGGCCTTATATAGCCTAAACCTTGTCACAAGCATTCACAAGAAATTAATTAATAATGTGCCAAAACCTTTAACATAAGGACGACTTAAAAAGCAACCATTCACACAGCAAAGTGTATAGGCTACATGAGCGATCAATAGACAAAGTCAAAGTAAACATTAGACATAGCCTCCAACAAGCAATAATCAAAACATTCCCAATTTATCTGATCCTTATTGTCAACTCAGTGTTGGGCAAGTTACTCAGAAATAATATTACCTACTAGTTACTTAGCATAGGCCAGTGTTTCCCCAACCCTCTCCTGGAGGCACACTAGTCCTGCATTTTTTAGATCTCTCCCTGCTCCCACACAGCTGATGCCCAACACGTTACGTACCACTGATGCGCGAGAGCGCCTGTGGTACACACTGCGCAGGTGTGGAATTGGCAGCTGAGCATAAACGAACATTCTTGATATTTTACACACGTCAACCTAGATCCTTTCCACTTCACTAGGCCAGGTCCTGTAATTTATAAAAAACTTCACCTTAAATATTTGTTTGTACATCAAGATTATCAAACATCAACCTGCTTAAGCCTAGTTCACACTACACAATTTTTAGCCCGCAACCGTCGGGCTGTGATATGGGGTAAATAAGTGATCGATCGGCGGTCGCCAGTCGCTGTGTGAACTACTCAACAACGCATCAAAACGGCTCCCTGACACATTGGCAACGCTTGACAGATATCTAGCATGTCAAATATCTGGAAGAGTTGCCCGACTTGACATCCACATCCTGCCAATGACAGGCAGCTGGCAGAGCAGGCAGCTATTTCTGTAGCTCAGACAATCCCTGCTACCTGCGCGTGTTAATCCATTCTTTCACCCATATTCTTTGTCTTTATATTTGCTAGGTTTGCGTCATTTCCCGTTTCACATTTCACATGTGTTTTCTTGACAAAACGTGGTTTGGAGTCGGGTGACAGAGCCGCTGTCAGCTCGTGTAGCATGTGACCCCCTGTCACCGATCAGTCACATAGTGTGAACGCCACAACGACTTCAAGACTCCCGTCACAAGATGTTGTGTAGTGTGAACAGCACATCGATCTGCATGTCGTGTAGTCTGCACAAGCCTTTTGTTAACTCCATAGTTCGAACTAGGGTTTTGGGAAACCGTTGCGTCGCAATTGCATAGTTCCAATCAAGGAAGTTTCTATGGTAGTTAGCAACGATGCTTTGGCAAACACACCCCAGGACAGTTAACATTGTAAGCCATTTATACTTCCGTCTTACATCAGGCTTGCTGTCTGACGGACAGTTCGTTCGGCAGTTCAGTAGTAATGTCCTAATATGGTCAGCTGTCAGACTCCACAGTGTAGTGGAAGACCTGCCTCCCATTGGCTGTTGGGTTGAGGCATATGAGTGACGATTGGTTAGGCACAGCCAGTGGTAAAGTCGCAAAGCTCGTGCTAGACAGGAGGACTCAGTAGATGCCTTAAATGCTGTCTTGGCAACGACCGACTTCAGGTCATTTTTAAACTATGGCGGAGCAAATTGGACTGTGGCCGGCCGCCATGGTCTCGTTAATTAATGGGAGACACTGAGGGATGCCACGAGAACCGATAATTCAGTCGCAAGTCGATGCCCTAATTCTGAAACCATGTCTGTACTTGTTTTTCTGTCTTGCTAATGTAATGTAAACATAGCTCGTAGCAGAAGGCTGCTGTCCTTACCATTTCATAGGTCATCTGTTTGTCACCATGTCAGTTACTTTAAACTACTGCTTGCACTCCAAGTAGAGGTGGGTGTGTGTAGCCTCTGCTGGTTGTTTTTTTATATAGTTATTGAGCTATACCTAATAATTATATAAGAAGTGTATGTTGGAGTACATGGGATTTATTATTTAGTTTTTGAGCGTGGTATCGAATATCGTGGAATTTCACTGGTATTGGTATCGACTGCTAAATTTGTGGTCCTGTGACATCCCTACTTATAGCTAAACAAACATTTCCTTATATTTTCCAAGTATGATTATGAGTCAAATCCTCGATTACAATGTATATTTACCATTACTATAGCTGTATCAGGTTACTCTGCAGTAGGCAGTAACACACTCACCCTAGAAAAGAGTGTGTTGAGACAGTGGACCTTCTGTCTTTCAGTCACGTAGGCATAGTACTGAGTGATTCCCTTCAAAGTCAGTTCCTCCATCAGGTTGATCTCATAAGGCTTCTGCAGGTGCTTGTTCTGGACAAGACATTCACAGTGTTTTATGAAGTGCAAACAACATTTTTACCTCTTTAGAGAATAAAATTGCTGTTTGAGTTACTTACCATGAATGTTTGCACACTGATGGGGAAAGTGGCAGAGTAAAGCAAGATCTGACGACCCTTTGGCAAGAAGCTGATAATTTCTTCAATCAGGACCACAAAGTCCTGGGACAGCAGCTTATCTGCCTGAATAAAAAAAAAAAAAGAAAACAAGATATTTAAAGAAAGCCTGTTCATAAAGCAGTCAACACTGAAAAGGAAATTCAGAAATTAATAGCCAAACCCACCTCGTCCATGACCATCATTTGGGCCTTATCCATTTTTGCCACACCCTTCTTCATCAGGTCTAGTATCCTGCCTGGAGTAGCAATGACTACATGCACTATTACGAGAGGAGGAGGCAAAATCACAACAAGTTCCACTGAGAACAGCTACACAAATACATTCCTAAACTGAGGTAAACAGAAGTGTTTAGAAACTCTAGTTTAGAAACTATCATCTTTTAATTTAATCAAGGCTGGCATTGACCTGATGCGCATCAGTCGTCACTTCAGAGTGACAAGATAAAAACCTCACATGAAACACTGAACAGTAGCTTCTAGGAAAGGGTTATCATAATCTGCATTCTTCTTTATGGAAACATCCCTTTGTTATCTTGAATATTAACGGCACAACAAATACCCGTCTCATCAAGACGCATGATGTCATCCCTCAAGTTGGTGCCACCCGTGGTAGCCATGACCTTGACTCCTCCTAGGTGCTTGCTGAGCTGAATGCTGATCTGGCTCACCTGCAGGGCCAACTCTCTTGTTGGCACCATTACTATAGCTGGATTGAGACAGAAATGGCAAGGGCTGATGAAATGCAAGGGTTGATGAGATGCATGGAGAAAACTAAATAAAGTGATGCCCACAAAAAAATTTAACTTTACATATTCAGAGCAAAAACCATGTTCACCAACAGTAGAAAGCCCATGTGCTTCAGAGACTGTGACCCAAAAATATAAATCTGTGTCAAACATAAGCCAGACTATTACTTCTTCATGGCACTACACGTCTGGAGACATCTATCTGGAATTATTTGTGAAAAGCAGCAAAATCTGCAATTGACAAACCTGTACAGCAAACTTCTCCTTCAAATTCTGTCTGTTTAAAACTGGGTTTATTGTTTGTTAAACATTATAAAATGTTTAATCTAAAACTCCACTATTGTTTTATAATAATAAAACCTTCATAGTTGAGTTCTTCATAGATGTGTGTCACACTGCAACGGTTTCAAAATTAGCACTAAAAGAGGCAACAGCAACTCACCCTGGATGTGATCCTTCTTCAGGTCTATCCTCTCCAGAAGAGGGATGAGGTACGCTCCACTTTTTCCAGTGCCATTCTTCGCCCGAGCCAAAATATCTCTGCCCGACAGAGCGATGGGGATGCTTTCCTCCTTTTGGCAGACAGACAAGTCCAAACAGTGCAATGGTTAAGGTCTTTTTTAGGAAATAAATAATCATGAACAACGACATACTTGACTATTTAAAATCCAGAATAGGGCTGCAATCTTACAACAATATAATATGGGTGGGTGGGAGAGGTGGGAATGATTAAAAATTCAATAATCTAACATTTCTGCCCTGTAAACACATGCGCAAGATGCAGAAACAGAGTCTCATGATGGAGCCTTACTGATTTTCTCTTCCTTATTGAAAATGTGCCATTATCTGAGTGCCTTAAAAGACTGAAGTAACACAGCACTGTTATAGGTGAGTGTAGTTATGCAGCTCATCTTATAATTCGGAGTAAATGTGGTTTACAAAAAAAGGCTCGCTATACATATTCAAGAGGACAAGGGAAGTTCTAACAGCTGTATTTACCTGGATTGGAGAGGGTTTCTCCCATCCCATTTCAAAGATTCCCATTAGAAGTTCCCGCTTTAGACAGTAGTCTTCAAATTCATTTCCCTTTGTTGACGTCACATCCTGGGAGACCAGAGAAGAGATTACTGTTTAATTGAACATGGCAGTTGATGTGACTAAATTAAAAGACAACATACATTCAGTAAGTCTAACACATTTAAATTCTCTGTTAGTTAAGAACAGTGAATCTGAATGTCCGCTATAACTAATAGTTACCTTACCGAAGTTTTCATCCTGTTGTCTTTTGGAGGAAGCTCCAGGCACTTCTTCCAGTCATCGCCAAACCTTTGTATATGTTAAAATTTGCATTAGGACAAGTTTAAATAAACAAAAAAATAAACTCTGACAAAGGGCTGTGAAATAAATCTATGTTTTTGTCACCCCAAAAGCAATTTTTCCATGTAAATTACTGGGGTGCTGGCTGGGAAAATAATTGGTTATTTTTATTCACAAGTAATGGGATTTTCTAGAAGTACTAGCCATGTCAAATAAAGTTCACAATAGCAAACAAAAATATCCTTACACACTTGTCTTCTTTTACCATTGTTAACACAGGTTTGTGGTCAACATTGTGAAAGAACTAACATTTACATTTTTACAGATTACTGTACCTAGGTAACATTTCTTTCAACACAGAAGTTAGAGAATATGTAGAACTGGTAGCTTACTTGATGCCCCCACTGCTCTGAGGAATACTGGTCCATTTCTGGGGGGCACTGGGTTGTTGGGCACTTGAAAGGAGTAGTGACTGTTGTCCAGCTGGCTTTGCCTGTCCTCTGAACTGCCCATTTGCAGGTTTGTTTAATCCAATCATTGTTGCTGGGTTTGCTGTTCTTGCTGTAGCCATGGGTTCAACAACTTAAGTGGCAATATTCCTCAGACTGTTATATTTGCCTCTTTTTCACTGATCTGTTTTGCTTAATGCACCGGTGTGTAAAAAAGAAAACTAAAAGATGAAAAAATAAAATATTTTCCTCAAATCTTTCCTTTTTAAAGAATGTATTGTGTACACAATCTGACATTCAGACCTCTTGAAAAGAAGAGGCCTATGTATGAATTATGTCTATTTACATGCCAACTCTCCAAAAAAGGGAGAAATTTACATTCATATGAATAAATAAATCAAATGTGTGACCAAAACAAACTCTTATCCTTGCTGCAACGATGATCCAGAATTTTCTTTTCTATGTTCTTCAAGTATCTTGGCTTTTTATGTCCAAGTGCTGTGCGTATACATTCAAAATGGTAAGTAGCAAAATATGATCTGCTTGGTCATGTCTCAGATTATCCTTGTGATTTGTTCCTCTGACACCAAATGTCTTCAAAACATCTTTGCTGGGGCTTAATACTGGCTCAAAAAAAGCAATCTGTGCTTAAACATGGAAAGTCCACTTTAAATGTCTGTGATAATCTTGTTCCAGTTTACTTCTGCAGTAAAGGTTGAGGTGGCAGTCTGCAAAGTGCTTCAGAAATTGCCGATCAACAAAACATCCAGGTTACCTGCCAGGCAATAAACAATCGTGGGTGGTTATTTTAACGTTAGATAATTAACAAGTGAGCAAAAAACAGCACCCTCAACTGTGAGCAACCCAAACTTACATTACACAAAAGCACTGGAAATCAATAACATACATATTATTTCTTCAATGTTAGCAAAATCAATTATTTGAAAGCAACAGCTTAATTTGGACGTGAAATGGCAATTAATATAAACTTTGCTTGTGCGGCTTTGTTATGATGCTATGGGGACGCGCTAACATAAAGCTAACTTAAGCTAACGTAATAACAGTTGCAAGCTAACATAATTCAACTAACATGCTAAGTTGAAGTAAGCCAACTTAGTTAGCCACTGGACATTTTGCTTTGTTTAACAAAACATAAAGTAAGTAAACCGTCAGGGTATTGCCCTGTGGGTCTCTTCTTTCATGAACACTGATCGATAGCAAAGTTAGCTTGAAAGAAGTTAGTAGCGCGCCTGTGTAAGCAGCGTTAAAAATGTATGTATAGCAACGTGGCTTTGACTGTCCAGTTAACAGCAAGCTAACGTTACTTCTTGTTCCTGTTGGTAAATGTGACCTTGTTTCCCGTTCGTCGGGACACGATGTGTAAAGAAAACCCGACTATCTTCTCAGTTCGCACATGTTACTCCAACACTTTTATTCAACATGATCAAAAACTACGTTAGCATGCTAGTGTTAGCTTAATGTAGCAAGTATGTGCTAGCATCAACGGCACTGTCAATCAATATGCTTGAGAAATGACTCTTTACCCAGTCGGAGACAGACGCTACATCCACCCAAAGCCTTCCCCGTTGTGCCGTTGCTTAAAGTTATATCGACAGTTTAATTAAGTTTGGAAAATACTCGCTGTTTCGAGAACTCCACCGAGTTATGACTCTTTTGTCTCCTCTTTTAGAATCTCAGCAATTCAACATGGCCGCGCGCTCGTTTTGGGGCTGGTTGTTGACCTCACACCGACCAATCACAACACCGCTTTCAACTTCGCCAAGGCTACTGTGGGGTAGGCTGATAAAACAAGACTCCAGTGAATCTTCTGGACAAATTTTATATAAAAATATCTACAACTTTTGACAAAAAGTGATACAAAAAAATAATACACACGCGCACAGCCACATAATGCACACAAAGAGACCTGAAATGTACTGTGAACATAGATTATTAAAATGGCAGAAGAAGGAATTTTGATATATTAATCAGGTCATGTACATTGTCTAGCCTTACAATAAGCAGACTGAATACATTTACTTAGGGTGTCAAAACATCCCCACTTCAAGTCCAGGTTGGGACATTTGTTAAATTTAATCCCTACTTCCCCTTCATTTGCTGTTATCTCTACTGTCCTCTATTTAACGCTAAAATACTTTAAAAAGGGAGTTGTGAGTTCACTAAACTTAGGTTCATGTCCATCATTTACTGACATATCTTTTTATACAGTTCTTTAAGTTCACTCTTGATTGCATGCAGTGACACATTTCTGTTGCTGCATAGAAATACAGCTGATCCCTGCAGCAGCTTGTAGGTCACCAGTTTGCTCCCAGTCATAAGGGGAGTTCCCACAACAGCAGCTGGATGAGCAGAGATGTTGCAGTCAGTGTGTCCAGGCATCATAGCCCAAGGAGGGATGCCAACTATGAGTCTGTCATGGAGTCCAGGAAAATAAGGCCAGCTTGTCTTACTTCAGGTGCAGTCTTTTGCTGGTCTGCTATCCTGTTTGCTGAACGTTCTCCTGGATGACATTTTGGCAGCTCTTTGTTGGTTGGCTGCGTGGAGGTAGTTAAAAGTTGCACTGGACAATAACTCTGAGCTAGTAAAATGGAAATACAAGCGTAGATGGAGTCTTTGGAGAGTGGGAGGTGCTATGGTGAGGGGTGTGTGGTGTAGTCAAAGGCGAACATCCACGACTGTGGTTGGGAGATGGGGACCCTAAAGCAGAGGCAAAGAGTACAAATGAAACACTGTGATTTCATGACTGTGTGTATGTGTGTGAACTTGACACCTGTTCTTACCATTTTCCGTTAAGTTGCTCCCATGTGGTGAGACAGACACACAGTGTTGATCTTGAACTTTAATCTGGTTTGAGCCTCTCCCTCGTAACACATCTGCTATCTGAAAAAGATTTACACTCTGTTACCACTTTGTCTGCTTGACCTTACGTGAGTTTCACAGTGATCTACAAAAAATGAGTCAAACAACAATATAATAATGGTGGGGAAACATTGCACCATTCAGGTCTGACCTCTAGAGGGAAGGATACACACACACTTTCACTTTGCATTTCTAACTCCAATCCAGTCTTCCTACTATCCTAACCAGAGCTAAGTCAAGTAGAATTTGCAATTGTTTGCATTCGTTCTCACATAACTCAATTAGCAAATAGTTTGGAATTTTCCATTAATACATTACAAAGAGCCCCGTACGCAGGATAAGCGGTTGACGATGGATGGACATTACAGAGAGTGATTTCAAATTTGGACAACTACAAGGAAGTAGTTCACTGTCAATTTGATTTGGTTAACAGTTGTCTTGACACAATCTGAATTGTCCAGAAGCAGCAACTCACAACCATAAAAAGGCTACAATAAACAACACAGTAAGAATGGAATTTCAGCAAGGTCTGTGTTATTATGCATATTTTCTTTTAATGTCATGTCCTTGCTCACTTTCTTGTTCTTGGCTACCATCACAGGTGTGTCATTGTGGTAGTTCTTGAGGCTGCTGTCAGATCCGCTCTTCAGCAGCAGCCGCACCGTGTCCACCTGCCCTCGTCCACAGGCGCTGTGCAGGGCAGTGTTCCCACTGTATGACTGGCTGTTGACATCACAGCCACTCTGCAAGAGAAAAACAGAAGAAGTTGACACAGATGTGATTCATAAAGAAAGCCAGACACAGATGCAGTTCAGCATGGAAAGTGAAACAAAAGATAGATCCACGGAGAAGGTGAGTTAGATCAGATAGGAGAGATGAAGAAGAAAAAAAATGCTTTTAAAGGAGAGGTGAAGGAAGGAGAAAAGTTAATTCTGCCCATGTACATCACATTTGCTAAGCTCATATAATAAAGATTAACTATGAACATTTTGCTCCAGTTCTTTGAAGGTCTTATCAATGGGCTAGAAAAGAATAGAAAAGTCAGTATGCAGCTTATGAGCTGGAAAGAGAAAACCAAACTTATCAAATACAGCTGAGTCACCGCCCTTCCCTCCCTACCCACACACATCCATTACCTCAATGAGGAAGTGGACCATGTCTGTGTTATTGCTCTCCACCGCGTGCATGAGAGGACTCTGACCACTTTTGATGTCCTGATTAGAAAAAAAGCACCATGGGAAAAGTCAGGGGATGCAGAGACGGTAAATGTGAACTTTGTGATGTTGTGAAATAGCACAGGGACTGACCATAGCGTTGATGTCAGCTCCTGCATCCAGCAGCATTCTGGCCAAACCTTTATGGCCACGCAGCACAGCCAGATGGAGAGGGCTCAAACCTGAGAACAGGGACAAAGCAGAACCGGAGCTTTACAGTGAGCAAATACATATAAACACATACAGTATGCACAAATCTAGGTGAATTCCTATATCTAGGTATATTCCTATATTGCCTATATTCTCAAAGACATAGGCAATGAAATATATAGCACATTTTCTACATAAAGACAAATTAGTGTTTACATATTATTAAAGTATCACAGCTTGTGTTGCCTGAGTCGCCATAAGCTACTTTGGAAACCAGATCTCTTCAGCTCTAACTAGCCTACTTGTTCCTTTAGCCAAACCTCACCAGCCTCCATCATCCTTGCACCTTTTAGTTGATTAAAAAAGCCTGTAAACGTTTATCTGTTTCCTGTGCTCTGTGTCCGCCCTTGGGTCACCCATAAGAGCCATAACATAAAGGATGTTATATGAGTATAAGTACAGCATAAGACATAAAGAAAATTGAAATACATTTAAAACACATTTAAATTATTGTCAAATTTTAAAGCAATTAAAAAGATGAAATCGCAGGCAGTGCAGGATGCTAGTGCAAGTCATCTTCTGGAAGTGTTTTTCCTGTTATGCGAAGCAAAATTAGTAAGCTGCTTCTCTGTGTTTTGTTGGGACTGATTAGCAGACTGCTACTAGATGACATGAGAGACCAAGATGTTTCTTTCACTTAGAGCATTTTAAACGGACAAACCAGAAGCCAGTACAGAAGCCTGAGAATTTGTATGATATGTTCACTTTTCTTAATCTTTGTTAGGACTCTTGAAGCAGTGTTGTTAATGAGCTCAGTTGCCCAAAACTCTTGGACATAAAAGTCCCCCAAACCCATGAATGACATGAATCCTCTGATTCTATGCCAATAAAATCATAGTAGGCAGACTTTGCTTTCACTTGAGGTGGCTCTTGTGTTATTATCTGAACCCTACATACAAACTCAGCTCCACTAAGATAATACCCATTGTAGAAAGAGGAGACTGTGTGTATTTTGGGGGGGTTCACCTGTACTCAGAAAAGTTTGATTTATTCATCCAAATGATGTCAAATACTCTTAATTTCATAATAGCTTTGTATGTTTTCATTAATTGAATCTCAGGGAAATCACTGAGCAGGAAATGGTTACCAACAATCACAGGGCTTTATCATATTAAATGACTTAATGAGAAGAGCTAATGGGTCATACTTGGTCTTTCTTCATCAAGAATATCTTCAGTGCAGTACCAACGAGCTTACTTGGTAGACCGCAACTTACCCTCATAGTTTCTGATCTCCAGGCATGTGGAGGATGAGGAGCAAGAGAGCGCAACAGACAGACAATCAAGCTGGTCGTATTCGCAGCAGAGGTGGAGCGCTGTTTGGCCGTTACGGTCCAAGGCAGCAGGGTCAGCCCCGGCTCTCAACAAAGCCTCCACCATGTTTGCCTGCTGGGTTATCACTGCCAAATGGAGGGGAGTCTGAGGGGGAGGATGAGAGCAAAAATGACAGTTTAGACAAACCAGTGTATTCAGGACTGTAACCACAAAAGGCAATACACTGTCTTTCGAAAAACGTTTTCATTTTTCACACTGTAGCACACACTGGGTGGCATTCAGAATGTGAACTCTCCACTAATGCTGCACAATGCTCCCACTCTCTGCTATCCTCAAAGACATCATTCTTAAATAGGGAAATACACTTATTTGCTTTCTGGTGGAGAGTTAAATGAGAAATTGATACCACTAATGTCTGTATGGTGAATATGAAGCAAGAGCCAGGAGACAGTTAGCTTAGCTTTGTACAGAGACTGAGCTGGGAAACAGCTAGCATGGCTCTGTCTGAAGGTAACAAAATCCTTCCAGCAGCAACTCCAAAGCTCACCAATTAACATGTTATATCTTGTTTGTTTAAGCAGGACATTTCTTGGTGGTGCTGGTAGGCAGATTTTGTTACCTCTGGACAGAACATTCCTAGCTATTCCTCACTGTTTCCAACATGTATGCTAATGCTAATTCCTGTAATCTTTTTTTTGAATATTCTGCTGCTAGATTGGTAGGCAGATAAATTAAGAGTTACAAAATCATAAACTCCTTTGTGGAAGCTTGGATAATTGACTAGGTATACATTTACAAAATCTTAAAATACCCACATTCTAGTAAGTGAGGTTGGAGGAAGAGTGTTACTTCTAGTAAAGGCCTCTTTTCATTTCTAACCTGTTCTTCAGGTTAAAGGTCGGAGACAATAAAACAACACCCTTAAGCTCAGGCCAACGCCTAAAATAAACAAAAAAGGAACTATGTCTGTAAGATTATCTGTATTACACATCAGAAAATCATGGGATACAGGCATGAGTATTACGTGCCTATTCTCACATAAACACAAAAGTACCTTGCATTTGCACACACACAATGCCAAAATTCCTAGTTGTCACATCAAAGTGACTAGGTGAGACCTTTGCACCATATATCACGGAGCAAACATTAACAACCCTAGCATGGAACTGTGTGATTAATTCAAAACGAGGGAGGGCCGGTTCTGAGACACAAACGGTCTGCAAGGACAGGAAACACAAAAATTTCACATAGTCCAGGGGCTTATCGGGATGAATCAACTAAGTACTGAATGAAATCATTTAAGCAATCTAAGATGTTCCTTTGGGTTAGGTCAGCATGTATCATCCTGTTGATAATTACATCAACTATGGCGAGGGAGGGCACTGACAACCTGCTGTTTAAACTAAGCATTACAAAAGTTCAGTCATAAAGGGAAGTCTTTTAACCTGGAGTTTTTAGCTGCTATTCAAGTCATACAATAAGGAACAGATTGTTGCTCCAAGTTTCACTTTTGCTATATTACTATTGCGTTTGTGTGTGTGTGTGTGTGTGTGAGCTGGGGGTTTGTTCCAGTAAAGACTATAAAAAAACTAGTCTAGCAGTGGGAGAGCGTCTTTGTGGAATTCCTCCACTGTGTCAATGCCAGTGTTCCTCCCTTCAGCTCCTGTTTCCCTGAATCCTGTGACTCACACACACACTTACGGACAAAAAACACACACAAATATCCACACACACACACACACACACACACACACACAATCATATTCACTTGTAAAATGTACGTTCTTTGAACCTATAATCAGAATTAACTTTTGAACAAACATTGTGAAAAGCAGCCATGTTACTATTTTATAGCACTTATGGAACTTTGGTCATTTCCAGAAACTTTCACGACTTTCAGGGCCTTCATAATAGACTTCTCAGAGTTGGCAGAGTCTAGCTGTGTCTTCCTGTAAAGGATTTCAAAGTGACTTAAAAACAAATCCAGAGCAAAGATAAGAGGAAGGGAGTGAGGGGATCAGGGTGGAAAGACGGAGGAATGAGGAAGAAACGGAAGCGGTGGAGGGGAGTCCAGGGGAAAGACAGGATACCAAGGGAAAATCCCTTTTCTTTCCCCTGGGTCTGTCCTTGCACACTTGCATTCCTGCAAAACGAGCGGATCAACATGAGGGAGGTGAAAAGATGAAAGGAGAAGAGAAGAGGTTTCTTGGCATGAAGAACAGCCCCTGGCTATAAGCAGTGCCAAACACAAAGAAAGGTAGAAGGCAACACTAAGAGACAGAGACACTACAAGGTAAAGTCAGACCTGTCGTACAAATAAACACCAAACTCTCTTACGTCAGTGTTGTTGACAGTTACACTGATAGCATCAGTCAGTTCATCAGTTATGGTTAGAAACACCTTTATGCTCTTAAAATATATGCAGCGAGATATATGAAAAAAGAAACAGCAGTGAGAGAGCGAGACAGATAGAGAGACAGCATGACAGAGAGCGAGATAGAGAGAGAGAGAGAGACACGCGCAGGAAGGGAAAGTCCCAGTAAACTACCCTCTGAACCTCAGTGCAAGGTATGTTGAGAAACAGCCCAAAGCAAAGGGGGGGGGGGGGTCATGTGACTTCTCGGAACAAGGATGCTAAAGCACACACAAACACACACAGATGTCTCGCTCATGCTCACACATGCACACACACTCACACTAAAAAGAAAAAATGGCATGCTACCAGCATCAGTATGCACATATACAAAATGAAGTAAAGTAAAATGAATTGACATGAATCTCAATAAAAAGATTTCAACAGTACAGCGAGTGTGACTATTTAAAGAAACGTCTTTAAGGAAGGTAAGATTGAAATGCTGATCATATGCATACTGCTTTGCAGTAGTAACACATGCACTTCGGAGGATGTCTTTAACCTAAAGCACATGACCATTAGTGCATGTTTTAGTGTGGGTGGCCCCTGGGGATTCAGTCCCCAAACCCCACTAGTGTCAGTGCCACGCGCCCATCAGATGGGGCAAGAGCAGCAAAAGACTACAATAGTGTGTGTTTGTGTAGTTGCAATGATAGCAAGACCAGTGTAGGAGTATCAAACAGCTGTCTCTACCATCTCAGTAGTGCACTGTTGTTCAGCTACAGCGCTGATAGTAACACTCTGTCAAAAAGTTACATATGCAAAACCACAGAAACTCAGGATTTGTCATCAATATTGGAAAAGATGTATTGCTTTTTTCTTTTTTTTGTCTCTGGGAAGTTGGCCAGTGCCAGAAAATGAGTTCAGGTCTGTGTCGTAAACTTTATGTTTTGAAAAATAAATAGTTCCCTCGCCTCATTTTAATAAGTCTGTAATTTATGCCCGGTATTCAGCTAAAACCACTAAATCTGGTAGGCAAATGACTGTGACGGGACCTGTGCTTGAAAATCTCCCCTTTTGGTTATACCTGCATATGGCATGATGTACGTGAGTGTGTGAAAAGAGAGTTTGTCTATGTGTGTCGCGTGCATGCATTTTCATACACAGGGCAGACACAGGATATCACAAAACCTATGCTGTCAAGCCTCAGCAATGAGGAAAGACAACAACCGGTGATAGCACCAGCGTTATTTCTGGTAAGCGGGCCCGTGGTGTCCTGTGTGGTATGAAACCCCAGCCTTGAGAACTAAAGCTCTGCACGGCTCAGGTGCTTTCTCTGCTGAAGGATGAAAGAGAGAAAGCTGGCAGAATGCAGAGCATGCGAGTGAGGAGGTGGAGACAACAGAGGAGAAGAGAACATGGAAGTGTTTACTTAACGCCAGTGGTTGGGACAGCCCTGGATTGGGAAACACTCAAAGGCAATTTCTTGTACACATTCCAGTTAAGTACACTGTAGTGTGTCCCTTATGTTGAGGTTACTATGTAAGGAGTTAAAGGGCACAGTAACAATTTTCATTAGAAAGACACTTCAGCAAAAGTTTATTGGGTCAATTTGTCCATTCATATCATTGTAAAAGCCAAAGTTGCCCTGGACAAAGAGTCAGATTCTTTAAATGCAAGGAAAAAGCGACATGTGCCATGCCATTTTCAAGCATGTTCATGTTTTTTTTAGTCAAGGCCGAGACCTGAGATTTTGAGTGCAGGGTTCATGAGAGTTCGTGGGAGTGACACATTGCTCCACTTAATCATCTTGGCTGTCTCCACTGAATTTCACAACATGGCAAATCCAAAATGCAAACCCTGAAAAATCCCATCCTATAGAGAAACTTAGCACCACACAAACTGTGTACAAAATAAAACAGAATGCTGGAAAGCACACTTTGTCCTTCCCAGCATGTGCATGGCTTTGGCTTGCGGCAAGTACAGGTGGAGAAACCAGGAAGGGTGAATTCCACTGCATAACCATCAACCGCCATGACTGTATGAGTATGCGATAAAGCAGAGTAAGGCAAGGAGGAAACCAAGGCACTTCCTCTTTCATTCTTTTCCATGCTACTGTTATCAGAAGGGTCTGGCAGGGGAATGTGTTTTACGTGCTGTGCCTGTCAGGGCAGAAGTCTCCCATTTTGCTTCTATTTTATGGCTATCTCTCATCATGTTAAACTGATTAACGCTGAGACCTCTTTATAAAATATAACTGGATCTGGAAAAAATATCTGTGTATTAGATGGCTGCCAAATTTGAAAGGAAAACAAAATTCTGCCTCAAATGTCAATTCTGCATTTAATGGACAGAAATGTTACGTGTATTTAAAGTGTATTTGTTTTACCTGCCAGAGGTTGTTGTAGATATCAATGTCTCTGTGAGCCCATATCAGAAGTTGGATCAGTTTGTAGACGACGGCCAACTCCCCCTGCACCACAGCTATATGCAGAGCTCTGTAATGAATACAAAAAAACAAAACAGACACATAAAGATTTTAACACTAAAGTTGAAAGAGAAATATTGCAAGGTTAGTGGTTAGTCCTAGGTTTTACTGACACTGTGACCCACTGACACTATACCTCTGGGAAATGACTGATCTGACAACTCATCAGAACTTACATGTGTATAGTAATGTGTGTACTATATATAGATAGAGATAATATATATGTACAGTAAATGCAAAATATATAGGTATTCGAACTGCAATAATCTCTACCTGGCATTAATTTCAGCACTCTTTAGTGATGTGAATATGAGGATGTGCTGCATGACTAATTGTTATTTTGAGGTTTTGTTCAAAATTTAAGCATGTGAACTATTAAGCCCAGTGCACTACAAGTCACTTTCCCACATGGTAGCAATAGTTAGTCAAAAAGTCATTTTAGGAAATGCACTTATTTGCTCTATTGCTGATAATTACATCTTCATGTCTGTCCATTAAATATAAAGCTACACCCAGCAGCCAGTTACCTTAGCTAAGCATTGAGACCGTAAAACTGGTTCTCACCCTTTTTTGGGCCTGTGTCCCCCCATCCATTATCTAGGTCCCCATCAAATAAAATGTAAGCTAATTGTCTTCCTTGAATATTAATGTTGATCATTCTAATGCCAAATAAATTATTTGATTTAAGTGAACAGTTTCATCATTCACTCTATAGCTCGCTCAACCACTGCTACTGCTCTCTCCATCTCGTTCAATGAGCTGGGGAGGTGGGGGCAACTTTGAATGATGTGTTTACAAACAGAAACTGACAAATCCTACTCATTCTGCCTTAAAACAAACGCCCCCGAGACCACCTAACCTTACAAAAATATTACTTCCTACTCCCCTGCCAGCACCTCTGAAGCTCACATTATATCTCATTGTTTTATCTGTGAAAAGAAAGTCTAAAAACAACATGTTGTGCTTTATGGGTTATGTGCTGCAAATCACTCATTTGGGATGAAAAATCACACATTCTCTTCATGGCCTATAAATTTAACCTTGAAGGGCTTTTATTGTGATCAGAAACAGCAAATTCTACATGATCACTTGATCTAAATGATCCCACTGACAGTTGAACTGAGGAGCTCTACAGATGTACAGGCATGACTCACATTACTTTTATCACACCCTTATCAAGACTAAAGGGGAAACCTCTATCTGTGGTCTTTACATGAAGCGAAAGAACAAACGCAGGCCAAAGTTTAGGAAAGGTAGAAAACAAATACTGTAGAAAACAGTATAGCAGTTTTCACATTATGCTTTTTTATTCTGTCAGAAGAAGCAGCTTCCAGTAAGAGCCAGACTGGTTTTATGTCACTTCCTGTTGTCAGTAACAATGGCAGCATTCTTTATCTTGCTCGGTGTGCTGTGAAATCCAGCCATTAAGCTATATGGTTTCTGACAGGGGCTTTCTGTAGGTTAACTCAGTCAGCTTCATCCAATGGATAAGTCATAATAAGACATACAGAACAATTGTACAACAGGAAACAGGGACGCTTCTTGAGAAGTTAAAAGTACGCTTGCACAGAATTTGAGGTCAGAAAATAAGTTCTTACAATGAGAAAAGCACTTGCAACACTTCCTCTCAGCAGTGTGTCCCACTGACACGGAGTCATTAATAACAGTAATTTCCTTCCTGAAAAAATATTGTTTGAAGACCTCTCAAACAAATCAAATAACAGATGCTCTGACGTACAGTGTCAAGTGCAAGAACTACACTTTCTTGCCCATTTTAGCAAAACTGGTATGCAGTTCAAGGAAAGGTTCTTTGGTTATGTATGTATGTACTCGCCTATCTATCTATCTACCCAGTGTCTCATTACTCTAATGATCTCTTCCAATCACATTAAAAGCAAACATCTTACATAATCTCTACATTCAGTAGAAACATTCTGATTCTTTGATGACTTGATAAAGGCAAGTATGAACAGTATAATGCATGTGGCCGGTTAAACTGAAGCCTAAGCATGTGCTAGCCTTCACTTGGTGGTAGCAGGGGGAAAAAACAAAGTCATGCTCTACTATGTCTGTGTATATAATTAAATGATTTGCCAAAAAAGAAATGCAAATCGTGGATACATGTGTATGCAGTATACTACATACATAATTCTTGCACATTGCATGAGTAAGCATACAGTAGATATCACTCTACAGTGTGAGTACAAAACTAAAAATGTATGTGCAAGAGTAGGTTGGAACTGCAACTAAAATAAAATCAGATGATTTGCTCCTGACATCAGATTGAACAGCAGAAAAAGCAGAACTGTATGTTGGAACAGGAGTGAGCATGGTTGTTCTTTCCTCAGCTGGTCCCTGTTCCTGTAACTGAAGTCAGCACAGTGAATAAATCAGTATCAAAAAAAGATGATGTAGTAATCATATTTACTGTACATGCCATCAGCTAACCATATTTGCCTTAAAAAGCCCCTGCAGTGTCTCAACAATAAATCATACAGTAATTGGAGTGACCGATCATTCTACAGTATTTCCACAGTCAAATACAGTACAAGCTGTTCAGGTATGGTTTGTGTAGTATTTTGTCATTGAGCTCTGACGAAACTAATAACCAAATGTATAATCAAATGTCTCTTATGCAGTTTTAGAGTGAATTTCTATCTTGATATAATCTATTATACCTTCATCCATCTCTCTCTTTTTCTCTTAAGATGAAACTATACAGTTTCTAGTTCCTGGAAGTGGGGCAGACCACAGCCCCAGATAACCTCAGGCATCAGCGGCATTGACGCAGACAGGAGTCCCAAGCTTGCTGCATTAACACAGACAGTCCCAGTGCAAGTGTGTGTGTGTGTGTGTGTGTGTGTGTGTGTGTGTCTGTGAAAAAGAGAGAGAGAGAGAGAGTGTCAAAAACACAGTGTGAGAAAAGAGAAAAAAGAGAACGCAGAGAGAGATGGGACCATTGTGCAGTATCCTTTTTGGTATGGAGAGTGAGGGTGCAGCCAAACTGAATGATCAGCCTAACATATGCTGTGGTCTGCCGACCAGCTGAGCAGTGATGAGGTGATGTGTCAGTGTGTGTGAATAGTAAACAAAAGAGACACAGAGACGCACCACAGTCCAGTTAACAAGAAATGACGACTTCACATCACATTGTATAATCTGCTGTGCTCGTTACAAAGAATGATGGGGTAAAGGTTTTCAGAGTTGGAATGTGTCTGAGCAAAACTGGATGAGCAAGCAGTTTATTGTTTTGTGGAATCATTTTTTTCTACAGCATTTCTACAGTCATCATAAGGGTAACATGATGTCACTCAGTCAGTCGGTCAGTTCACCACTTTGGTCCAGACTGAAATATCGTAATAATAGGATGGATTGCCGTGAAATTCGGCATTCAGATATCAATGGCACCCAAGGATATATCATAATGACTTTGGTGATCCTCTGAATTTTCCCCCAGCGCCACCATTAGATCAGCCAATGTTTGTCCGATTCTTTGGTTTATGCCCAAATACCTCAAACCCAATGACATTTCCATCTTCCTTAACTGTACTTTGTGTTTAGTGCCAACTAGCAAATGTGAGCATGCTAACACGCTAAACTAATATGGTATACATGATAAATTTTTCCGGCTAAACATTTGCATGTTAGCTCTGTAATTGAGAGCATATTGCCAAGTTGGAGTTAACACTTAGTTCAAAGTATGCACCCCTGTGCATGTGTATAGCCTCATAGACCAACTAGTATGGCTGTAAACTATTAGTCTCGTTTTCTATTCTTTACATAAACAAAACATTTAATGTTTACATCTGGTTCAGTGCATGTGCAATAGTACTGGGTCTACATACTGTAGTAATTTTAAATGGTTCAAGTTCAATAATCAGAGTTTTGCCAAAATCTGCATATGTTGGTGTGTAAATGCACAGACAGCATGTACAAATGAATCTGTAGGAGCAGTAAGAAAATATGCACATTACACATCTAGTGTGGCTAAGCAAGTGACACATAAAACAGAAATGGAGAGAGAGAGAGTGAGAGAGAGAGAGAGAGATGAAGCTGATAGAAAGAAAGCGGTAAATGAGGAAGTTAAGAGCGGATGTTTGGGTTTTTTGAGCCCATTCATTTAAAAACACAGAGAAGAAAAGAGAGACAGAAACACCTGAGAAAAACCGCAATCGTGTTTAAAAACTGAGCAACCACTGGTTTTCCCGAAACTAAGGGGCTCAGAGGCGCTGAGAACAGAGGATGATCACCACCGTTGACGTAAGAGCAGGCGCATGCTCGCATCTCTTGACAATGTGCATACATACACACAGTCATGTACATACAAACAGTGTGAAATGGACAGGGGGGCTGAGAATGTTTCTGCAGAATTCACACAAAGTTTTATATAACCACAAAACAACAAGTAGGTACTACGTAAGCTAGTCGAGTTCTGAAGTTCATTACAAAGGGCCTAGATTTTGTGAAAACTCCGGCACTGCAGCTTTGTTGCATTAAGTCAATGCTAATTAGACAATGTTCATGTCAGTTTTTCATTTTGTCTTTGTGTTATGGATAACATAATTGCAAGACGCTCCAGAGAGGAGTGTCAACAATATATACAGCAAGAGAAGATAAAAAATAAAATCAGGTTTTAGGGCGCCGATGTTAAAAAATATACAGACTCATAACTTTGCATGTATAACAAAGAAAAAGTACTTTTTATGTCTATTCTGAGAGTCAACATCCGTTGCATTCTTCTTATTTCTTTGCCATTATCTGTTTATAGCAGACATGTCATAGTGATTATGAGCCTCTGAAGCAGATGTGGGACAATACACAGCTGTGACATATCACGTGACTTACGGCTCCGCTAAATGTTGGTCATCACGAGTTTATTTCAAATGAATGCAAATATTGCTGATACTTTTTGAAACCACAACATCAAAGTGGCATTTAATTCTTGGACATGCTATGTTTTCACTCACATGACTTTGTGTGTGAGTGTGCATGTGTGTGTGTGTGTTTGCGTGTGTGTGTGTGTGTTCTTGTATCAGTTTGACATTTCAGTTAGTGTGTGGGTGGGCGTTAAACCTTTACACAAAGTAAAGTAACCATGCGTTAAAGTTTAATATTTGCATTCATGTGGTCTATGAAAACTCCTCTAGTTTCTTGTGTACAGTATTCTCATTCCCAACCCCCCCGATCCTACACCCTGAGAGGCTAGTCAACTTAAAATTATAGGTTTCTCAACACACATACACTAACACATACCTGCTCATGCAATGCTCATTTAATCCAGTAGCTCAGTCTCAATTGCTACAGTTTCCAGGCTAGTGTGTTAGAACAAAGTCTCCATTGCCACTTAGTAAATCATTCCTGATCTACGCTAAACCACTTTCCCTTATAGAAAGTAAAAAAAAAAATTGGTTGGATACGAGAGGGGCACTGACTGTACCTCTTCAATATGCAGAATCACTTGAGTCGTGGAGATTATAACAAATAAACAGAGATGATACAGACATGACACAAACCACATCCAGGTTGTGGAACGCCAAAAGTTTTGTTAATGAGGTCACTTGGTGAGACTTGTTTGGGTCCAGCCCAGCGAATCCCTTGTATTCACTTTTTTATTTATGTGACCAATTCAGTTTCACTTTTTTTCATTGGCTGGCGAGGAACTATGAGACAGACTAATATGTCATAGGACTTTTTCATGCACAACATTTTAACATTACATGACATATTATGCATGCTGGCTCACTGTCACACTGGGACATTTGAATTTGCTAATCCCACAAGTCAAAATGTCTACTGTGAAAAAGGCCTATTGGTTCATGCAAAGACAAATTTGAGAATGCAACTCAAGAGACAGAAATGCAAGATCCATGAATGGGCAAAAACACAAAGATTGTATGTGAAAGCCTTCTAAGTAGGTGGATAATTAAAAAACTGCTGGAAAACAGCTGGGTTGGATTATTGATATTTTGTATCATCTGTTTACATGTTGCTGGAGGTTAAGATATCAATTACTTATATCAATTACTTCTTGCCACCATAGAGGGCATCAAAGTATATAAAGGTATGTACAGTACTGTGCAAAAGTTTTAGGCAGGTGTGGAAATAATGCTCCAAAGTAACAAAGCTGCCAAAAATAGACATGTTAATCGATTATATTTATCAATTTACAAAATACAAAGGGAGTGAACATAAGAAAAATCTAAATCAAATCAATATGTGGTGTGACTACCCTTTGCCTTCAAAACAGCATTAATTCGTCTAGGCATATCATCAGGTGTATGATTAAACAATCATACCAAACAAGTGCTAAAGATCCCCAGTGCAGTGTGTAGGTTGTAACATAATTATTAACTTAAACAGCTGCGTAGTAGGAATACAACTGGGTGAGGTTGCTGAAGACAGTTTACTGTCTTAAGTCATACAGCATGGCAAGACTGAGCAACAAGACACATGGTAGTTAGACTGCCTCAGCAAGGTCTCTCCCAGGCAGATATTTCAAGGTAGATGAGGGTTTCTATATGTTCTGTCCAAGCTCTTTTGAAGAAGCACAAAGAAACAGGCAACGCTGAGGACCGTAGACGTAGTGGACGGCCCAAGAAACTTACTGCAGCAGATGCATCATGTTTACCTCCCTTCGCAGTCTGAATATGTCCAGCAGTGCCATCAGCACAGAACTATCAGAAAACAGTGGTACCCTGATACACACAAACACTGTCTGGAGAAGTCTGGTCAGAAGTGGCCGTCATGGAAGACTTAAGGCTAAAAAGCCATACCTCCGACATGGAAACAAGGCCAAGTGACTCGACTATAGACAGAAACACAGAAACTGGGGTGAATAAAAATAGCAGCAGTTGCTTGGGTCTGATCAAAATACTACAGTCAAAATTTTAAATGTTTGGCTCTATCAGAGAAGTTTCTTTGCCGAAGGGCTGTAGAGCGGTACAAGATACATGGTACATGCATGTCTGCAGGCAACAGTGAAGCATGGTGGAGGTTCCTGGCAAGTTTGAGGCTGCATTTCTGCAAACAGAGTTGGGGATTTGGTCAGAATTAATGGTCTCCTCAATGCTGAAAAGTACAGGCAGATATGTATTCATCATGCAATACCATCAGGGACGCATCTGATGTGCATGACAATGACTCCAAACATACATCAAAAGTCCTTAAGAGCTTCTTCAGCATAAAGAAGAACAAGGAGTTCTGGAAGTGATGGTGTGGCCCCCACAGAGCTCAACATCATCAAGTCTGGGATTACATGAAGAGAGAGAAGCAACAGACACTGCCTAAATTCACAGAAGAACTGTGGGTAGTTCTTTAAGATGTCTGTTTTGAAGGCCAAGAGTGGTGACACCAAATATCAATTTGCATTCTTACTTTACAGCATTTTCCACACCTATTTAAAACCTTTGCACAGTACAGTATTTCAGTTTTAAGCAAAAGTATGACCTTTTAGAATAAAAACAATGTAAAGAAACACAAAATGAATCCAATTTGTTCTTACTGTGAAGCATTTAGTTTTTTTGGACAGTTCAAATTAAGTGCAACTTTGGAAAGTTTGCAACAAATGAGTCACCACTTCCAAGAAAATAGGAATGTTTCCATATTAAACTGTTAATCTCGGGCCCATTATGTAAGTGGATCACTAGTTCAAACTCGTGGTCTGTACAGGTAAAGATGTGATGTCTACTCAATCCAAAAAAAATTAAATAAAATACTCAATCTGCCGGGAATCTCATGAATATTTATGACTGTGGTAAGATTTCAGATCTGTGAATTGTGCCAAGTTTCAACTGGCAACACACCCGTCTGACTGAAATGTGATGACTATGAAAATGCCTGGATGAATCATAGTAATCTTTTAAGTTTAATGTATGCATCAGTGGCTTGGATATATGTGTAGTGGATGGATGGATATGAGTGATTAAATCATACACAAAGGAAGTGGCAGACTATCTTCCACCGTAAGCCATTTCAAATACATCAACATACGTGTCTCCATCTTCATCTTGACGTGTAGCCAGAGCGACACCAGACAGCAGGTGTCCGGGGTGGGCCAGAGGGTTTGGCTCTGGGGCAGCAGCCACACAGTACAGTCGGCAGGAACCTGAGCACGAATGACACAGAAAGAGAGGCAGAGACAGTACAAGAGAGAGAGAGAAAAAGACATAGAGATCCAGGAAGATTTCAATAGAAAGTAATGGAGAAACATAAAATAAAGAGGCTGGCCTGGTAAAGTCATTTTTGGTAATAAGGAAGTGTGCAACTGTGCATGTGTGTGTGTGTGTGTGTGTGTGTGTGTGTGTGTGTGTGTGTGTGTGTAAGAGTAGTATTCAGTTATGAGTTGACCCACTAAGCAACTTTTGTTAGTGCAAGAGTCTGACTGAAGAGGATAGCTGCAGAATCAGAATGGCTGACTGGACATTTTCTCATTGATTCAGCAGCAGCTGTACCATCAACTGTGAAGCCACTGTCTTTCCTTCCACCTGTAATACATAGTGACTAAAAATATTGAAGAGGGGGTGGGGGAGCTGTGTAGTGTGTTGCTACTGTTTTAAAAATCAAAATCGTCCATGTAACAGGCTATAGCCTATACCAATTTATTGTGCCATGCTCTGTCTTTGAACCCTAAATTGTGTCTCTAATAGTCTTACTGAGTGTACAGACATATGCACTAATGCAACACCCAGCTTGATTGTTTTGGCCATAATTGTTCCCTTGGAACTACTTCAGATGAGAACTTTATAGAAGCAAAACTTTGGCGTGTAACTAAGTTTATATAGGCTATATTATCATTTTATTATTATCAATATTAATATTAATGTAAAATAAAGAAAGAACGCTTACCGTAATCAAATGGGTACATGAAGCTTATAGGATATCCATCTTGGCTCTGTCCTGCCTCTTCAACCTGCCTGGGAGTCACCTGTGCTGCAACGACCCTGCTTTCGTCTGTGGCTTGTCCCAATCTACCGGCAAAACTTTCCCGAATTGTGATGTCCGTATCTACCGCAGGGGAAAAGCGGTCTACACTTTCTGGTGGCGCCGGTGACTGCGTTTGGGTCTCCGGCTCGACAAGAATCGGGCGTTTCCTAAAAGGAAGCCTTAAGGAAGATTTGTCCGCTGGTCGTTTGCGAGCAGCGCCGGATTCTGAGCCCGGTGTGCCTCTGACCGAGGGGCAGCGTATTTCCAAACTATCCGTTCCTGTGCACGCAGGGGGTGCAGGTGAGCCGCCTGTTACCCGAGCGTCCCTGACGCGACCTTTGCAGTCCGGGGTCCTTGACCCGGCGCTCCCACGCTCTCGGTTAGTGGTGCGCAGATCCAGCGGCGCTGTGGCAACCGACTGGTGGTCACCGTTCATGGTCATGATCCTCGGCATCAACTGTGGGCGAGGCGCTCAGGATCTGAAGAAGTTTCAGGTGTGTGCGCGTGAAGACAACTTCTCGACGTTCAGTGACAGTTTAGTGGGATCGGTCCATCCAAATTGGCCAATAGTGCGCTATTCCCATCCCCATGAAACCAAATGGGCAGCGATCAAATCATCACTCTGTTTCCTTTTGTGTCACTGGTGTATTTCAGGCCGAGCGACAAAATTCATTGACTCGGAATGCAAATTTGTTTTTGAAGAAGAGTTACTACAAGTTTAGTGTAGATAGTGTGTATCCTTGCGTACCTAGGCTAACAACTGCAGGTGAGCTACAGTGCTTCACACAGTGCATCTGCTTTTAATGAACGTACTCACTGTGACACAAGCGGTGCTTTCCCTTTAAATCGAAAGAAAGCGAGTGTAGCATTTAAGGGCAAATTATACAGAGTGAGAGAGGGAAAGAGAAAACACTGCCTTGAATTCACAATAATTTCTGCATTTCCGAACTCTTTGACATCTGTCTGTTTTGCATGCATGTTCAAAACATCTAATAGGTCTACTGAATTTCTCAAGAAGTTCACGGATCGGTGCTTTTGACGCGGTTCTAGCAGGGCAAATCTATGTGCAAAATGTGCCAGCAGGTCAGAGAAAGGGGACTCCCTCTAGCTATTGGCTGCACTGTAGCTGGCTACCCCAAATGTATTTCAATGCACGCTCAACTGTTAACTTAGAACACGCTTGCAAACCGAACATTTTCTTTACGAACATATTTTCATTGTAATTGTCCTTTCTTCCATTTTTTGCGTGCAATCTTGTTAATAATAAAGGCTTCAATATTAGATTTAGACTCAGGATGCTATTTCCCGAACTTGAGTAGCCTAGCAGTTAACATACAACTGAATACCGCGTGAAGAGAATGGATAAAGGTTCAGAATCAGTTTAAAGTAGTAATAAAGAGCTGTGTCTTTTATTTCCTTTATTCTAAAAGCTTAACGGACTGTCCCACTGTATCGATCAGAATGCTGCAAGGAAAGACTGACTTCAACAACTTGCAATGTGCAAATTATATAGGGTAGGCTACTTTTAATTAATTACCATTTTGAGGTGACTTCCTTTTAGAACTTTCCTGTACCCTCTTAATGATGTCATGGAAGGGATTTGTTTGTTTGTTATTTTGATCACATGTTTCAGTGCCTCAGGTCAGCAAACATAATTTTTTATTTTCAGTCCATAAAGTTACACAATGTCCCACTTTTGTTGATCTCATTACAGTATAGATGACAATTTTGTTCCAGTTCTGGTTCATTACAGCTGATTGTTGTATGACAGCTTTCTGGCACTACTAGCACGCTGGACTCACAAAATCACATGTGATTTTTGTATTCTGCAAATATGTGAACTTATAACATTTTAAATACACAAGACATGACAGCTCCAGTAATCCTGATGCTTATTTCTAGATTGTTTAGCCCTCTGGTGTTGTTTTGCAAGTTGCAGTCCATCACATGCACAGTTAGTCCCTTCATCTGTCACCAGAGCTGAGCTTGCACTGCCTAAAAGGAGTAAGGAGAATAAAGGAAGAATTGAGACAGAAGTTGCTCTATTCAGACTGACCTGTTTTTGCCATGTCACAGATGCCCTGCGTGTCGCCAGGTCACCTGTTCGCAAACATATGTATACCAACCATAATTGTGCATACACAAGCATGCATATGCACACACACACACACACACACACACACACACACACACACACATACGCACCAAGTGCTTGCTTATGGTGGGAATTGTTCGGTCTTTGTAAATAATATTACAGAGTACGGTCTAGACCTGCTCTATATGAAAAGAGCAATAAGAAAACTTTTGTTGTGAATTGGCACTATATAAATAGAATTGAGTTGAACACACACAAATCACACCTCATCTCCGTGTCTTTCATCTTATCCTACTCCACCCTCAGACCATAGGCTCTGATTACCAGGGTCAATTTGGGACTTTCCTCTTTCCACTGAAGTGTGGCGCTGGCAACGGAAAGTCAAGCTTGGTGTCTAAAGTCCCTAAAAGACCCTGACACTACACAAACATGCTCTGCAGCTGTCAAAGCACTCAACCATTATGGGCTGCTCTAACATTAGGTATCATTGTTTATGAACACAGGCTTACCTCTTTTATGGCCAGTCTCATCCTTAACACACACAAGACATAGCTTATTGTTTAAAGAATGAGACATTGACTGAGGTTCTGTGATCTTTAAGAGCATGCACATAAATGTAAACAGAAAACATCACATAACCCTTAATTTTGGGGCTCAGTATTCTGAGACTGCATGGTAAATGCAGAGAGCAGTCCTCAGTGGCACAGACCATGAGGTGACATATCCAGATACAAGCCAATGAGACCAATAAAATGAGGCCCCCTTGTGCCAGGAGAGCAAAGGTGCTACCAAACACTCAAAAAACGGTCAAGGGAAACTCTAAGCATTTGAAATCTCCAAACAATTAACATATATTTGGTGAATACAGTACAAACTAACGCAATCTTTGAATGCTGAGTAAGTGGCTTTGACATGTGTCTTTTGCAGCAGGAGGTAGGGCTACTACAGCATGCACAACTGCTATGTTAAATATGTTTAAAGCATATATATACTCTTCAGTTAAGGTAAACCAGAAAGGCTTCAGTTAAGGTAAATTAAGCTGGAAACTGACATTTAAATGGTTAAAATAATCAGCTTTCAGTGACAACACTAAACTGACTGTCCAGTGCAGTGTCTCCCTCTTGTGGATATTAAAGCAGAGGTTGTCAGTATTGTCATTGTAATAGTGCAAATTGTGTGCCATGTGATGTTGAGCACCATAAAGGAGACAAGCAATACGTGTGAGAAATGTTTCCTCTCACTCAGAGTATTAAGAAATAAATAATTTATCCATTGTTGACAACTCCTGATGAATACATATATATACAAGTCCTGGACACAAAACATGTAGGCTAATATTATACTGAATATATTATTTTATATGAAATGTGCCATTATTAATTATGTTAATATGTCAGGTATTTATTTCCAATATATTTGTAGTAAATACATTTTTAGTGTCATCTCTTATTACCATTTTGTAATATTCTATTTGGCTGGAGTGAACGGTATGGGCTTCTAATAGTGTTGGCTTGGCTGTCAGTGGTAGAAAGTAAAGTTGTAAGTACATTTACTCAAGTACTGTAACAATTTTGAGGTACTTAAATATTCAAAAATCACATTATGATGTAGCCTATTATAGAGTAAGAAAAAACTTAGTTGATCCCAGGGAGGATTTACAAGCTTGAAGCTACCCAGCAGATACAAGCAAGTAGTTAAAATTAGGCTATTCTGCATAATGAGTTTTACTTTGGATAGTTGAGGTATATTTTGATGCCATTACGTTATTACATTTACTTATTTGAATGGATGACCTGTACCATAGTAACATAGTAAGTCTACACTGTGTTTTTGCTAACTTACTCCTATTTTTCCAAGAACTGAGTAACGTTTTGGGCATAAGTAACAAGTTAAGCTACTTCTGAGTAGAGACATATCCTTCTTTCTTCAAACTGAGATAGACACATCAAATAGTTCTTGCACACGTACTAAATAACTGATTAAACAAAATCACATTTTTGTTTTAAGTCACCTCCATGCTAGCAGCTGTCAGGGCTGCACCCACAAAGTTAACGTGAGCTTGCTAACATGCACACAATGACAATGCTAACGCACAGATGCTACACTGATAACTTAGTAACAGTTAGCTAAAATGTGTACCATGGTCACCATTTTATCATAGTTTAGTGTACTAGCCTGCTAGCTAACTAGTTAGCATAAACACAAAGGCTGATAGGGCTGATGGCAACATCATTCGTTTTAGTTACTTTGACAAAAACAAACATATTGGACAAACTGAAATATTGGACCTGATGACGCTGCTAAAGGAAAATAATCTTGTAGTACCCCAGGGTCCATGTCAGACACCTGCAGGGCCGTTCTGCTGAGGGGAGAGGAGACATCCAGCAGGTGAGGGAACCCATGGCTGACATCTAGTTACATCTATACACATGAGAAGGACCTGTTAGTGTGAAAATTGTTTTTGAAACAGATATGTGCTTTAAAGATATTCATAACAAACCTTACAGAAAGCCACATTAATTTCCCGTGTTTTTCCACATGTGGTAGTGCGCAGGCGGTGACATGTAAGCAATGTGGTACCATGTAGAATATATGGGGAGCACATCAGTTTCACATGTCATCACATAGGTTCCACACATCATGCAACGAAAATGTTCTAAAACCACATTTGCCATGTAAAAAGTACATTTCTAACATGTGCAAAGCACCTGTTTCACATATTTCACATTGTGATGTGACATGCTTTTTATAGGTGCAAAACCACATGTAGGCCTACATGTTGTCATGTGATTTTTCCAGCCAGCTTTATTTAGCTTTTTAACTTTAGGTGTGTCACTCAAAATGCAATAGGCCTACATACAAAAAAAGGCTGTTATGAATCCTTTCATAACTATGTTCTTTGTATTCATAAAAATAACTCTTTTACAAATTCTGGTGAAATTTCAACTAAATCCATTTAATTAAATATTGTTCTTTGTTGACAGTCAGGTGAAGATGATGATTTGTCTTATATGCCAGGAGTTGCTGGACTTAGTTTGACCTTTGAGCATCCTGTCTTTTAGTAAGCAGCCATACCTGTCTGGATACTAAATGTTACTCAGGTCTTGCAGCTTTCATTCTTAGTAAATGTTTAATTTTGAGTGCACATCTCTCTGTTTCCCTCCCTCCCATTTCTCTCTCTCTTTCTTTGTCTCTCTCTCTCTCTCTGCTTGCCTGAGCAATAGAGCAAAGAAAACAAACCTGTTTGGCTGGCTGTAACCAACCAGGAAACTAATCAAAGGGTGAGAAAGCAAGTGAGAGGGTGACATCAAGAAAGAGAGAAAAAGAAGAAGCTGCAGCTTTTCAGCCAATGACAGAACATTTTTCCGCTGTGCTGTGAATACATCTCAGCTCTGTTGATCCGGAGAACGTGTGACTGCTGTGCTCCTGAAATGTGCGCATGAAGATTGGTAAGCATTGCACTGTGCTTAACAGGGGGCAAGAAAGGCTGAATGTTTAAAGAGTTCTCTGTGGGAGTGGGGTAGTAGAAGTTGAAACTGTTTCATGGCATGTCTCAAACCTTCCTTTCTTTATTTATTTAGTTCACGCTTTCTCATGGTTAGCCTCTTGTGTTGTATTGTATTGTTGTATTATTGCTGTTGTGGAAATCTTAAAAAATCAACCTTTTTATATAACTGATCTTGTATTTTTGTATTTTTCCGAAGATCTGACAGGAGGGAGACTACAAACGAACAGGAGTGGCTGTTTTGGGAGGAAATGCTTAGCCTAGTGCATTTTTAGAAATCCTGTAACTGAACGTGCTATCCTTTATTGGATAATGTAATGCTGTTGGATTCATATATGGATCAAGGGTGGATGCTGTTTGACGAGGCTAAGATGTGTGCTTTTCAGATGAAGCTGAGAACTCACAAAAATCATTTTAAGGACAATAAACACCAGCTGAAACACTCAAAAACTTGAGCCTGTATTAATAGCTGTTCCTATTTCTTCTCATAAACGTTCACACGTTCAAAAATGAATTCAGCTTTCACATCACAAACAGGAGCATAATAATTGATTGTAACGCCCCCACACATGCAGACAGACTGACATTTAAGGCTGTTTTTGATTTGCATCGCTTTCAAACACACAACAGCCAAACAATGGCGGCAGCAGGTTCAGGAGCCTCCAGGAGCCCGAAATTGAGCTTCCAGACCCCTAGCAGTGGAGACTTGCGGCTAGTGAACAAGGCCATCAAAAGACTGGATAAGCTCCACGAGCTGTGCACTAACCCCCGGCTGGGCCTGAGGAACAGTCCGCCATACCTACCAGACCTGGTATCTGAGAGCACAAGGCTGCTCGTGCAGGTTTGGGAGCCCTACAGAGGCTCCAGGCCGGCAGGCGGTCAGGTACCCCATGGAGACCAGGCCAAGTACCTTAGAGTCCATGTCAGAAATCTGCTGGATAAGACGGACAGGGCCTTGCTGTTGTTTAAAGAGGGACGGGAGAAGATATTTGAGGAAACATCAAGCTACAGGTAAGAAGTGCCCTGGCTGACCTCTACATCTATACACAAGAGCACGTGTTAGTGGATGCCATACTTACATGGTTACTTCAAAAAAGGTTAATATAAATCCTCATATGCTTGATTCATTCATTCAGGATTATGTCCTCTGTCCTATTTTAAAATAGCTGAGTGACCAGTCATTTCATCATGTTCAGTCACATACTGTCACATGTTTCTCAGTTTGGAGTACAAATCAAAAAGCTATTCATATATTAGTTGCTTGAGAGAAAATTTATCGTTTGATAATTAACCATTTCAGTCATTTGTGTAACCGGAAATGCCGAAATGTGCTAGTTCTCACTTCTTAAATGTGAGATGTAGTTGTTTGGTTGTGTTTTGTATCATTGTGAATTGAATATTTTTGCGTTTTGCACTGTTGGCCGGAAAATAACAAGACACCTGAAGACATCACGTGAGGCTCTCAGAACTTGTGTTGGGCATTTTTTATTATTTTTGATTACTGATGAATCTAATAGATAATCTACAGATTAATCAACAATGAAAATAATTGTTTGTTGCAACCAACATAGTTTCTCAATTTCCTGTAATGCTATCTTGTTTTATTTGCCCAGGTTTTAAATAATGTCCGTCTGTGATTTCTGCCGCATCCTCACTGTACTACATGGACAGTTTGAATGGAACTGCTAATGGGAAAACTTTTTTCTAGCAATATATGTTGCGTTCGAATTTCTACAATTCTGTGAGCACCACAAATTCAATTCCGTTCAAACTTATTTAAACAAACTGAATGTCAGAGATCTCACAACCTGAACAAATAAAACCAAAACTATCTGCATGACCAGGTACCACCCGAGGTAACCGGCCATTTAAGGATGGGTTCATATTGTGTTCGCCATTTTCTTTACAATTCAACCAGATCATGTTCTCAGACTGAAAATATGATTTTTTTTCCAGGCAAACTCATCTCAGTAACCCGCCCTTCTGTAAGACAAATAAACTAGGTGGCCTCAGAAAGAGGCCACATATCCCTTAAATCTTTATTAAGTACCATGGGACCGGGGCTTTGTCAATTACAAGAATCCAAAAATAGTAGTCTTAGTATTTGCATGGCTAGAAGAAAGAGTCTTAACTTAATACTTGACAGTTACGATAGAGGCTTTGACGCCTCCTTGAACACTAAATTAAATTAACTGAAATAACTGTTTTATACCATCTATAGCTGGTATAAACTGCAGTAAAATAAAACTTCACCGGGTCCCACAAGCCAAATATAGACTTTATTATGTACCAGGGGGAAAACTGAGTTTGCTGTTTTGCTAAAGTGGATATTTTAGAACAGCTAAAAAGAGTGACTTTTTTGGGGGGAGTTTGGTCTGCGTCCCCTACTCCTGTTGAGACTACTAATGATGGGCATGGAAAAAGGGCCAAACCTGCATCTTTGTCATGCTAATGTGGGGGAACTAGGCAAAAACAATTACAACCTCAGTATGTGAGCATTGAACAGACATCCATCCATTTTGTCCCCCAGGCCAGGGTATACACAGATATCCTCTGCTTTTATTTTACTGCATCTTTTAACCTGCATGCAGCCTAAATGAAGGACTGGATGAGCATTGTGTCTAATGCAAATGTATTGCGACAATATACAACATACAGGAAGGATCTGGAGCACATTGTCATGAGTAAAGTTGTTTACTATCTATCTATCTATCTATCTTCTAATTATCTTCTATCTATCTATCTATCTATCTATCTAATTGATATCTATCTATCACAATTCGAAATATATCAATTCAATAGATGGATCCATCTATTGAATTGATATCTACTTTATCTATCGAATCGGGAGAATTTAGTTATATCATATTATCATTCTCCACAATATGTTTTGAAATTGAATCTAAAAACAAACAAAAATAGTTATTTTGTTTTTTAAATTGCACGCATGTAGGGCTTTTTGATTGATTTATTGCACTCAGTACACTGCATTAAAAAAATTAATAGGTGACATCACTTTTTATAGGTGACATCACTTACATTTGCCGTATTTTTTAATATATCAATAATAGAAGATATATTCTTACGCAGTAATATAGTGGTATTACTGTAATTTCAGCTACATCACCCAGTCCTACTCAATCTTTTGAGGCACCGCTGAGCTCCAATCTGGCCGATGCATATAGATCCCTCTCCACTACACTGTATAATCTACTCATTGTATTAAATTCGTTACAGACTCCAGCTTATATCAGACATTTTTATTTCAGCGGAATCTGAAAATCACATAAGCCATATTTGAAGATGTATTGCGTCATCTTCAAGAAGTTGTCAAGTTAACAGATGGCCTTGTCACCGCAGCTGAATCTGCATGGGCAATCATGTGGAAAATTCATATTGTGTTATGTGTAATGCGGCTAAGATGTCAAATTGAGTAAATATCCTCTTTTGTGTATTTAGAATGTTGCTTCTGTAATTTCTCTTTTTTGCAGCTTGTTGTCACAGACTATTTCTAATAACATTGATGTCTATTTCTAATAACATTGATGTTGGACGGTTAAAACAATAATCTCCCTTTTGTAAGTGACATTTATGGCTGGCTATCATGTGAATCTAAAAACAGAACTGAGATCTGATAGGCAACAGAAACAGACAGAGGAAAGTTTAACGGCTGGAAGATTGACACTAATGTCTTTGACCTCTTCTGACACAAATGCAAATGTTCAGATTCTGATAATTATATGGTACATAGTCAATACCGGTATATTAATAACATGAAATACATAAATTTTGCGTATTTATACCAAGATTTCACCTAAACAAAATATTAAACTGGTTATGCCCTAGAGTACTCTTAGCGACTTATTGTGTTCAGGGTTAGGGTTAGAGGCTAAATTTCAATTAAAGATTGTAGCACAGACTGATCCTAGATGTCAGTGTATTTTAGGATGCAGAATTGATCTGTATTTAGAGAATATGAGTATAATGTTTAAAGGCAGGGGCCCTCAGAGATAGCTTCAGGTTCTGGGTGTTGATATTTAAAAGTAAAAAATTATTATCACATTCTGCTTAGTGTCATTCACCACTCCCTACCCCCTATGTAGGGAGGTGAATGTAGAGCACTATATAGTGAGCTCACTGACATTATTAAAACAACACTTTCGGACACTACTCCAAACGTTATTTCGGCACCGCTAGTTACGTCATTGCCGTTGGACAATCAGTTTTTTCTATCAACGCAATGCATGATGGTATATGCGGCTTGGTTAGTGACCATCGGCTGTACACTACTTTTCAAAATGCATTCTGGGATAAATTGAGTGGACTATATAGGGTATAATAATCATCACTATACATTTGGACAGCACTACAAAATGGCGAGCTCACTATTTAGTCCACCATATAGTGAGTAGTGGGTGATTTCAGACACAGCCTGACTCTTGATGTGTGAAAGTGATACATACGTATCTATATGTTAAGATATATGTCAAGGACCGGCCAGAGCGAGACATGTGGCTTAAACATTTCTACGCACATTAATCTCTCCTCCTCAACACCATAGAGGTGTTCTTTTTCACAATGAGGTGGAAAGTCACCCACAGAGTCTGCTGGACAGATGTGCAGAAGATTTCCATCGATGCATCGAAAATGTCTTGCAAAAGAGGAAAATTCAAATTCAATAGATATGACTGACTAGTAATGGTATACTCTATATTCAGTATCAGTATATTTTAGGCCAATAATATTTGCATATCAATATATTCTGGGTTTTTTTATAGAAGTAGTAGATGTGCTGGAATATTTTCTACTTTTGTGGGAAGACAAATTAGACATATTTAGTTTTTCCATAATGCAAAAGCGTTATTGTTGTCAGCGAGTGTCTTCTGCTGGTGTTATATTAGATTAAACTGGTGAATGTAGTGCAGTCCACCAAGCTGCATGTTGGCAAAGAGACATGTGTAAAGACAATTTTAAAAAGTAAACTCTCAAGTTGAGAAATATATAATTGTCAAAAAACCTACAAATGCAATTTACAAATGACCCCAGAAGAGCCTAGAAAGAGAGTAAAGACTGGTAATGACCGGCCTAAGGTGACACCCTGGCCAACGGAACATTTTGTGGTATTTACAGATGCATGCAGCAGAGAGCATCCTGTTTGCTAGCTGGACTACCTGTTGTGTGTGTGTGTTTGCATGTGTTTATGTGTATGTTTGTGTATCTATGGAAAGTATCAGCATTGCTTCAGCAATGCTTGTTTCAACTGAACAAAGCAGTGGCATATCAAATGTAGAACACTTAAAGTGATGGTTATAGATTCGATTATTTCATTTGATTTCCACACAGCCTATTCATAGCCAACCCCCAGTGTAAACCACATTTGTCACTGCTGAACATGCTTACCTAGTTTGACACCCATGATTTCACACACCTACACTGCAAGTTGGAGTCTTTCCTCTTAGCTTGCAAAAGCCCTAATGATAAACATGAGATGAAAAGATTAATGGGTTTTTTGCAGGAACAAATGGCCCTGGCCGTCGAAAACTTTGAGCTTTAAGAAAATTATAAGGCAGAGTGTGAGATGAGGGTTATTCATTTAAGGCAAATGAGTTATTGGCTCACCAGATGGGTTTATATGCATTAGATCACAAATAGTTGTCACAAGCAAACTTTCACTCCTTCCTTTGTGCATGTTTGTATATTTTGTAGTATTTTCTACACTACGGTGCCAAAACATTGAAATATTAGAGCAATGTATACCCGTTTCTATTTCTGCAACCAGAACTGAAAGTCTGCTGTGTTTTTCATTCTCAGGAGGAACTTGACCAAACTGTCCTTGCTGTTCAGCCACATGCTCTGGGAGCTGAAGGCCATGTTTTCAGGGGAATTTTTTCAGGGTGACACCTACAGGCTGACAAAGACAGAGGCTGAGGAGTTTTGGAGGAATTCATTTGGCAACAAGTGAGTGTGGAAAAAGTGTCATCATTTTGTGATTTCATTTTTGTTGGGGAGTTTTTTGTGTGTCCGCATTCGCTACATGTTAATAATGTGTCTTGACAGGTGTATAGTGCAGTGGAATAGTTTTAAACAGCAGCTGCAGAGCGTACATCCATTTGAGGAAGGGATGGAGTCCATGGCTCTGAAGTCAACTATAGATCTCACCTGTAATGACCACATCTCCGTGTTCGAGTTTGACATCTTCACTAGACTGTTTCAGGTAAGGTGAAATTTTCAAATCAAAGGTAATAAGTGATCACTTAAAGGAATAGTTTGACATGTGCTGTGAAAATTCAACTATAACCAGGCTAAAGTTTTGCCTCTGTTTCTAGCTAAGCTAAGCTAACTGACTGTAGCTTTAGCATGAAAGTGGTATCTTTACCGTCTTTATCATCCATAGTAACCCCTATCAAGACAGCGAAAATGTGCACTTCCCAAAATCTCATTTAGTGATGAAACATGATGAAGATAAGTGCACATCCTGATTCTTTTTCCTCTCATTTTAGCCCTGGAGGTCACTCATAAGGAACTGGAACCAGCTAGCAGTGACTCATCCAGGCTACATGGCCTTCCTCACCTATGACCAGGTTATAGCTCGCCTGGAACACTACCTGCATAGACCTGGGAGGTGAGGATGAACACAGCAACAAACTCTGACTGAACTCAGAAAAGCAAAGCTGATTTATGTCACACATATCTCAAAACTCTAACAATCACTAAATAGGTTGTTATGTACTTGAGCTACATCAAATCTGGCAATTGATCTCAGTTGTAAGAAATTGGGTCCTTAAAGCAACAGCACTCCAATAATTTTAAGTGCCTGGCTATTCATGATGAAAAGGGGAAAATGGCTTCATTTATTACTTTTTAATCTAATTTGAAGTACCTTGTATTTCTTTGCCTCTTGGGTTTTTGGCATATTAGCACTTCATTCCAGCTTTCCATCTCATGTTCAAGAGATGATGTTGTTGTGTTAGTACAGCTTAATGACATTATGTAGATGAGAAATTAGCATGGCCCAAAGTGTCATACAGTGAGTTTACTTGTACTGTAGCATCAATTTTGCACCTGTAAATGAGAGGAATTAATTGCACTGATACAAATATAGAACCAAATATAGACCAAATCAAATGTATTTGCAAGAGACTCGATGACAACTCAAAACAAAATAATATTCAAGTGACTTATCTGTAAACTTTAATGTATAAACTTTCTCAAAGTTTATTTCAGTGTTGATTTTCTGTCTTGTACAACAAATGTGATTTGCAAGGATCTCTTTCCCTCCCAGCTATATCTTTCGTCTGAGCTGCACAAGAATGGGCCAGTGGGCTATTGGCCATGTGACAAAAGAAGGTAGCATCGTCCAGACCATCCCCCAGAATACACCTCTCTACCAGGCACTCATTCAGGGCTTCAAGGAAGGCTGGTTAGGACAAAAACACACAGGCATCTGGTTTATTTTTTCTATGTTTGTTCCTTTTCTCTTATTTGTGTGTTTCTGTGCCTGCAGTTACCTCTACCCAGATGGCCGCGATGTAAACCTCGACCTGACAAGCTTGTGTGAACCGGCCGAGAGGGGCAAAGTCAAAGTAACAGAAGTATGTGGATGCACTTTATATATTTTTATCAATTCACTGCCAGTAGCATCTTGAAGCTTTACCAAGACAAACATAGATCATATCCTGAGATGTTCTCTTATCATTTTCTCTTGTTTCTCTGTGGACCCACCAAAACCGCCACTGTAACAGGAGCAGTATGAGCTTTATTGTGAGATTGGCAGCACCTTCCAGCTGTGTAAGATCTGTGCAGAGAGGGATAAGGACACTCGTATCCAGCCCTGTGGGCATCTCCTGTGCAAACCCTGCCTCAGAGGCTGGCAGGTATGAACCCCTATGCACATTGTAGCCTACTAGACAGTATATCCACCTTTATTTCAAAACACATGCTAATCTCCAGCCTACTGACATGGCGATGACTGTTACCGTAACAGTTGGTCTGTGGTCAATGGAGTGAAACAGTCTGGGCTGACTAATCTAGACAACCTGAAAATCAGCGCTGCCCTGATTTGGTTGTTGGTTATAGCCCCATCATACTGTAACAATGCTTGGTATTTGAATGTGGTTTTTGGGTTGATGCCAAAAATATGCTCTGTGTTCAATAAAGCATGTGAGTAATATTCTCATGCTTTATTACATAAAATAACCCTCACGAATAAGTGCATTGGCTGATTGAATCATTTTGAACCAAAAAACTCAAATTTCTCAGTGTCATAACATTACATTGAATGTAGAGTTGCCAAAAAATTATTTAAGTTGTGCAAAACTTTCCTCAATTGCAAAAATGCTTAGTTCATAGTATTCAAAATGCTTAGTTCATAGTATTCAAAAATACTATGAACTAAGACTAATTCCATAAGTAATCCATTTGTTTCTATACCCACATATTCCCATTCAAATTTATTGTGGAATTAGGTCACAATGCATCCACAAACTTGTCAACTCTCCTGTTCCCTCCGGGCCACAAAAATACTCCACACTTAAACCCTCTTCAACCGATTCTTTGCATGAGAAAATCATTTGATATCTTACTGGAGAGACAAGGGCAAAGCTTGGCTCAATGGTTCAAAAAGAAAAAGGCTGTGAAATTCACAATATCAATGACAGATGCTGTCAGTATGTAAACTGACAACTCTATAAATGTAGATGCCTGATCACATCTACATAAATGTCAGAGGAAGATACACAGAATGTCATACAGTGGTCTTTCAATAAAATCATTATATTTGACCACTTTATATGGCACACAAGTCACAAAAGTCATTAAATAATAATGCTGTCGTCATGTGGACAGCATGCCCTGTGTGCAACGGGACAGCCCCAACTTCCTACTTCCTCTTTAATTCACAGTTGTGACATTAAAGACGAAGTAAAGCTGCTGCTGGCAAACTACAGCTTCATATTCTACTACTATTTCTTTCAGCCAACAGTAGCCTCCCATCTGTTCACGAGGGGTCTTTACAAACGTGCATAGCTAAGTCCTGGCATTTGGCTGAGGACTTCCTGTGTGAGTTCAGACTAACATCCTCCTCAAACTGTTTTGTTCACATTCACTTTGAGCAAAAGTTTGAGTGAGAGAGTGAGAAGGAGAGACAGACAGACAGGAAAAGAAAATTAGATATGCTTTGTGGACGTCAGACCGCAATGGAAAAGTTGTAAGTTAGTCTAGATTGCGGTCAAGCAAACTCCCTCATCAGCAGTAAGTTTACAATACAGCATAATGACCTTTGTAAATGTAAAGAAAAACATTTGCAGCTGAAAACAGATAACAGGATGCGTCAGCTTAATTAAAGGTTTAATTTTCATGATTTTCAAAGCAGTTTGTGCAAGTAAAAGAGTTTGAAATAGGCCTAATAATAGTTGTCCAAATTATATACTGTATATCAGTCAGACAAGCTACAAATTTACACAAGGGGAGCAATCTGAAAAATCGTGTCAACAACAACGACTGCAAAGAGGATGACCGGAATCTACAAAAATGCATGATATGAGTATCAGAAAACCTTGAGAAACTCAAAGCGTGTATACTAGAGCAATGAAAGAAAATGTAACATCTTCATCATCTTCATCTGGTTTACATTTGTGAAAACCCGCAATTTACAATCTGTTCATAGTGGTATTTTCCACCTCCTTCATCTTTCAAAAAGCCTAAAAAGCTAGTGGCTTTTTTCTTTGAAGATGTTCCACTACATGCAGTTCAAAAGAAATGAAGCTGTTCTCATGACAATGGCTGACAATGGGCCTTTACATTCATGTGTTTCCATTGCTCTGCCCGTGACCTGTCATCGATAATTATCTAGCAGAAGTCAGCTGGCCACACCTGCCCATACTGTCGTTGCGACATCAGAGGAACAGAGTCCATCTTCGTCGAGCCCTACCTGCCAGGCAGCGGTCAGTGGGAGGAGGACGTTGAGGATGACGCAGAGGAGGAGGACCATGAGGACATTGAACTGATAATAAAGGAAATGGCTGCCTTGAGGAAGGTGTGTGAATACATTTCTCTAAATATGCCCATTTGTTTTGTATATTTTTAGCCGTGCTAGCCAATAGAAATATCGGTCTATCATTCGATCCTCCACTTTGATCCAGACTGAAGTAGCTCAACAGCTGTTGGTTGGATAATTATGACATTTAGTACACACAATCATTTCCCCGCCAAGTGAATTGCTATAACTTTGGTGATCCCTCAACTTTTCCACTAATGCCATCAGCTGGACAAAATTTTAAGTTATCTTTGGTTTGGACAGAGCAATAGCTATAACTATGTTAATTTGCTAAACTATGATGGTGAACATGGTTAACATTATACCTACTTAGAATCAGAATGTTAGCATTGTCAATGTGAGCATGTTAACATGCTGACTTTAGAATTTGGCAAACTTTGAATATTCAAACAGAATGACCCCTTAAGTTGGATTTCCTACTTGAAAAGTCGGGAGAACCTCAACCCCCACCTCAAAATGTTATTCCAAGCTCCAACAGTAGTGAAAGCTTTAGTAATCAACTGTTTATCGCACTTCTGTCTTATTTGTGTCTCATTAAAAGAGTCGTACACACAGTACTGTCCAGCTTATATCTGTGGACATGTTGCTTCGGTGTTTGTATGCGCAAAATAATGTTTAATGCGTTGTCATCAACTGGTACACTAACAATGGCTAGAGGCGTCAGTCTTGGTTTTCTGACTTAAATCTGTTGTTGTACTGGAATGGGGTCAACTCGGTGTGACGTCATTCTCAGCTCTGACTTCTGAGGTAAATGGAACCCAGCATTAAAGCACCACGAAGTGCAACTAATTCAGTCATCAAATGCTTGTAGTTCAGTGATTTAGCTGGAAATTTATCTTAAATTCTGGGCTCCTCATTTGCATCGTGCATCCTCATGCTCATAGTAACTTTTTTGTTGTTTGCCAATGAAGAAGACAAAATCCCCACTGACTGCCTACAGTCTCTCTCGACAGTTCTCAAGTTTGGATTACCAGGTTCCCAGCTCCCACATCAGCGCTCCACCTCTGCCCCCTAAAAACAGCACAGCCCCACCATGTCCATCTAGCTCCAGCCAATCACAGACATCAGAAACAAGGACACCACCTAAACACTCTCACTTGGTAAGTTGCCACCAACACTCAAGCAATTTGCATATTGTTGGTGTGACCATCCACAGACACTTAAGTTATTTCATGGTCAGTATTGCAGAGACTCTCCAGTTATAGTGTGAACATCTGTAGTAGGTGACGCCTGCACAATCATTGTGACCTTTTTTCTTCTTCAGCAGGCTCACAGTGGTAATGAAGCACATAGAAGACACAAACAACACACAAACAGGTGGGACACTGTTTAAAGGTAAAGGGGAAAATGCAGTTGTTGTCTACATGTATACTAGAAACCTTCTGAAGTCTAAATTTGAGCATGCTGCTAATGCTCTACAGAGTGACTTCTTTTTACTGAGATAAGGAACTTGATATTGCAGCTTTATTTATACTCTACTGATAAAATAAGTTCAAAAGGAAACTAAGAAAATACTGAAACCCGTAACAAGTGTTCAACATAATTCTGGGAACACACAAAATGACTTTAAATATCTGGATCAACAATGCAAAGATTCAGCATTTCATATGAAATAACTGATTGCACTGGTTGTGCAGTTTGTTTTGTGGTGGTTATGTCTTTTTGGTTTAATTTTGTAATGTATGTGTTTCTATGCACCTCTGTTTATTGATGTATTTGTCTGTACAATAAAAACCTAACCCTTCTAATAATCAGACATTTAACTGTTAAGGTCAGGATTCATATTATTGTTAACAGCTACTGCAAATAGACACAAATATGATGATTATTACAATTATTAATTATTCTCTGTGCTAGCTGATTATAAGGGGTAATCCCTAATTTGTTCTCTATTTGTTGTTTATTGTGCTAGTGACATATATACATGGGACAAGGTCCATACATTAACAGTTATTTTAGAAGAACACATAACATGGGGAATATAAAATATGGTGTGCCCTTTCAATTTAGGTGTCAGGGAGAGGAGTCATATAGCAGTGAGGAGGAGAACTCTGGTGGGCTGCCTCCGTCATACCAACTCTCCCACAGGTGAACGACAGCTGTCTCCATTTAGACTTACTACAATAAACAAGTCTTTTACACCAGACCCTGGATGCGTGCAGTGTTAATGATAATCAGAAAAAAGGCTATGATGTCACAGCCGTATAGTGGAACGCTGACTCACATGTTCTTACTCAGTAGCTAATTCACCTATATTTCCAATTTATGTTTTAAACAGTGCTGAATTCCTCACAGAAGCAATGTTTTCTTCTTCCTCTCAGAAGGATGGCAACAGTAAGTAGTTGCATGTTGTAAGCTTGTATTCTGAACTGTACACATACAGTGATGAAACTAACTAAAAGTGAGATTGTTCTACACCATGCAGAGGATCATATCCTAAAACATGTTAAGAAGCCTGGGGTTCCCAAATCATAGCAGACGTGTCATTGCAGAAAAGTGGATGGTAATGTTAACGATGGCTCACTTCCAGCAGTTATTGCAGTGCGATGCAGCAATTAATACTGTTATTAGTGACCCCTTTGTTGACAGGTCAAAGTGTTTGCTGTGTAAAAAGTATATTCATCATTGGATTCACTCCAGTTCTTACCCCTCTGATCATGCCCACCCTGCACTGGCTCACTCTACTTTGAGAGCTACTTATGTAGCTTAGGATTCAACCTTTAGTCTTAATTCTGCTCAACTCCTGTAAAGTTACCACTCAAAACTTCATTGGTAACTCACAATCTAATACTAGTCTCATGCATTTATCAAAACATAATTTTTTTTAATTAAAAGTATCTTACAGAGTTCTCTCAGAGGTCAGGGAACATGATTAAGTATCTTATATTTCCTTAGACCTTTACACTTTTCTTGTAAATTGTGTATTTTAGTATGACCTCTTCTTGTGTTTGTGTGTAGGAGCAGCATGGCTCGGACCCTCCAGCCCAGTCAGACAGAGACGAAGATATAAAGAGAGGGAGGAGAGGAGAAAAGAAAAATATGGCCTGGCAGAGATGACAAGAACAATGTCGTCCTGACAGGGGGGAAAAAATGTCATCTAAAGACTCTTTAAATGAAGTGAGAAATACCTGTGTGACTAAAATATCTTCATTCCAGAAATCAGCCCTCGATGTAAAAATAGTTTTTGTTGTCATGGCTAACTGTAAATGACCGTGTGTCAGCTGCACTGCTGAAGTTGAGGTGAGTGGGCGGGACTGACAGGAAAATTGCTCACTGACGCCTCCTACTGTTCAATAATTATGCTGTCAGTACTGATTCCCAAGTCTAGTAGTCTAGTGCAATAGTCTTGCACACCATCATTATCATTTAAGCCTTTTTTGAGCTTCCAAGAAATAATAGAAATTAATGAAAGGCTTGATATTGGAAAATATAATTATGGACAAATGAAGAGGGGCAATCACATCTTTGGGGTGAATTTATGAAACAATAGAGATAAGCAACCTTTTCATTTAACACACACAAGCTTGTTCTTATAAAGAAGTTATCTAACTCCATCAGACAGTCTTATATGGTACTAAAATCAAACAAATAAACCTGTAACTGACATATACATAGCTTCCAAGTAGTTTCATTTGGTGTTTTTTCTTTCACCCATTGTGGATATGAAAATGAGCAGACAAATGAAAAATGAAGATATCCCTGTGTTGGTTTTATTTTGTTTTCTATATTCTTGGGACATGCATGTTGAGTCTGGATGGGGGGGGGGCACTAGAGAAGGAAAGAAAAATAAATGTTTGGGAGTAGGAGAGAATAGAGGGGGGTGAAGTGAGGGAAAAATGGGTAATTTCTTCAGGGGTTGGCTGCCAGGGTGTCCTCAATCCAGTAGAGGAACTCGCACACTTTGACGTAGACTGCGGGGTAGTTAGGCATGGCACATCCCTGACCCCATGACACCAGCCCGTGGACCTCTCCAGCACAAACCAGAGGGCTGCCGGAGTCACCCTGACAAACACAGAGGGATTGAGTGTGAGCAGGTAGGCAATGATTCATGGTAGGCAAAGATTCATTCTTTCATGGATACAGAGATTGAGGAATTTACTGAAAACTCACATTGCATACATCTCTGCCCCCATCCATGTATCCGGCACACACCATCCTGCGTGTGATCATGCCAGGATAAGCGTTTTCACAGTCCTGGTCGTGAACTATGGGTACGTTCAGACACTGCAGACGGGTGGGCAAGTAGACTGTATAAGGCAGAACAGAGATATACATATAAGCTTCTGAGACTAAGCAGATAAATTATTTTATAGGATAAGGTTTAATTTTGTAACTGTCAACACATTCCATGAAAACATAAAACCAATTAAAGCTGAAAGCAGCATTTGACAGGTCCTCGCACTGTGAGGCACTTTGGGGTGTGACATAGCTGTAGCAGTAGGTGGCACTATGAGTATGAGTAAATACTGACCTGGAGACATGTTCAGGGCATGTCTCTTATCAAAAAAGTGAAATTTGGTACAGATATGAGCATGTACAGTGAAGAAACAACTTCCTGTTTCATGGCAAAGCATCGAACTTCACCGCCACGCCACGGACAAGCCGTTACATGAAAACTCACAAGCTTCACAACATAGCATCATTAATGTCTTATGGCTCTTCTGAGACTGTTTTAAGGCAGGTGTGGCTAACCTGCTAGGAGTAGGAGGCGTCATCACAGCGTAAAATATGACACTTCCTTTTGCCAGTAGGTGGCACTCTGACTTTGAGAGAAATTTGGCACATGGATGTGTTCAGGGCAGGACTGTCATCAAACCTGTAAAATTTGGTTCAGATTTAAGCATGTATAGTGAAGTTACAGCAACTGTTTCCTTGAGAATTACCCATTTTTGATGCCATGCCACAGACACGCCCATCAACGAAAACTCACAGATAAAACAACTTTTCATCGTCAATGCCATTAGATGGCAACGTGAAAATTTGAAGTTGATCCGAGTGCTTTAAAGTAAGTCACGTTGGGTTTACGGCATCGCTCCCTGAGGCTTTTTTGTAGTTCTGGACCTAATATATCTGCCACAAACATTTCATACAAATTAGTGAAATGTGGCCCAAGGTGAACCTTTAATCAGGGAATCTTAACAAACAGGTCTATAAAAACAGGTCTCAAATATATACCAGTACATAATTCCCTATAACAGCTGGTTGTTATTTTGGCAAAAGTAAATCAGACACTTTGTTGGAGACTATCTTCAGGATAATTCACAGTG